>NC_079212.1:119229585-119544585 GCF_029633865.1 Lampris incognitus
TTCATGTATCATGCTACACAGCATGCAAGACCGTCTTGATCCTATTTGTCATTAGCTTAGTTTTTACTCCTGTTCAGTGGCTCTGCAGTGACAGTGGCTTCCAGTGAGGTACGTGGAAGTAGACTGTTGGCACTTCACTGTAGGACCAAATAACTGTCGTACGACACAAAACAATGACATGAGAAGATGGGGAGAAGATGCCTCTGCTTAAAGTGGCAGGGGTGTGCTCCAGAAACTCAGGCCGGGTGCATTGGAACACTAAGGCCTGACGAGGGGAAAATAAACATGGCCATGTTGATTTTAGCTTAAGCCTCCCTTCCAGTTCTGAGCTCTAAAATCCCCTCGTCGTCCACTACGCCCCCTCCCCTCCCCTTTCCTCATGCTGGACAACTCCAAGGTGGAAGTAATGATGCCAGATGTGACCAATCAGGCTGATAAAGAGTGGGGTCTGCTTTGGACCAACACACAGCTGTGGGTGCAGCTGTGCAGTGCCATCAGCCCACAGAGCTTTTTTTACAGAGAGAGAGAAAGAGCGAGAGAGAGAGAGAGAGAGAGAGAGAGAGAGTGAGTGAGTGAGTGAGAGAGAGAGAGTGAGCAAATTAAAGACAAAGAAACACTTGCACAGTCCTGACATGACTGCCTTAATCAAAGCATCAACAATCTCCAACACATTCTTCTGCAGTCCAACTGCTTTCAATTCACTAGAGTTTGTATTTCTCAATTCCCCTGTTCTGTTTTCTTGCTCTCGTCTCTCTCTCTCTCTCTCCCTCTCTCTCCTACACCCTCTTCTTCTCTGTCATCCACCTACGCATTCTCGCTCTCTGTCTCTCTCTCTCCATCTCCTCTGCGGGGACAGGTCTGCTCAACACATTATCAAAATATCCTACACTGACAGCAGCTTTAGCCAAAATCCAGCCATCATAAAGAGTTATGCCATCATAGCAGGATGAGGATTTTTGAGCTATAATACAAATCAAATCCTTAGAGAACTGGCCAGGGAGATTTAAAAACAGCGCTGCTGCAGAAACAGTGACAATGCTGGAAATTTGAAGCTGCTGCAATTTGATGCTTTCCTACTGCTAAATCGCCGACCGTGTTTCGATGCACTCCAAATTATTCCCTTATTCAAGTCAAAGAGTGAAGAAGCATTTGTCAAAATTTGTTCAAAAAAATGTTGAACGAGGACATAAGAGAATGACAAACATCACATAGATTCACTTTTCCTCTGTTTTTTTCCTTCCCTTTTTCCCTGAACTCCAAACCCGTCTTTTTTTTTCAGTAATCCTTGCAAACAATGACCATTTTCATCTTTCTGTTCCAAATTAAGGCATAGTAACGAGCACATACTGAAAGAACAGCATGTGGTTGGACATCCTTTCATATATTTCTGTGAGGTTTTCTGAGCAGGCTGAAACAAAATAAAGCATTTTATTTGAACCCAACAGCTGGAAGGTTCAAGTGGAAGCCAGATATTCTCAGAGCTTTACAATGGCTTTCTTTAAACACATCATCATGTATATCACACATATTATGCATTTACTAACACATAGCACACAAAAAAAACAGCACGAAAGCTGAAATGCTGCACAGAAAATTAAGTAACAAGGACTAGATCTTCATCGTAATTGGTATTTGTAATTATCATGTTTATCATGAGAGTTAATTTAGTTAGAGAAAGATCATAATCAGTTTGAGCATAAAATGCTCAAACTGATTGGAAGGCCTCCATTTCTGCTCCATTTTTGCATTTTTTTTGTTGTTGCATATACTCACTTAAACAACAAAAGCTTATACTTTTGTTGTAATAGCAGTCTGGTAAACCAGCCTACCTCTTCCACAATATTTTTTTTTTTTTACATTTTCCTCTCTTTTTCTCCCCAATTGTACCCGGCCTATTATCCTACTCTTCTCGAGCCATTCCGGTCACTGCTCCACCCCCTCTGCCAATCCCCGGCAGGGCTGCAGACTACCGCATGCCTCCTCTGATAAATGTGGACTCGCCAGCTGCTTATTTTCACCTGACAGTGAGGAGTTTCGCCAGGGGGACGTAGCACGTGGGAGGCTCACACTATTCTCCCCAGTCCCCCCTCCCACGAACAGTTGCCCCAACCGACCAGAGGAGGCGTTAGTGCAGCAACCAGGACACATACTCACATCCAGCTTCCCACTCGCAGACACGGCCAATTGTGTCTGTAGGGACACCTGACCAAGCCGGAGGTAACACACGGATTCGAACTGGCAATCCCCATGTTGGTAGGCCAACATGGGGATTGTTGGAATAGACCACTACGCTACCCAGACACCCGTCCACAATATTCTAATGCTCCAGAGACAGTCTGTCATTCAGCCTAATTAAAATTGAGAAGGAGACAAAGAGAACCTCATCCAGACACTATCATGATCCACCAAAAAAAGCTCATCGGAATGGAAAGTATTTGGACCAATCACAACACAGTGTTCATGAAAACATATTCACCTCTGAAACATAACTGGGGCAGGCGATCGTAATGGTAAAATTTCGGATTGCAGTCCCAGCAGTACGCTATCTGTGCATGGGTCAGATCTGCAATGCTTCAAACCCGATAGGATGGAACATATGTTATTTACATTATTGGACAGGGATGTGAGGGAATCAACATATATGACTGCTGCAGAGACGGCTGACTTCTGATAGGAGCTACAGAGAAGCTGAATCCCAGACAGGGGTAGGTGGAAGCCCCCCCCCCCCCCCGGGTCTGGCTGGCTGGCTGGCTGGCTGAGAGACTACTGCCATAGTAAAATACTGTTTATGTCAATACAGATTAAAGACTAAAGAATCGCGAGCTGTTTGTTAGACATTCTAACTTCCTATATCACTTTTCAAGCAACAAAGACAGAAGAAGAATCTCGCTTCATATACATGCGTAACTATCCCAACTCTCCTATACATCTGTGGAAACTTGGCAACCTGTGAAGCTGTCACTTCAAATCATATGGACATTTTGTCACCCTTACCTCATAGCATTTCAATCGTTTATTCACCTATTCATATTCTTTTTCTTTTTTTTTTTAAATAACAGAATTTAATTTTTTGGAATTTTTCGCCCTTTTTCTCCCCAATTGTATTTGGCCAATTATCTGACTCTTCCGAGCTGTCCCAGTCGCTGCTCCACCCCCTCTGCCGATCTGGGGAGGGCTGCAGACTACCACATACATGCCTCCTCCGATACATGTGGATTTGCCAGCCACTTCTTTTCACCTGACAGTGAGGAGTTTCGCCAGGGGAACGTAGTGCGTGGGAGGATCATGCTATTCCCCCCAGTTCCTCTTCCCCCCTGAACAGGTGCCCCGACCGATCAGAGGAGGCGCTAATGCAGCGACCAGGACACATACCCACATCTGGCTTCCCACCCGCAGACACGGCCAATTGTGTCTGTAGGGAAGCCCGACCAAGCCAGTGGCAACACAAGGATTTGAACTGGCGATCCCCACGTTGGTACGCAACAGAACAGACCGCCACATCACCCGGATGCCCTTTCTATTCATATTCAATAGTGATGATGAGCTGAGATTGGTACACCTGAGGAGGAATGACAGAGCTGCTTTGAAACTAGGAAGGTGTCTTGTCTCGGGTAAATGCTTCTAAAAATACTTGATACTGGGTACATAAAACGTTATGTAAAAATGTATGCATATTTCATTCAGAGGTACTGAAACGAGTGTCAAATTGCTCCAAGACTGCCTCTGCACCAACTAAATGTAGGCCTGTGGCTAAATGTGGGTCCTATACAGAAGCAGGGCTCTTCATCAAGCCATTGCTTACATTTCCCCCAAAAGGAGTATGTGCAGGTTTCAACCAATCACACAATGGGCACTCTTGCAGAACCAACAGTCTGCTGGGGACGATTGGGCCCCACTGAATGAATGTGGACCTTTAAGAGGGCTCACACCACATGCGGCCACACATGTACACACAGACACACACATATAAACACACAGCCAGGCATGACGACAAGCAGGCAAACATTCACACAGACACAGAAAAACAGACCTACTCACTCTCTCACTCACATACACACACACACACACACACACACACACACACACACACACAGACAGACACACAAACCCAGTGTGAGGACAGTGTGTACGTACAAATGGGAGCCCAGGCTTACATAATTAAAACCCCATGTCACATGAGGAATGTTTAAATTTGAGCAGTGTGCCACTCGTAAGTAGGCCGCACAAAACCAGCAAAAGCACAACCTGGACCAAGCTAGTACAGACCAGCTACACACAGCGTTTATTCAATGTCCAAAAACCAAGAAGAAGGGGAAAAAAAAACCCTTCAAAATGGCAGAGCTCTCTGCAGCTTTCGGCTTTGCAACGTCCTTAAAAAAATGGGCCTCCAATGTGTGAAGACACAAATGACTTTCAGAATAAACATATAAATGGGCAGCAGTAGATCAGCTTTATATATCTGGACGACGGAGCAAACAACATGTCAGTGTTTCAGAAGGCAAACCACCCAGAGAGACTCCTGGTGGCTCCCTTGCAAATGGAATACCGACACCTGAAGAGGGCTATTAATAAAGCCGGTTTATGAGCTGGCCTCCTTGGATGTGTGTGTGTGATTTTTATGCACTCAGCACCATTTTATGTCAGTGGTTATCAGTGCAAATCCACATAAAGGCATGCACTGAGTGGAGATGGAGTTACATGCCAGTGTACTCATCAATGCTATACGTTTCCACCACCCTTGATTACTTTCACACTTCAAGCCGTCCAAGCGTGGTGATGAGACAGATCGGTTTCTCTCATGCCAAATTAAAGGCTGATATACTACCCCCTCTTTTCCACTGGGCGAGACATGGATGCTGGGCCGAGAGCGTGCAAACAAGCCACAGACTCACGATTTCCTGATCCAGAACAGATAAAGTGGTGTCATGGTGAAAACACGCCAAGGCATAGACCATGTGCTCTGCCACGACTTGTGAGGTATATCGCAAGGAAATGGTAAACACTGAGAATATTGGGGGCACCTGTTAGTAGATTGGAACAAAACATAGTCTTTTCTTGCCAGTGGCCCTGTCCAAAAACAGAATAGGACATCTAGCCTGCACGTGGATTTGAAGTGATGGTACTGCCATGTCACATATATATAGACCTGGACAGAAATACACCACTGTAGAAGTTCTAGTCAAAGGCAACACATGAAGACATAAACTTCAAAACAATTGAAGTTTTAGTGATTTACGTTCCTTGGATATCAAGTGTGTGTGTGGGGGGGGGGGGGCAACTCCAGTGCTGAGAAACTCCAATGTTGAGAAAGAAGGCAGATCTTAAAAATTCCTCATTTTACATCAGGAGATGCTCGGGAAAAGGATAACATCCAAAACCAGTGATAAAATATCACCCTTTTATCGCGTGTGTGTACGTGCGTGCGTGCGTGCAGGAAATTAAGCTTTGATATTCAGTTTAAAAAACACACCAATGTGAGGAGTCATTGGCGGGGTCATCTAAGGCGTATTTATTTGCTAGAGTTTACCCTCGCTGACTGGGGAGGTCTCTAAAACATTTCACCACCCAAGTCACATTGATATTAAAGAAATTAATAAACCTCTCCCTGTCAAACCCAAAACATGTGCGACTCAGTCTTTCTCTCTCTCACGTGTACATATACACACACACACACACACACACACACACACACACACACACACACACACACACACACACACACACACAAACATTAACACTTCAACACACACACACACACACACACACACACAAACTATACATGCATCATCTGTTTCTCCGCACAGGCCTGAGTCAGAGCAAAGAGATGAGCTCAGCTCCAGCTGGAGGCTGATGCAAGCTCTAAACTCAGTCAGGCACACCTCCAGCCTACAGCCCAGTGTTGGACCCGAACAGCCGATTTCAACATGACTGCTAGAGAACCTAAATCAGAACCTTGCTACATCAGCACACGTCTCGAGATAATGCTTTATTTCATTTGCACAGCGTGTTTCCAGCCAGATTGGTGAAGGCTGAAAACACAGTCTGTTAATAAAATTAGAATGGCTCGTTTGTATGCACGTGAATGCTGCTGTGGTGCTCAGGCCTAGGCTAGTTGCCCATGCTCTGACTAGGGCAGCTTTAAGCAGATTTATGGTCTCCGGTGGGGAATAGGAGGATTTAAGTCCAGACCTAAATCATGGCTGCAACTACAAGGAACTAATTAGGAGAGCAGTGGAGCAGCAGGCTGGGGACAGTGTGGTTTTTTCAGGAAGTCCACCACTGTGCTGTGTGCTATGTGCAACTGCCTCTCTCTACCATACATGGTAGCTACAAGCTGCTGTAAAGCACACTAAAATCCATACTGAGCTGTGTTTGGAACTGAGAGGCTGATTCATCTCCTAGTTTTGAATTACTGGTGGATATGAAGTAGCCGTATGGGCAGCCGTCAGTAGGCAGAGCATTAACCAGGCAGCTGGGGTTTGGAGGCTTAGACCTTCTGGCTCTTCATGGGTCTGAAGAGTGTGAGGTGTTCTGGGAGTCATCTCAGCATTTTGTTAAATGGTGGTATGATTCTCTTGGGTCTGGTTTTTCCAAATGAAGGAGATTCAATATATTTTCTTTATAAATCCTTAATCCAGTCAGTATCCCAGTCAGTAAAAGAGCATATAAACACAGCCAAATGATGGCGTGACTAAGGAAGAGGAGATTATTCTTGCAATAATTTACATAACCTTTAAAATAGAAAAGCTTTTAAGGAGTAATTTAAAAGATGAGACTCATTTGGCTTGCCTGGGGTTTTCAGTCAGGTTGTTCTCAAGTCTTGGTGAAAGCAGAGGCTCGCTCACAAAGCTATAATTGCAGGCCAGAGCCTCAGGACAATAAAAAGGGATCCGCCAGAAGACTTCAGACTGGGCTCAATACATGAGCTCCACACAAACCAAACATTTTAAAGCCTGGTACACACTACATGACTTGGCAAGATTTCTAGTCGGAGAACATGTACCACTTAACTGCAACTCGCTGGTCTTTCTGTCTGAGTATGTCACATTTAACAACTGGACAGATTACAAAACACCCTTAAAACGCTTCACCATGAATACAAGCCTCGTAATGTGCCGTGAGACATACCCCAAAGTCAGCTATTTCAGGTAGCAAATCAACGTGCAGCGCACTGGAATGAGAAAAGATTACCACAAAAAAGTTTCAAACAAAACAGCAATGGTGAGCAAGCAAGTATACTTGACTGTGTTTTCTGCAGCTTGTCATTGTTTGTGCCGACTAAGAAAAAATAAAAGGTTCTGTTTATACTCATTTATAGTTGTTGTGTGTTTTTTTTCCCCCCATCATTGCTCTTTGCTGCACTTCATTTGTAGTGAGAGCCAAGGACTCGTGACTTTAACCGGACATTCCACTTCCATTGGAAAGGTCATTGGCTGTTGACTCTCATGGACACGAGAGCCGCCCCAAGACTTGCTAAAAAAAAAATCAAAAACCCAAACATGCTGATTTTGTTCCAAGAGTCTCAGAGGCTGTTAACTACACCAGAACTGAGTCGCTCAGGGTGTCACTCTCCATGATTGTTTGTCACAGGAGCGTCCTGTGACTGTCCTAAAAACGATTTTGATCATGGAAATCCAGGGATGGGCAACAACATCCAGAAAGGGCCAGTGTAGGTGCAGGTCTTTGTTCCAACCAAGCAGTTCCACACCTGATTCTATTAGTAAACCAATACTGTTCGCTACGGACCATGATTTGTAGACTCAGGTGTGTAACTGCTTGGTTGGACCAAAGGCCTGCACCCACACCGGCCCTTTCTGGATCATGTTGCCCATCCCTGAAAGTATTTGGGAGAGTTGCCTAGTGTGAACCTAATTTAGGCAGTCTAATAATACAGTTGCTGTGCTTTGTTTCAAAGCATAGATAGGATTGCGTCCACGTAGCATGGCAGTCTATTCCGTTGCCTGCCAACACGGGGATTGCCGGTACGAATCGCCGTGTTACCCCCGGCTTGGTCGTGCATCCTACAAACACAATTGGCCATGTCTGCGGGTGGAAAGCCAGATGTGGGTGTGTGTCCTGGTTGCTGCACTAACACCTCCTCTGGTCAGTTGGGGTGCTTGTTTGGGGGGGGGACTGGGGGGAATCATGTGATCTTTTCCCACTTCCACTTGATGATTATGATCACTCTGATGATCACTGATGTTATTGAGCAAATCAATAATATCAGTGTACCTTTTCAAGCATGTGTCTACGATGGGAACAGCAAGATTAAAAAAAGAAAAAAGAAAAAAAAGGCTGTACTGAACTGGATCTATTTTACAGGTCACCAGGCACAGAAATAAAATTTAAAGCATTGTGCATTCCTCATCCCCTGCCTATCGCTACCACACTCTTACAGCTGAAGCACTGAGAAGGCTGCTATTCTCCTTGGGCATTGACAAACCACAACAGGCCCACCTCCTCTACTGACTATGCCCTGCTCTTTGCACTAACTAGTCAACATGTGTTGGTAATTTGCAAGTGGTTGATGTTGATTAGGTGAGGTATGACACCATGCGCGACCTCAGCTGTTGCTGAGAACACAGACACACACATCCTCCAATTGACTGTGTGCTGTTTGACTATGAAGCTTTACAAGACCATAAGGCACACATATGAGCCATTATGAGTAAAGTCGATGTGGCTACAGCTGTGGACACACTCAGAAACGACCATACATCTGCATACATTCAAACATGCATACAGATATAATATGCTGGTGTAGAACATGGGCACTAACCTTTCCAGACAGAAAAGCACACACACACACACACACACACACACACACACACACACACACACACACACACACACACACACACACACACACACGTGGATGATGACTCCATTTTCAAGCAAGCTCTAAAAACTCAATATACTTAAAGTTACAGTAGGTAATTTTTGTGTGTGTTTTATTTGGTAAAAATGCCACAAATACCGTTTCAGCTATCAGTAATATAAGTGGTCTGAGAATAAATTGGGATCTCAGCGTTATCCCCGGCCTCTGCATTCAATAATCTGAAAATGCTACCGCTCCCATAAGCTTTGACTAATCAGGGCCTCTCTCTGGCCTCTCCACCCTGATAGGTTGAGGGGCTGTCCCTATTTCTTGTCAATGATGTTGCTGTCTGAGTGTCCTGAGCGTTCACGAGACATCCATAACAATGGCGGACAACGGAGCTCAGGCAGCGTTGGAATCAACTCCTAGTAAATTTCCAAATCCTCCATTGCCAACAACTGCATATTCAAGCAAAAAAAAAAAAAAAGTAAAAATACCGAAGACACTGGCACAAGAGCAGGCATCCAAGAAGGAGGTGGACCAAGCAAGGAATAAAACCTTAGGTTGTTATTTTTCTGTTACCACCGCAGGTAAAAATGAACTCACATGAACGAGCCTGAGTTTTGTTTGGAGAAAGGAAGAGAGGGGCAGGAGCAGGAGGGGAGGGGGTGTTGGTGTTTGTGTTCAAAATCTCTCGAAATCTCTCT
Organism: Lampris incognitus; assembly: GCF_029633865.1. Taxonomy (NCBI): domain Eukaryota; kingdom Metazoa; phylum Chordata; class Actinopteri; order Lampriformes; family Lampridae; genus Lampris; species Lampris incognitus. The sequence continues at coordinate 119,239,111 of NC_079212.1, forward strand.
CGCTCTTTTCTCCAAAGTTACCAACTGCAGCTTTAGTCTTACAAAAAGTAATGCACACTTCAGCTATTGACATGACTAGTGTGTGCATGTGGGCAGTGAATCTATCTTTTTCTTGATTGCCACCTATACACCGAGGCACATCTGGCTGCAAAAAGGGTTCTGTTGAGAACAGTTGATGCATTGACACTGCTAATGACGTCTAAATCATTCATCCTTTCATTAAAAATGTTTGTGCTTTTCAAAACGCCAACTTGGACTGATGGTATCCCTCAAAATACTATTAAAACAAAAAATGTACTGTCTTTGATTTAATTTCATAGTCACTGTGGTTCCTTGGATGGTGGAATAATAACATGTCAGTTAGCCAAGAAATAGCCCCAGTCTAGCTTAAATCACCAGAATATTGGGCTAAAAATCATCCACGTTACATTATATTACATGACATTTCAGTACTATTTTGTGTGCTCTTAGATTCAATGTTCATCAGTTTTTTTTATTTCTATTTTTATGTGATTATCCAATATTATATGTTCTCTTCAGTCATACAAATTATGGTGAAAGTCCTTAAACTTCAAGAAAAATGCTGCATAAGCAAATCTGTGACATTGGAATAAACTGTAAACATAGGTGTATAAATTGGGTTCCATCACATTTTATTTCTCTATTTTGTTCTGGTTCTGCCAGGTTTTGTTTTTTAAATGTTACTTCAGTGAGAGGAGAATCTTCAAATGCTTACATTTCTCAGCAGATTTCGGTATTGAAAGAAGTTACTAAAGAAAGCACATGTCAAGTGTAGTCAGGATATGCGACTGTGATTTAAAGTCAGTCAGACTGTGATTTTCTGCCCCATATAGTCAAAAGGCAACTTTCTGTCTGTTTCATTCATACCGCGTAGAGTTAATCCAGTCAATCTTGTTCATGATACCTAGCCCAGAACTCTGTAAAAGCTGGACTTGTGATAGCAGAAAATGGCCAGCAAAAAGACAACTACCAGATCAGTGCATCCAGTCCCAACAGATAAAATCAAAACCAGCAGTTTCCCTGCCTTAATTTACTTTCACAACATGACTACATTATTGGGACAGGAAATAATATGCTAATGAGAGAGATCAATATTTTCTTGGCTTGTGTTGCAGACTAGTGACAGATTTAGTGCTATGCTTGGATGCTGTGGGTTCAAAATGACTTATTAAACCAGGGTTGACGTTTTGAGTGTGAATGTGGAGGCATGCAGTTGAATGGCTTGAAGCGGTGAGGTTAGGACTGTTTCTTATTCAGTCAGAAATATGCATGAGTGTGCAAGGCTGCCAAACCGTGAAAATCTGTATAATAGCAGTGTGGCAAATGTCTGCACCGTTTCCCGCTAAAGATGACGGGGGCAATGATGTTTCTATCGCGACAACTTCGATAACTTCACCCATTTGGGCTTTTCTCCCTGTTGGGCTAGTGTGAGGTACCCTGCATCCAAAGCGAATGTCTCTGTCTCTGTCTGTCTCTCTTTCTCTATCTGTCTGTCTGTCTCTCTTTCTGTCTGTCTGTCTCTTTCTTTTTGTCTGTCTGTCTGTCTGTCTCTCTCTTTCTCTCTCCCTCATGCACACACACACACTCGTACGCAAAACAACACAGACACAATGCAATGCAGTTTCAGAGATATATACAACTAGATGTAATCACACTCAAGACAGCTGTTGGAGTGTAGGTCAGTCCTGTGGGCTTTCTAGAGCCCTCAACAGACTAAACAGGGTCTGAGTGTGCATGCAATGGATAGACTCCATCCAATTCACACACACACACACACACACACATACATTGTCTTTCTTCACCAGCCTCTAACTCTCCCCCTTACCCCTCTCCTCAGACATTCAGTGATGGAGAGATAAGTTGAAGGTCATCCTGAGAGAACGGAGGCTCCGCTGAGGAATGCGTGGAATGACACTCTCTTGTTCTGTGTACTAGGGGCATATCAGAGAATATGGGTGTGTGCCATCACAGGGGCCAATGGGAGCCAGGGCAGATGGTTTGATTTTGGAGGGCAGGTTGGGTGAAGTGGAGATCCTGAAGGACAAGGTATCAGTTCTCTCACTGTCATCTCAATGATCATAGGTTCAACAGCTGGTAATAAAAAAAAAAAACCTCATTCTGGGTGTCCGGGTGGTGTGTCAGTCTATTCCGTTGCCTACCAACATGGGGATCCCGGTTCAAATCCCCGTGTTGCCTCCGGCTTGGTCGGGCATCCCTACAGACACAATTTGCCATGTCTGTGGGTGGGAAGCTGGATGTGGGTATGTGTCCTGGTCGCTGTTCTAGCGCCTCCTCTGGTTGGTTAGGGCGCCTGTTTAGGGGGGAGGGGTAACTGGGGGGAATAGCATGATCCTCCCATGTGCTAAGCCCCCCCTGGTGAAACTCCTCACTGTCAGGTGAAAAGAAGCAGTTGGTGACTCCACATGTATCGGAGGAGGCATGAGGTAGTCTGCAGCCCTCCCCGGATCGGCAGAGGGGGTGGAGCAGTGACCGGGACAGCTTGGCAGAGTGGGGTAATTGGCCAAGTGCAATCGGGGAGAAAGAAGGGAGAAAAATCCCCCCTCCCAAAAAAACCCCAAAACCTCGTTCTCACATAGTAGAAAGGACTTCCGCCTGCAGTGCACTTCTTTTTTACATAGATTTTGGGTTTGATTTACAGACAGGACAAGTTTTGGACAAAGATACCAGCATTGGCAAATTAATGAAACTCATATTCTTTAGAAACACATTCAGTAATCAGGAACACGTTGTCATTTCATCTCATGTACTTGTGCACATGAAATGAAATGAAATGTCGTTTCCCCCAACCCATAGCAGTGAAACATACAGACAAAAACACATTCATTTGTGTAACTCACTGTTGTGTGTTCATAGATTTACTAATTTAGCAAACTAAAGTTGTGCAAACATTTCAGCTCTTTCTCTTTCTTGCTGCTGTGTGTGCAAGTAAAATATTGGTAAATATTAAAAGATTGTAACAAAAAACAATTATTAACTTCTCAGTAATGGAGAGACAGACTTGTGTATGTAATTGTGCACATGATCTCCCCAACAAACTGAAAAAATATGTTACTTATTTCACTTTAAAGACCATGTCAATTGAAAATTGACTTTTCCCCCCTTGTTAACTAATTTCCTGTCATATTATGCACCCTTTCAACAACTTATGCAAAGAGAAAAAAAAAATCAAAGAAATTCCTTAAAAAAAATTTTTTTTTTACGTATTTTACATCAAAATCTAGTCTTCCTAACTCCCTCTAAAACAGCCACATTTTTGTGATTAGGTCATCAAATCTGAATAGGCAGATGAGCAACATTCCAGCCAATAATATATAATATGTACTGCACAATCCAATTAAATCCTTAAAGATCAAATCACATCCTTCCCTGTTTTGTTTTGTCCCACCCTGATATCCCGTTTTACATGAAAATATGTCTCAACATGTCTCAAAACACAATCTGAATGTCATTTCATATTGTGTTTCATATTGTATCTTGAAATCAAGACGTTAATGCTTATTTCTATGGAAAACTAATGTTTCAGTAAACTGGATGATATTGATTTCTTCAATCCATCTCAGTGTAATCATTTTAAGTGCCAAAAAGATCAAACAAGCACATCAGGGATCAAACATCACATCAAGTTGCAATATCAACAAAGACCTTAATTGGCAGCGACTTCTAATAACAGTAATGAGTTGGCATCATGCAAGCCACCCAGCAGCTACAACTCAAGGCTGTGAAGCCAGAATGACTCGGCAGGTGAGATGCAAAAAGCTTGAATAAGGATGGCCGTTCCATTGATCAGACACTGAGATAGGCCGGGCAGAACGATAGTAACACAGAACATTAAATGTATATTCATGTACAGCACATTTTCATGTACCATAGTGGGCTGAAAGCCTATGAAGTGCACCAGGGTATTTTGAGCTTACGAGAGAGAAAATATAGGAAAATTGAATGCAATTCTGGGCTTAAACATTCATGGAAAAAGTTAACAATGAATGACATCGGTCATAGCAGAGAATTGGAGTACAGTGCTTAAGGCTCTGATGACTGGTCTTTGGTCTGGACTCCTTGGAGGCACAGGTCTGACTTGCCTCCCCTACTATTGTTGGCCTCCGTGCTGCTACTTCACCTTGGTGGTCCCCATGCTGCCAGCCTTTTAGAGAAACTCACAATGGACCACACATCTAGCTCAACAAGGAAACTCTGAGCCTGGAAGCGAGCAGCAGGTCAAAACTGAACCAGAATGGATGTGCTTGGATAAGCAGAACTAGAGGAACTTGCCCTTTAGACTAACACAGTAGACAGAAAGCCAGCATACAGCCAGAGGGCGACCAGGCCTCCATGCAATACGCTACAACTGAAAGCTGCTTAAATAATGAGAGTGAGGTAAATTTTTGTCATTGTTCGATATGTTTGTGTGTCTCAGATGAGTGATTCTGTGCTTATTTGTATTTTACAACAGTGGGCAAAATTTAAGCCATTGATGCCTGTGAGAATGAGCTGTACTTGGAAGCTGATCACTCAACTCTGTATGCCTATACACAATCTCCAGCTGAGAGGGCTGATGTGGAAGCTAGTCTGAAAAAGGATCTCCACCGGATAAACACCTGGGGAGACAAATTGATGATCACCTCTGAACCATCAAAATGCATGTCCATGACACTCTGGAGGAATAGGATTCCATCAAAGCTGCACCTGTACTTTGATGGTCACCAATTTGTCCTTACTGAAGAGCTCGACATCCTCAGAGTCACAATAGACGACAAACTGTCATGGTCTAAACACCTAACCAACATCTCCATCATGACAGGTCTGAAATTGGGAGTTTTGAGGAGATTGGCTACTAAACGGAAAATCAAGAGCCGAGACACAATCTAAAAAGCATAGATCCGCAGCATCAGGGAGTAGGCCTCACCAAGCTAGATGAGTGCCCCACCTACTCATCTTGGCCTTCTTGATAACATCCAAAAGAAGGCCCTGAAAATCACTGGAGCAGACCAGGAGACTGCTTGTTCTCAGCCCGCCATCCCCAACCTTAATCACAAATGGAAGGTTGCTGCTTCTACCGTCTTTTATGCAAAATGCTTACTAACCACTGTCCCATGGACCACCGAGCTGTGCGCGCTCCACCATATATAAAACATCACACCACTTGCCTATCCACAGCCATACCAATACTCAAGAACACACCCCTTGGACAGAAGCTTTCTCCACATAGTCTGTATATAGAATAGCCTGCCAGAGGAATGTGTCGGACATATTACAGACACTGGTCTCCAAGCCTTGAAGGGCAGAGTGCATGGACACCTCCAGACCACACCATTCATTTGACTGTTGAGCTGCAGTGAAGCATATGATTGGCCAGCTAGATGTAGTTGAGTGCCTAACTTGACTACTGCTAACATTTGCAATCAAAAAACCAAAAAACCAAAAACAAAACTGTAGACATCTTATTCATTCATTTATTTATTTTTCCCATAAAACCAGAGATTCAAAGAATGTTTTTCTTACACACATGCTTTGCCACATGACGCTTATACTGATCTTGTACGGGGAACATCCATACAAAATCTGAAGAGCTTGATGTGCTGAGTAGCTATAGAATACGTAAACAATTAACGCTACACTTTGTTTTATCAAGCATCACAGCAGAATGGAAAACATGAATATCAAATAAATGTGTGTGTGTGTGTGTGTGTGTGTGTGTTGTTTTAATGTTTGCGTGTGAGTGTGTGTGTATTGTTTTAATGTCTGTATGTATTGTTTTAGTATGTGTGCGCGCGTGTGCAAGAGAGAGAGAGAGAGAGAGAGAGAGAGAGAGAGAGAGAGAGAGAGAGAGAGAGAGAGAGAGAGAGAGAGAGAGAGAGAGAGAGAGAGAGAGAGAGAGAGAGAGAGAGAGAAAGAGAGCGAGGGAGAAAGAGAGAGAAGGGCAAGAAAGCTTGCCTTGCTTTATCATTCACATTATTTTCCATAATGTATAATTCATAAACTTCCCAAACGCCGGCAGATCACTGCTCAATGCTTTGTATTTGGCATCTGATCTCCTCACTCCTTTGTCAACGCCTCCACTCAGACATTCTCTCTTAGGCAATTAAACAATTACCAATAAGCTTCTGGAGTGAATGGCAACAAACTAAGGCATTTCTGAAACGGAAATAAAGAGCTGTGCAAGACACAAAGGATAATTGACAAAGTGAACTGTGTTTGTTGCCAAACATTTCTCCTCAAATTACACCCAGATGATTCTCAGTCGTCTGATGAAGCGAGCAGAGCTGGAAGAAGGAGAAACTTTTTTTTCTTGCCCCCGGTAGCAGCTCAGTCAGCTGTAAAAGTCAATGTCCCTGTTTCCTCAGGGACCACAAAAAGGAAAAAAAAAAAACAAAACAAAAAACTGGTGATGCAAGTTGAAAATGACCATAATCTCTCTTGAAAGGATGCAAGTGCACCAAATCTGAGTTTACAGGTGCCAACAACACAGACCTTACCCTCGACCCTTGACCCCTCTTACAGGTGAGTTGTCTACTTCTTCTCCATATTTCACTGCATCGCCAATGAAGTATTCATACATTAGACCTTGACGTGAAGCTCATGGAAAGCCCTGAGGTGCTGCTTCACAGCCACATGCTGTGAAAATCATGCTACGCCACTCTTCACTAATAAAGGTCATTTCTTCAGACTGTCTGCTGTCTACCTTGTCAAGCTGCAGTAACCAAACTCAACAGTCACTGCATGGCTTTGCAAAGTGTAATCACATAATCAATTCAAAGCTTTTTAAAATTTTGATCACATTTTCATTAATTTACAAAACCAAGTTTAAGCATTATTTAAACCAGACATTTGATGTGGAAAAACATTCATCTTCAGAGGCGTCCGGGTAACATAGCGGTCTATTCCGTTGCCTACCAACATGGGGATCGCCAGATCGAATACCCATGTTACCTCGGGCTTCATCGGGCATCCCTACAGACACAATTGGCCGTGTCTGCGGGTGGGAAGCCGGATGTGGGTATGTGTCCTGGTTGCTGCACTAGCGCCTCATCTGGTGGCGCCCGTGTGTGTGCGTGGGGGGGTGGGGATAGCATGATCCTCTCACGCGCTATGTCCCCATGGCGAAACTCCTCACTGTCAGGTGAAAAGAAATGGCTGGCAATTCCACATGTATCGGAGGAGGCATGTGGTAGTCTGCAGCCTTCCCCGGATCGGCAGAGGGGGGTGGAGCAATGACCAGGACAGCTCAGAGGAGTGAGGTAAATTGGCCGGGTACAATTGGGGGGGAGACCCCCCCCCAAAAAAACCATTCTTCTTCAACTTATATTACAATAAGGTTATTGTTCCATCTCTCCAAACTTATTATTTTTGGATACATAGAGAATGACGCATCAGAGCCATAGGACTGAATATTTTCCTGTTGGAGTCATAATGCATCACTCTGAGGTTGGGGAAGAGAGAGCAAATGAGTGCTTAAAATGAAGCGACAACTGTTAAAAAAAAAGTCAAAGAGGCTGTGATTCTTGAAGGAGCAAGACATTGCAAATGTGCAATGCATCAAGGTCATAAGCGGTTTCTTGTCATTTCAACATGATGGCCCAAAAGCCTCTTGAAAATGAAACCTGGTGTTATTTCACCACTACTCGCTGCTGAGTGAGTGGAGTCTCCAGTCTGCCCCCCTAGAGTCTCTGCATCATGTAATTTTATTCAAGACCCGCAAACACACAGCTAAACAAGGTTCAAACAGAATGAATAGACACATGACCATGGCTGCTATTTGCAAATCACAGTGGTGGTTTGTTTTTACTGACAGACAAATAACTGCAGGAGCATAACTGAAAAAAAAGACCTACTAACTCTAATAATAACAAAGCTACACTGTCTCTGGTTGCCAAACATGGCATCATGGATCATGACAGTTACTGTGATAACTTACTGAGGGGCTTTACCGTAATGGTACCAGTGGTGTCTGATTCATAGCTCCTAACCTCAAAACAACACAAGTTCTTCCAGACTCATGTCTCAATATGGGTATACTTACAGACACAATACTTACATATATTAATTTCTATAGCGGCACAGAATAAGAAGTATATATATATATATATATATATATATATATATATATATATATATATATATATATATATATATAAAATCCAGTAATTCAAATAATTTTTTAATTAGACAGTACAAGCCTGTTTCATGCTATATGCAATCATCAGCTGTCAATAGAGCTAAATGGCAAAGAACATAACATATATGTATATACTGTCTCATCGTGCACATCACATGCACAATGTCCAGTGGGGAAGGGGGAGGTGCCTACATTCAAATATATGCGATCGCTAACTGTCCAGTAAAGGGGGGGGGGGTTGCATACAAGGTTAATGGCACTTGTCTATTGGCATTATCTATTTATAATTACAAATTAGGCGCTTATATCTGTGTCTGCAACTGCTGGCCAATTCATTCCAGTTATTCAATGTAGACATTTCTGGTTTGCAAATGATAAAATACTTTTCAGTTTGACAGAGATTGCACATTTTGCTACTGGTTGAATATGCTTTCTTTTTTGAGAGGATTTTCCAGGATGTTGAATAATTAATGTTTCTGTCCGCCAATGACCAAATACAAGATGTTACAGTCCTTAAACTGTTATTTCTAAAGCTACACATGTGTGCATTAAACCTTATTTTGAATGTTCCATCTGTTAGTCCAACGTATGTCTATTTTTCCATTGTCATTGCGTGTTAGCAATCACATGTATTTGAATATAGGCACCTCCCCCTTCCCCATTGGACGTTGTGCACGTGATGTGCACGACGAGACAGCTATATATACACTACCGTTCAAAAGTTTGGGATCACCCAAACAATTTTGTGTTTTCCATGAAAAGTCACACTTATTCACCACCATATGTTGTGAAATGAATAGAAAATAGAGTCAAGACATTGACAAGGTTAGAAATAATGATTTGTATTTGAAATAAGATTTTTTTTTACATCAAACTTTGCTTTCGTCAAAGAATCCTCCATTTGCAGCAATTACAGCATTGCAGACCTTTGGCATTCTAGCTGTTAATTTGTTGAGGTAATCTGGAGAAATTGCACCCCACGCTTCCAGAAGCAGCTCCCACAAGTTGGATTGGTTGGATGGGCACTTCTTGCGTACCATACGGTCAAGCTGCTCCCACAACAGCTCAATGGGGTTCAGATCTGGTGACTGCGCTGGCCACTCCATTACCGATAGAATACCAGCTGCCTGCTTCTGCTCTAAATAGTTCTTGCACAATTTGGAGGTGTGTTTAGGGTCATTGTCCTGTTGTAGGATGAAATTGGCTCCAATCAAGCGCTGTCCACTGGGTATGGCATGGCGTTGCAAAATGGAGTGATAGCCTTCCTTATTTAGAATCCCTTTTACCCTGTACAAATCTCCCACCTTACCAGCACCAAAGCAACCCCAGACCATCACATTACCTCCACCATGCTTAACAGATGGCGTCAGGCATTCTTCCAGCATCTTTTCATTTTTTCTGCGTCTCACAAACGTTCTTCTTTGTGATCCAAACACCTCAAACTTGGATTCATCCGTCCACAACACTTTTTTCCAGTCTTCCTCTGTCCAATGTCTGTGTTCTTTTGCCCATCTTAATCTTTTTCTTTTATTGGTCAGTCTCAGATATGGCTTTTTCTTTGCCACTCTGCCCTGAAGCCCAGAATCCCGCAGCCGCCTCTTCACTGTAGATGTTGACACTGGTGTTTTGCGGGTACTATTTAATGAAGATGCCAGTTGGGGACCTGTGAGGCGTCTGTTTCTCAAACTAGAGACTCTAATGTACTTATCTTCTTGCTCAGTTGTGCAACGCGGCCTCCCACTTCTTTTTCTACTCTGGTTAGAGCCTGTTTGTGCTGTCCTCTGAAGGGAGTAGTACACACCGGTGTAGGAAATCTTCAATTTCTTAGCAATTTCTCGCATGGAATAGCCTTCATTTCTAAGAACAAGAATAGACTATCGAGTTTCAGATGAACGTTCTCTTTTTCTGGCCATTTTGAGCGTTTAATTGACCCCACAAATGTGATGCTCCAGAAACTCAATCTGCTCAAAGGAAGGTCAGTTTTGTAGCTTCTGTAACGAGCTAAACTGTTTTCAGATGTGTGAACATGATTGCACAAGGGTTTTCTAATCATCAATTAGCCTTCTGAGCCAATGAGCAAACACATTGTACCATTAGAACACTGGAGTGATAGTTGCTTGAAATGGGCCTCTATACACCTATGTAGATATTGCACCAAAAACCAGACATTTGCAGCTAGAATAGTCATTTACCACATTAGCAATGTATAGAGTGTATTTCTTTAAAGTTAAGACTAGTTTAAAGTTATCTTCATTGAAAAGTACAGTGCTTTTCCTTCAAAAATATGGACATTTCAATGTGATCCCAAACTTTTGAACGGTAGTGTATATATATATATATATATATATATAGTATATATATATATATATATATATATATATATATATATATATAAATAAATAATTGCCAGACTGTATTACGTACTGTCTTCATATTTGGGCCAACACTAACTACAGCCTCTGCAGTTTATTCCAAGTAATACAATAGACCTTTAAAGTGTGGTCATTATTTATGGGCTCTTAGACCACTTGCATATCTATTTATTTTTCACCTATGGCAGAAAATGAATAGCGTGTTGGATTCTGCTTTTTTGGGGGGGATTTTTCCCCCCTTTTTCTCCCCAATTTGACTTGGCCAACTACCCCACTCTTCCGAGCTGTCCCAGTCGCTGCTCCACCTCTTCTGTCAATCTGGGGAGGGTTGCAGACTACCACATGCCTCCTCCAATATATTTGGAGTTGCCAGCCACTTCTTTTCACCTGACAGTGAGGAGTTTCACCAGGAGGATATAGTGTGTGGGAGGGTCATGCTATTCACCCCAGTTCCCCCTCCCCCATGAACAGGCGCCCCGACTGACCAGAGGAGATGCCAGTGCAGCAACCAGGACACATACACACATCCGGCTTCCCACCTGCAGACATGGCCGTGTCTGTAGGGGACGCCCGACCAAGCTGGATGTAACACAAGGATTCAAACCGGCAATCCTCGTGTTGGTAAGCGACAGAATAGACCGCTACGCTACCCAGACGCCCAATAATTATACTTTTAAAATATATTGGGTAATATAAGCAGAGATGAAAAATGAAAAATAATTATGTATTTTAACATGTTAGTGAATTTTTAACAATTGTTGTACAGACGTTGCATCACAGGGTTTCAAGAGGGATCACTAGTGTCATGCACGCACTGCCGGTAGATGCGAGTGCCAAATACAACTTATACTAAGCTAAACAATTGCTTGCAATTTCTTACTAAGCTAAACAATTGCTTGCGATTTCTTAATGCAGCTGCAGAACTGATCAGAATCCTCCTCAACCAATTTCAGAATGTAAAAGTATGCATTCCTCAAAAGCGAAAAGAATCATTATTAGCGTCGGACATAGTCGGGACTGAAACAGGTTTGGATCCAGAATCCCTTTTTTGGGCACGAAATGTATGACACGCTGTAGAGGTCTATGCAGTTTGTTGTAAGAAACCAGAGTATATTTTGCTGCTAAGTGTTGCTCTCATTCTTCCACTCCTGTTGTCAGGTGCCGTATAAGACGAGGAATAGATCTGGTACAACAGCAATGCATCAGAATGAGGGGCAAAATTGAAGTCGTTCAGATAGGTAAGCCATGGGGGGATGTATAAAAGCCTTGGACCCCCATGTATGATGTGCTGCTCGGATCCCTGGTGAACTCTCAGCTTGACATCTGATTACCACCAGCCTGGTTACGGGCTTCTGTGAGTCAAGTCAGGGTAAGGTCATACATGAAAGGAACGTTTGATCAGGGCTCCACAGCCTGCCCCTAGTGTACATGCTTACATAAATATTAGCTGGAATTTGAGGGCTGTGTAAATTGTTCGGGAAGAGAAAAGAGGCGCGATAGTTGAAATGCACCTTGAAAGAGCCCTTTAAGCTTTGAACATGTTTGAAAATGTTGACATTCGCTGCTTGATAAATCACTCGCTCTTCAAAGAAATCCGAAAATGTTTGTCCACTTGAGTGGATCTGTAACATGGATGCCATTGTCACTGGTTCCAGATGCATTTGTGGACGAGACGAAAACCGAATGAATAGATACGACTGATGTAAAATCTATTTGTCGCCGCACATTTCAAAGATGCCCTTTAAAGCTTGGCTCAAGTATGAATTTGTATATTTGTCTAAAAACTTGCCTCCTGACTACCTGACAAATGATGTTATGTAAATAAACTGAAGCCTGGATAAAGCCAGGTCTGTGAGCAGCCCTGTTCTTACCAGAGGAATGTTTTATAGCAACACTTGCCCGAGAAGAGCTTATAGGAAGACAGAGACTGTGGGGGAAAGTAACATAACCTCATCGAGCTACTTGGCAAGGTAAGGTTTTCAACAAAGGTCGGAAAAACAAGGCACATTTGGTTCAGATCACCAGGGTCGTGACCCACAAGGGGTTTATTTGGACCTTTGCACCAAAATAATCACAGGGCTCCAACTCTGCTGTGACAGACATTAACAATCTGGAACCACTTCTCGTTCTGACAAAGTCATGCGAGCATAGCCCTAAACTCTAAGAATACCTGAGATGTTACGTTAGGGCTGGCTGGCACAATGGACATTTCCTATTCATGGGTTGAACGCTGTGACTTGGAAATGTTCCTTCGCTGAAGATAAAATGCGTACTGGGGCAGCAGAGAAAGTCTGTCTTATGTACTCTGGTTGTGATTTGTTTGCAGGGGCTTTTCTGCTGCTTTGAGGTAAGGGACTGGTAGGAGGTCCAGAACGGGACAGAGGGGCTTTCATTTTCCTTTTGCTATGTACACGCCTGCCTTTATGTACAAAATGTGGCAAAACATGTGGTTCTCGTTTCCATGGCAAGTTTAACATGGGGTGATAATATTTGAAAATATTATTCCAGCCAACGAATCCAGTGGCTTTCAGAATTTAAAGCGAAAATAGAAGTAATGATGTGTCAGTAATTGAAAGAGGAAAGCAACAAAAAAAAAACATGTCCTATGAATCATGATTCCTTGGATTCGACAGTAGTATAGGAAGTTGTCCAAGGTGGCAGTGAAAACTGTATTTGGCCCTTTGCATTGTTCAAATGGAGGACTCCCTACTGTAGCAGCACTGTTCACACAGCATCGACTCAAACTCCCCGAATAATCTGATAAAGGACAAGTTGAAATGTGCCAAGGGACAGCTGGGAGAAAGCTTACATTTCTTTGGCCCTCAGTCAAGGAATGTAAGTTGGAAACACAAGTACCTGAGATACTTTTTTTTTTTAAATCCCTACTCCTGTGTTAGACAACAGGGTCTGGTCAATAAACGTTGTGTCCAGATGAACTGATTCAACCTTCTTTGAGTTTCTTACCTGGATTATTGAGCATGCATCAAGACATATATGCAGGGTATATAGCAGTGCCATTGTAGACGGACAAGATCTCACGCCTGTCGTAAGTATTTCTTTTTATTTCTTCTACTAGTAAAATCAAAGATAGGCCTCGAGCTGCTTTTTGTGGGGCTGCCGTAAGCCCCGAAATAAAGGGACTTGTGTAAGATCCGGTGCATATTGAAGCCAAGCCGAGGCAAGCAGCATGCTTTCCTGAGAGACAGCAGCTGCTGGCCTGATATAGCATGACTGGCGAGCAGACTGGCCACAGCCTTGTTCTGTTACAGACACAGTCACAGTCTCTATCTCTGTCTCTCTCTCACTTAGAGAAAGACCACTACTGCCAGCCAGTCTTGTATTGATGCAGAGAGAAGGTCTGCAGACAATTATCGAATTTTTTTCACTCAAACATCGATGTCGATAAGGAAACAAGAACTTGGGATAAAATTAAAGGCAAAGCTGCCAGAATGACATGAACACCTGGTTAGACCAGCATGTAGAGGAATGATATATAAATTGACTTCTTTGAAATCTAAATCTAATTTATCTGCATTGGTATGACAGATAGTGTGGCCACCTTATGTTTAGCAATGGTAGACCAAGAAGGAATTCAGAACACAGTAGAGGAGAGAAAGATTAAGAGAGAGAGAGAGAGAGAGAGAGAGAGAGAGAGAGAGAGAGAGAGAGAGAGAGAGAGAGAGAGAGAGAGAGAGAGAGAGAGAGAGAGAGAGAGAGAGAGAGAGAGAGAGAGAGAGAGAGAGAGAGAGAGAGAGAGAGAGAGAGTGTGTGCAAGCAACAGAAAGCAGTTGTCCAAGGAGCAGTGGGCCTGTCTGACAAAAACAAAGCTGTCTGCGGATCTGGAAAGTTTATTAAATACCTTCTACCATGACCAACTACACAAATCTGTCTCCTTTTGAGTGCCATCCCAAGTCCTCCTTTTCAAATGGAAAACGAATCATACCTCAAACTGGAATACCATTTCATCTTCGTCCCAGTCCCACTAGTCCAGCTCACAGGAAAAATATCTGCCCTGGGCTTCTAGCTGTATGGGGTCTGACCCATTTTGGAAGCAATGATTTTATCTCAAACTATGTCAGCCTAGACAGTAGAGCTTGGCAATAGGTCTTTATTATTGTTTATTGTCTTTCAGTAGTGTTGCACTGGGAGGACATTTGCATACTGATACACAATTTTGCAGTCTAAATTAATGATGAGAATCACTGCCTAAAATTTCTCACAAAATGAGATCAGAAATATTTGAGGGAATGTTATGTGAAAACTAGTTTTATATTCTACTTTACATTACCACACAGTTCAATGTGATGACACTCAGTTAGATTTTTAAATATGGCATTTTCGTATATGTTAAGTAGACATCTTGATATATGTGCATCATGTAAAATTCTCTATGATTATTGAGATAATATATTCCATATTACCCAGCACTACACACAGGTGGAATCTGACAGTGCCCATCCTGATATAAAGCAAAAGAAAATTCATCTGGAGAACCTCATATCTATACAGGAGAAAAGGTTATTTCCTTTATATTTCACTTATTTTCCATCTTTTCACAGACTCTTGCCTTCCTTTTTAGGGTATACTAAAATAGAGGATGGGTGGATTAGGATGAAAATTAATTGACAAAAGATTAGATAAAGTATTAAATTAGAAAGCGAAAGCCTTTATCTACAATGGCCCATTGTCTAGAAAGGACGAACATGATGTTAGAGACATTAGATGCTGAAGTGTACCTCTTTTTTTATTTTACTGGCCTGCCTTGACTCACATCTTAAGTCCACTGTTTTTATAAGATGGCAAGGAGGAAAATATTCGCTTTCAAGTTTGCTGGGAACTATTACTCATGGGGATATCCTTTACCACCTGCACATATCAATCATGCATTTAGCCAAGTGTTCCACTGGAATACAGAGAAAACAAATCTGCTTGGATCTCAATCCAAGTCATAGTAAAAAATGGCTAATGCTGTTTGCATGCTAGCATGCTTCTGTCATTAGTGTTATGCATCCTTATTGAAGTTCAATCAAAGCACCAAGGTTGGCAGAGGGTAAAGGGATCTTTATTAACACCTTCATATTGACCTTGACACGAGGGCACACTGATGTCAGCCGGTGGTCCCCAAGTTCTGGAGCTAGTTATTTTCTTTCCCTTAGCACTATTTTGTGTCATAATCGACATACATTTGTGGGAACAACTTTTTCAGCTTCGGCACAGTAGTAAGCAATTTTCAAGAAGGGATCTGCATGGCACATACACTGATGAGCCAAAACATTATGACCACTCACAGGTGAACCAAACAACATTGGTAATCTCCCAACAAGGGCACATGTCAAGGTCTGGGTAAATTAGATGGTAAGCGAACAATCAGTTCTCGTAGTCGATGTGTTGGATGCAGGAAAAATGGGCAGGAGTAAAGACCTGAGCGACTTTGACAAGGACCAAATAGTTATGGCCCGACGAGTGGGTCAGAGCATCTCTGAAATGGCAAGGCTTGTGGGCTGCTCCCAGTCAGTAGTGGTGAGTACCTACCAACAGGGGTCTGAGGAGGGACAAACCATAAACCAATGACATAATGTTGGGCACCAAAGGCTCATCTTTGTGTGGGGGCAATAAAGGCTATCCCATCTGGTCTGAACTGCCCGAAGGTCTACTGAGGCACAAGTCATAAAACATTTTAATGATGGTTATGGGACGAAAGTGTCACAACACACAATGTATACCATCCTGCCACATATGGCGATGCGAGCCGCATACCAGTCAAGAGTGCCCATGATGACCCCTGTCCACTGTCGAAAGCACTTACAATGGGCACGTGAGTGTCGGAACCCAATCTTGGAGCAGTTGAAGAAGGTTGCCTGGTCCAATGAGTCCTGTTTTCTTTTAGATCACCTGGATGGCTGTGCACGTGTGTGTTGTTTACCTGGGGAAGTGTAGCATCAGGATGCACTGTGGGGAACGACAAGCCGGTGGAGGCAGTGTGATGCTCTAGGCAATGTTCTGCTGGGAAACTCTGGGTCCAGCCATTCATGGTGATGTCAGTTTGACACGTGCCAAGTACCTAAACATTGTTGCAGACCAGGTACACCCCTTCATTGCAATGGTATTCTCTGATGGCAGTGGCCTCTTTCAGAAAGATAATGCACCCTGCCACACTGCACACATTGTTTGGGAATGGTTTGAGGAGCATGATGAAGTGTTCAAGGTGTTGCCCTGTCCTCCAAATTCTCCAGATTTCAATCTGATTGAGTTTCTGTGGGATGTGCTGGACTGACAACTTCAATCCATGGCAGCTCCACCTCCTAATTTATTGGACGTGAAGGATCTGATGCTAATGTTTTGGTGCCAGATACCACAGGACACATTCAGGGATCTTGTAGAGTCCATGCCACGGTGGGTTGGCTCTCAGAGGACCAACAGTGTATTGGGCAGGTGATCATAATGTTTTGGCTCATCGGTGTGTATGCATAAGTGAGTAAGATGTGTTAAACTGGAAAAAAAAATCTATTCAATCTTTATGCAATTTTTTTTTTTTGCTTTATTCTCCTCTTTTTCTCCCCTATTGTACTTGGCCAATTACTCTATTTTCTGAGCCGTCCTGGTCTTTGTTCCACCCCCTCTGCCGATCCGGGGAGGGCTGCAGACTACCACATGCCTCCTCCAATACATGTGGAGTCACCAGCAACTTCTTTCCACCTGACAGTTAGGAGTTTCACAAGGGGGACGTAGCATGTGGGAGGATCACGCTACCCTCCCCCCCCCGAACAGGCACCCCAACTGACCAGAGAAGGTGCTAGTGCAGTAACCAGGACATATACCCACATCCGGCTTCCCACCCGCAGACATGGCCAATTGCATCTGTAGGGACGCCCGACCAAGCCGGAGGTAACACGGGGATTTGAACCAGCGACCGTTATGCTACCTGGACGCCCGTTTATGCGATTTTTCTTTTTTGTTTCATTCCAAAATGCTTATGACTGAAAAAAAACATTTTTTCTATTAAAATCAAGTGAGAAAGATAATCACAGGTAAATGTGAAAAACGAGCTTTTTGTGTGTTTCAATGTGATTTGAAAACAGCCTCCCCTCTGCTATGTTCCTGATGTTCTTACTAAAAAGTGTAGTTTTTAGTTATAGTTGGCAAAATCAAGCAATAAACACGCAGATTAATTATCCAAAGTGCGGTTTAATTTATAATGACAGTTGTTTATGCACCATTGAATTCGTATTAAGTATCAAGAAACTATGTTTTCAGGATTAAGCAACAACACATGACACGTGGCACATGCAGCACAAAAGTACAAGAGAAAAGTTTCACTATGAGGGAGACTTTACTTGCAGGCAGAAAACAGCTGTATATTCTCATCCATGTTGGGAGGATTCGAGACAGAGCGTTTCCTCCCACTATTGCATTAAGAATGGAGACATCTGAGGAAGGTGCCTAACATATATGTCTCTCATTTTATTTTTCCCCTTCTTCTCTTTTGCAAATTCCCTTTTTCTCTCTCGCACTTGGAAAGGTTGGCAGAGCGCCAGCTCTGGGCAGTTCTCTAGGATGTTCATCAAAAAGGAAGAGGAAGTCTTGAATGAGACAGAAGTAACACTTGAAAGGGAACATCTCTCTCAGCGGGAATGAGACAAAGGCCAAAGCAAAATGGCATAACAGAGTCTGAGAGCTACGCTCATGAACAATGTTTTGTTTGCACAAATTTGCATCAGAAAAGCAGCACAGGAGCCACCAGTTCCACTCATTGGATGGTGAATGGTAGGGGTATCTGAAACCCCTCCTCATGGGAGGCTGGGAAGAAAGGGAGAATTTCTAAAGATGGCTGTGTTGTTGGGATTAGTTTGGTGGAAGGAAGAAAACTTTTTCACAGAAGACGCCGGGCTTCTGCTTCATAGCATTGCCAGCTCAGCCCCGTTGCCCTTTTTACCTCACCAAAGAATTTGTAAGTACCAACCAAGGCAGCAAAATCACACCCTCCACCATACAAAAAGGCCATGTTTGACAAGTTTAAATTAAAAGACAACTGGTGTACACTTCTTTTTTGGATCATAGCCCTACTGTACATTGACATGCTACACAGATGGATATACACAATAGTAATATCCTTCCCTTTTAAGAATGATCTGCGAGTGGATTTATTCCAATTAGCTCAAGAGATCACTGGACATCTGCCAGTTAGAGGAGGAAGAATTTTCCACGATGACATCAACAATTTATGATGTGCATGTGTTCAGTCCTAATGACAGCTTACAACATCTGTTGACAGTTGTAACAGCAATGGCTACAATTTTGTAAGGGCAAACAGAGTTGGGAGGCCAATGCAATGATGAGATGCAGGGCTATAATTCAAATACTGAACAAAACACTTTAGTGTCATGTTTGTAATATAACACACTCTACAGAGGAAACTGAACCCACAATAAATGATGCACAGATTAATAGTTTGACTTGATATACTTTATCAATCCCCATGGCGAAATTCTGCTGCTCTGCATTTAACCCATCCTAGCTGTGTAGCTAGGAGCAGTGGGCAGATGCAGCACCCGGGGACCAACCCCAGTTCGTGTTGCCATGCCTCAGTCAAGGGCACAGACAGGAGTATTAACCCTCTAACATGCCTGTCTTTTTGATGGTGGGGGAAACCGGAGCACCTGGAGAAAACCCACCGCAGACACGGAGAACATGCAAACTCCACACAGAAAGCACCTGGGATGACCCCCAAGGTTGGACAACACCAGGGTTCGAACCCAGGATCTTCTTGCTATGAGGTGACAGCGCTAACCACTGGGCCACCATGCCGCCCATGATCTCATGAAATGAGAAGCTAGAGGCAATGATATTCTTTTTAAAAGACCACTGCAGTATAGTCAGAAAAAGTACGTCATTAACAACATGTGATTTGTTTGTTCCATTAATGTCAGAATATAGGAACAATTTGCATACTACAGGAAACAGAAATTAGTGATTAAGAAATTATTTCATGCAGTTAAATCAATTATAGCAGAGGTATTTACCAAAAGTGGTTAACATCAGGATGAATCAATAAATGCCGAAATTAAACAGCATTTTCGTTTGTGTGGTGTTATTTTCTTAATAATTGTTTCACAGGAATTATACTGATTTACCGCATCGTCATTTCTTAACATTTAAATTTAACAGCTGTCCCTCGAGATGTACCATTCTGCCACAGTAGGGGACTTTTGAGGGTATTTTATGAACCTTAACATAATAGTGACACATAAAGGGGCTTTTCTCTTGCACTATTTTTATTCAATCTTTCAGCCATTGGCAGCAGATGGTGTAATACTTGTGAGATTAACAATGACTTTATCATGGTATGTATGGTGCTATTGTGATACACCATTGGTCCTTTGAGCAACTAATAGGGTTTTTATTTTCCATTTTCTTTATTTCCCATCGTAAACCATAAAGCCTAAGAGTTTGCTTGTGTCTGTTTCAAGTGGAACCATTTAAACAGTGCTCACGGGAGATGGGAACGGGAACTTGATTGGTCAGGGCCTATTTCAGAGTAATTTCAAGGCTACCGCCACAAGGCTCATAAAGTAAGAGAAACTAAATAGCAGACACTACATAGTTTCTTATTTCTGTTCATCAGTGACAATCCAAAACAAGAGCCGAGGGAAACATTTTGTAAATGCTTATTCGATTTTTTATCAGTATGGAAATGTGCCCTTAGACTGTACTGAAATATAGCTGATTTCTTCCTGGTGCCATGCAGTCTAAAAAACTACACAGAGACCAATTTCTCCATACACTGCAGCAACATAGTAACATACTAATCTCAACATTAAATGTACTTTACAACCGTGCACATACATAAAAAAGGTATCTACAAGTTTGTTTGATTCCATGTAGGTATGACACAGTACAAAACCCCTGAAACCTTGTCTGTTAGTTCTTTTATTTTTGATGTGACATATCTGAAGCAACTCAGAGAAAAAGACCCTTTTTTGGAGGTAATCCATTAAAATGAGTTTTAAGGACAGCGGGCAATGAAGCATCAGGTCATGCTGAGATTAGACAATGCTTTGAGGGGAAGAGGAAAGTGAATGAGGAACGAGGAAAAGTGAATGAGGAGGTTAAGGAGAGTGACAGACTGAGAAACAGAGGTCCTCAAACTCTCTTGAGGACCTCTGTTTCTCAGAGAGTACAGCATGCACTAGGATATGAGCAGTGATTAACATGCATGCAGTCTGGATGCATTTCAGAGGGGGACTGGGAGGAAACAACGGGCCATTACTGCACAACTAAGGGTCTGTTAATCAGCCTATTAGGGTTTAATTGAGGGTAGTTAATTGGGGGATGGTGAGCAGTCTGCACATGAGGTCAGGGAACGACAAGTAGAGCAGCTGGGGGGGCAACCTGAGCCAATTGTTACTGATCCATTTACACGAGGCAACTGATTGATTGGCAGGAAAATTAGCAGTAATTACACCTGTCTGTTTCTTCCCCCAATGAAACCTTTTAGGAGCCATAAATTAAGCCAGCGACCCCAATGAACAAGAAGCCAGTCGAGCCACTGTAGAGAGACCATATTGAGAGCTGTGCAAACACATTTACAGTAGGCCCAGACTGTGTGTCTCCACATAAATCATCAAGCGTCAGCTCTCCGTTGAGGACACAGACTGTTTAAACAGAGTGGAAAATACAATATTCTGTGTGTGGTTAAGGACACAGACAAAAGGAGCCTTCTAGCTTGGACAAGGCATAAGCTCACCTCACACCATCTTATGGTTGAAACGACTCCATGGCTTAAAAAAACCTCTCATCCTGTTTTCCATACGGGGCAGTGGAAAACAAAGATGTGCTTGTCCTCACTTCTTAAAAGTAGCTCTGCATAGGGCAGCGGCTACCACCAGAAGCTGATTATGGACTCTTTAAAGTTAGATTTGATTTAACGTCCTGCTCCTGCCTCAGCTGGACCACGGGGCAGAGGAATGTGTCTCACTCCTTAGCTTGGCCCAGTTAGCCTGGGGTGGATTCATCCTGGCTCAGGCCAGACAGAAATGTGCAGGAAGTAACAGTCAGTTTTTGTCCATGTGAGGCGAAACACACCGACTGCACAGGGGCTAAAATCCAATAAAGGACCAGACAAAGGCCTGTTTTTTACCTCAGGATGCCAAACAACATGTGATCTTCCTTAGGGAAATAACTGCCATGTCTGAGCCTCACACTGCTCCGAGTCAGAAATAATGCCTGGGGAACTTGTCGCACATGTCCTGTCAAGGATGCCTCGTGCTACAACAACTTATTAGTGGCAGTAGGACCACGCCATTTGCACTACATTGTGTTCTGACATGTTCCCCCTGATGTTAAAGAAGAGAGAAAATTTCATTTTTGGATACACACTGAAGAAAAAAAGTTCAGATCAGACCACAAAGATCTATCATGTACAAAACAGAAAACAGTGCTTATATAGCCCAAGTTTTGAAACTGTGAGGTCTTTTATCCTTATTAAGTCAAAGAAGTGAGATATATTGCACAAGATATACTGTGATATATAAGAGCGATATATTGCTTGACATTACATCTGAAAGTGCTTTTATGTCAAAAATCTGTAATACAATGAAGCAACATCCCATTTACTGAATCTAGCAATCGGAGTGAAACTTTTGACTTTCTTGTCTCATTTTTCCAATTATCAGAACTTCTGGAGATTTGCAAGGAAAATAATGACAGACGCTTTAGCGTAAAACAGCAACAGAGTAAAGTTCATCTTCTCTCCAGTCTCCCCCATCAATGCAACTGCCCAGTCATCTTGGTCCTTGTTGGCTGGTAGGGGGAGAACAGCTTAGCACCCTGACATCAAAAGGAATAAGTGCTCATCAGCAAGAGGGCTTTAAAGCCACCCCCAAACAGTTCACTTCACATTTCTATCAGCCACTATTTATAAGTGCTAGCTGACAGTGTTTTAAACTCTGTCACTTGCTGCGGTTACATGCATACTTTTTTTTTTTCATTTCGACTGAAGACTTTGTGGTCAACTATTTACATGGGATATGATCTAATATGGTCTGGTATTTACATGTGCCGATGCATTTAATCAGAACAGCTGGGTGACGTGCAAAAGTGATGAATACATTATGCATTCGTCTTCCTCAATGGCTTTTCAGCACCAACCCAATCAGCAATATCTCTTTGGCACATGTTTGATCAGCTCCCTGATGATGGATAGCTATAGTCTTTTCAGCACAGCAGTTGCCATTATTGCGTCCAATAATGTTCAGTTCTTTAACTGTTAGTATCAAAACCACCTCGGAACCAAGAGGCTTAACTGTCTGATGACGATTTAGCTCTAGGGACAACGACTTTCAGGGCTTCTGGTGTAGCTGCTGGCTGGTCGCTTCAGTTTCCTGTGTAGACTTCCTCTTCCATGAGGCCATCATCGTTTACATTCAGATTAGCAACTTGAGATGTGGGAGTGGAGTTGGAGTTAGTTGCAAGATGACATCTACAACCGGATTGTTTCACAAGTAGTCTGCACGAGTCGAACGTTTCTCCACACAATACGCGTCGATACCTTTTTGTAGGCGTTTGAGGTCCAGACGGCATTCCGGCCAATGTGTTTTGCCTCTTTCGCTCCCCACATGGACTGTTACCAACATGTAACCAAAGCATGTTCCTGTAGAATCTGCCACATACTCAGACGTGATAGGTCAATACTACTTGGGCTAAAATGGAAACAGAAACCAGAGTGCTTCCAATACCAAAATCTTGTCCCGTGCCTACAGATTTTATATATATATATATATATATATATATATATATATATATATATATATATATATATATATATATATATATATAAAACACTTAGTTAAATGAAACACTCAATGGTAGGGAAAGTGCTCAACACACACACACACATATATATATATATAGCTCAGGAGGCCTGGGAGTTTGACGGTTCTGTGCAGTATCTTAGCTGTTCCTACGACCACACTCTTCTGGACAGAGACCTCAGATGTTGTTCCTGGAATCTGCTGGAGCCACTCTCCCAGTTTGGGGGTCACAGCCTCTAGTGCTCCTATTACCACTGGGACTACTGTGGATTTCACCTTCCACATCCGATCTAGTTCTTCCCTCAGCCCTTGCTTCTCATGCTCTTTCTTCCTGATGTTGCCGTCGCTCGGGCTTGCTACACTGATCACTACTGCTTGAAATATATATATATATATATATATATATATATATATATATATATATATATATATATATATATATATATGGCGTTTTTTTCCAAAACCGTCAATGGTGTTGTTATAAGTGCTCAACTAATGAGGAGCGGAATATCAACACAGATACAGGGAAAAAAAAACTGCAATGTATTAACTTTTTTTTCCTGTATCTGTGTTGATATATATATATATATAAATCTGTTAACAGAGGCTATATCAAAAACAAATTCTCCGCAGAGGTCCAGCTCAGCTTGTAAGCTGCCATTTTTTGGAAGTAAAGAAATGTACATCCCCATGCATTTACACCAAGACGGATGGCATACGTAGAAAGAACGCAGCCAGAAAATAGTCAAGTTAAATCATTTAAATGGTACAATTTCTGTTTTCATCTGTTTATGAAAAGGTTTAAGCTACTCTTCTGCAACCGATTGAAATTTCAATCAGTTTGGGCCAGTTTATTCTGATTGTGATATTTATATGGATAATTTTATTCTGTTTGGGCTTTTAAACTGATTATAATTGGAATATTAGGCTTCATGTAAATGTAGCTACTGACCTTGGAGAATTGACATGTACTAATATAACTGTAGGGTGGTATGGGGCGTTAGTTTACTGTGAGTAATCTAAACCTCAACCACCAATAATAGATAAGAAATTACAAATGTGTGGTGTGAAAAAAAAACTCTATGGTCCCTAATTGGTAGAATGAACATCAAATAACCTTGTTACAATTCTAATATTAGATATAAGCAGCACAATCTTCATCAAATGATCTCATAAATACATTTTGCTACACAGGCAAGGAAATCAGCCAGAACGGGGGGGGGGGGACATGAAACTCATTGATAGTGGGTGTTTACTGTTGCATGTCAGCAGCAATATTATCATCGCCTCTCAGTAAACTTCAACGTATTTGGTGTACTAATTGCATCAAATACACTTAAGTAATTTGAGTCCATTGAGGTAAGAGACAAATTTAAGATATGATGTTTTCCATCACTTAATCTTTCTCCTCATCCTTTTATTTTTATTTTTTTATTTTTCCCCGTTTTTCTCCCCAATTGTACCTGGCAAATTACCCCACTCTTCCAAGTCATCCCAGTTAGTGATCCACCCCCTCTGCCGGTCCGGGGAGGGCTGCAGACTACCACATGCCTCCTCCGATACATGTGGAGTTGCCAGCTGCTTCTTTTCACCTGATAGTGAGGAGTTTCGCCAGGAGGACGTAGCGCATGGGAGGATCATGCTATTCCCCCCAGTTCTCCCTCCCCCCTGAACAGGTGCCCTGACTGACAAGAAGAGGTACTAGTACAGTGACCAGGACACATACACACATCTGCCTCCCTGATTCAAACTGCCGATCCACATGTTGGTAGGCAACGGAATAGGCCGCTATGCTACCCAGACGCCCGTTACTTTCTCCTCATCCTTGAGCTAATCTCATAGATATAGGCAACATTAGGCATTGTTAACATATGACACAAACAAAAGTTAATTCTGGTGTTTCAAACTTGAATGATCTATTTCAGTATTTGCACTGATGAATTTATGTTATTTCAGTTAAGTTTAAAATGCCTCATTGAGCCTAATGGAGTTTTATTGTTGAACCACTTTAAAAAAAGAAAAAAAAACAGAAGAGGAAATAATATATGACAATGAACCTGCAGTGATTCTGCATTTTAGAAAAATCAAAATAGAAACTGAAGGAAAACAAAAGAAGGAACGTTTTCTATTGTACAATGCCTATGACGTCACAGCCTCCACTTTTTATTTTCAGATGTTAAAAGCAGGTGCAGAGGGCCACATAATGTAATGAGAAACTGAATTGTGCTACATTATTGATTTCAAAATAACTGAATAACCTCAGACAGGGCACTCAATAATCCCCAAAGGGCATTCTAAATGCTTAAAATGCTGTCAAAATTCAGGTGGGACACATTTCCACTGGAAATGACATTCCCCATCCTCCACATACAAACCAGTATCTCCCGCCATGTCAGCTTATTTAAAAGTCGTAGCTGTTGTTCGCCCTCCGTGACCTCAGAATGTTAGCAGAGTAGGTGACATTTACAGCTGCAGCCCTAGTGACTCCATCACTTTTCTATTCTCACACCAACAACATCCCTTTTGTCCAACCAATCGGCCATGGCCATTTCAGGGTATTGATATTATAAGCAAAGAAGCCAACTTTAACATATTATCTTGTGTTGCTTGAATCAAAAGTCAAAACCCAGGGCCATTCTTGGAACTAAAAATGCCAAGCAAATCTTCACCTCACCAGTACAGACATACATACATAAAATGTTATGTGGTTCTGTAAAGGACAACACAAAGTTTCAGAGTTTCACATTTCAGCGTGACTTGTGCAGTGAAAACTAAAGACAAAATGTTTCAACCCATCATACTGAAATTGCTTTCTCACACAGGACACAGGCTGTCATAAAACATTTTGCTCTCTTGTTTAAATTGTACCGATGATCTCAAACCAAGCAAAACATGATAGCAGAGGAGAGCAGGGCCCTTCACACCGGGGCAATCGCATGAGTTAAACTGAGTCAGAACTTATTTATCAAATCCCAGTGGCAAACACAGGCAGCTCCTGACCGGAGTGCTAACATTTTTTAGCTTGCGGAGGGGCTAGCAAAAGCAAACACAGCCTGAGGTTTTATGAGAAAAATGTCTCTGCCTGAACAAGGAGGCATTCATGCACTGATTCATATCAGCCTGTAGCACGGTTAGAGGACTGCCATCTGCTATCACACTTACTTGCTAAGAGCCTGTTTTCGAAGGACAAACCACGGATCATCATGTACATGTTACGTACATCCATCCAGTCCCACTGAAATTATTATCTCTGCTACAGAAAATAAGAGTTTGCCACTTTGTGTAGCTTCTAAGGAAAACTTGCTTTTCCCTTCTCCATGTACTATACCGTAAATTGCCCCAGTAAAGGAAAGATTTGCCTTTGTGGCAAGGCGGATAAAGAGAAAAAAGACACTTTCTTTTCGATATTTTGAGGAGAAAGTGGAGGGGACAATAACTAAAACTATGTTACTCTTATTTTTATTTATTTAAACAAAAGTTGGGGATGTTTTCCTCCTATTTTCCTCCAATTGTATCCGCCCAATTACCCCAGTCTTCTGAACCATCCTGGTCACTGTTCTACCTACTCCCTCTGGCGATCCGGGGAGTGCTGCAGACTAACACATGCATCCTCTGATACATGTGGAGTCGCCAGCCACTTCTTTTCACCTGACAGTGAGGAGTTTCACCAGGGAGACGTAGCATGTGGGAAGATCACGCTACTCCCCTCAGTTCCCCCTCCCCCCTGAACAGGCATCTTGACAGACCAGAGGGGACGCTAGTGCAGCGACCAGGACACATACCCACATCCGGCTTCACACCCACAGGCACGGCCAATTAATTGTGTCTGTAGGGACGCCTGACCAAGCAGGAGGTAACACGGGGATTCGAACCGGCAATCCCTATGTTGCTAGGCAACGGAATAGACCACTATTCTAGCTGGACACATAACTCTTTTATTTGACTTAATCAATGCCTTCAGTCAATTTAACTATGTTTTTTGAATGAGGGGAATAGTGTACAGACAATGGCCAACAAGAAACCAGCTAAGAACCTAACCATAACTCAACCATGAAAAACACGACAAACATGTTTTCGACGGATGTGTCCCATTGGTGGCAGTCAGAGGGATTCAAGAAAACTTTTCTTTAATTTGAAATGTCTTTACTGGAAAGAACATCATCTAACATATGATAACCAATTGATGCTTTAATGGCCTCTGTTATTACTGTGACCCATATAGAATGTTAAGTAGAACAGACATTCATGTTGTTGGCTTATCAGACCACAGGAGCTCAAAAATGCATGGAACTGCCTGTGGTCTTGGTATTAAATTCCTTAATTCTCCACTGTAACCTGCAGGGTTCATGGACCCCACCAACCTCAGCAGAAGATATGATGTACACAATTGCAAACCTCACGTCATGACGCTGCATTTTTTATTGTCATTTGAAAACCATGACAAGAAACCTTTCTTTCACCAATGAACAAAAACACACTATGAAATATGAACTGCCTCCAATATCAGTTTTCCTACCCGAGAAAACAACTTTGAACTGTCTATACATCACTATTTCAATGCCTGAATGGTTTATTTTGTTAAAGTTTGTCTAGTAATCTCTCACCTCTTGGAAAAGAGATCACTTAATAGGCCCTTTGCTCTGTCCTTAGGCTGCCGATGTCCTCTTTCTGCTCATCTTTTCTTTTCTTAAGACAGATTTGGTGACATTTCCCACAATGGCACCAAAGCAGTGTTACAACAAATGTGCCAAAGTAAGTGGGATATCATCCTTAAGCAAAATCTTTATTCTTATTGGTTAAAAAAAGAGTGAACAGCTACATCAACAAATGTCCCGTACAAGCATCTTGTCAAGTATCCAAGTGCACCAGTATCCAGACCATTCATCTGAAATCACAATGTATGCCAATAACTTCTCATATCTATCTTAACAGATCCCAATACTATGCTCTCATTAACACAAATGAACAGTACATACATGTGCATATGAACGTGTACGCATGCACACCAACACACACACACACACACACACACACACACACACACACACACACACACACACACACACACACACACTCCCTCTTTTGTTATTAGTTCCAGTAGCACACATTCGTGTGACACGAGAACTAATCCCACATCGACTTGTGAGCTACTTGGGTGCCTGGTTGGTTTGAAGGCACCAGGCGCCAAGTGAAATGCTGTCAAATTTGACGGCTCAATCTTATCATTGTTTTTAAGCTGTCAGCAATAGACTGCACAACAAGAAAGACAGAACACAGAGATCAGTAGAGCCCGGATGCTGAGGACCTGTTGTAAACAAACACTTTCCAGTGGAGGTCAAGATCTATCTATGTAAATGGTGTGTTGGTTTAAATGTGCTGGGGTAATTCAACCGAGGTTTGACAATAATGCCTGTGACTAACCATATTTGTCATCTTGTGGCATACAGTAATATACACTTGTGGCCCACATAAACCTCTGAGTTCGATGCATCAACGAAAACTCTGGTTGACATTTTACTAGAAAGGCAAGCTTTGTTTTCAACACATCCCTCAAGTTGAGCTGAGGGTGAGGTGGCCTCTCCACATAGGGTTCTTGTTTGAATGCCAGAGGAAGATGCTGTATGGCAGTTTTGCCCCGAGGGATTTGTCAGCTAGGAAACAAACCATGGGTTCTCTCTCTCACTGCCAAACAAATGGCAGCTTCACCTCACATTTATCTCATTCCATCCCGTGCAACATCCTACCTAAAAAGCCTCAACTTGAGATATGATTGCAAATCAAGAATGTTCAGCGGTAACTTGAAGCAGATTTCATTTAAATAGTCACAGACCATTCACATTTGCACATTTGGGTCACTTTGGTTCACAGATATTGCGCGATTGCTTCTGTGGGTTTTATACTTGCGCTTACACATATTATTTAGTCAAACAACAGCTGTATAACAAAGTCCATGTACTCTAGTTACATAAACCCCTGTTTAGCCCTTTGCATAAAACCCTACAGTGAGTAACATACCTCTATTATTCTGTCATGAATTTGGAGGCCTCCTTCTTTATCCGCTGGACCTTTCTCAACAATCTTGGATACATAGATCCCTTCATTCGAGGTGCCATCATTGTCATCCTGTGGGGAAAAAAAAAGAAAAAGAATTACACTGTCTTACAGGCACATTGGCCAAATTGTTTACGGAAATACCTAATGACTAATTTGAGGGAATTGACTAATATACAATGTTTTTTACACTCATGTTACACTAGTAAATTTGTAACTTGATCAAAAGTACAGATGACATTCCAAATAGCTTGCCCATACTAACCGATGTGAGGAATCCTAGAGTCTTCCTGGTTAACCCTACCATTAAATGCTGGGTTTAACAGCCTGCAGTGACTGGTGAGTGGTTTTAGGTGCCCATAATATGATGATTAGTGTTGCATTGTAGCCATCCATGTACCAGGATGGCCTGGATTGACCCTCGACTACAGAGGGACAGAAAGTTTACTGGTCATGTTGGATGGATATGAGGTAGTCTGTGTCCATTACTGCGGCCGTGACCCCACAGTGTCAGAGGTAAGATTGGCTTAACAAAGGGTCCCACCAAAATCCCTCTCAGCACTCTCTTTAAAACCACATGAAACCCATAGTACACTCCTGCTGAGGTGTGCGCCATGACCAAAATTTAATAGAGTACTGAAGAAACCCCAGAAGTCATGCTGTGAGTGCTGTAACTAATTACTTCTGGTCTGCTTCCTCTTTCAGGCTCATGACATACCAGTGTTCACACTGAAATTCTTTGCAAAAGAATTGTTCATGGGTCTTAGCCCACAGGATCTAGAGTCCACAAAAGAAGAGCCATAATTTCTATTAGCCAAACACCTGGACAAGCTATGCCAGCATAAGAAGAACTCTCACCGAGGATGAAACACTTACAAAAGGACGATTACGTCTTTCTACTTAGACAAAATATCAAAGGGTATTCCTATTAAATTTGAAAGTGTCTCATTCATTTACAGTTTGAAGTGTGTTATACTGTTACAGTATGACGTTAGCAGTGCGAGCAAAAACTTAGTACAATAACTGGTCTCTTAAGGTTGAGTTTGATATTTGGATCTGTCAGCAAAATGAGAAGGTCACAAATCCAGAAGAGGAAGCACTTATTTTGTATCTGTAATAATTCAGTGTATTTCCATTTATAGTTTTCTGCTATAAAACACGTTTTACTGTAATAATCCATGTCCCTACAGCAAAGTGCGTCACTTTGGCTTCAGTAAAACAACCCTGTAGCAGTTTGGCCCACAGTCGCAGTGAAACAGATACAAGAGAGCACCGTTTCGATGGGACCTCCATGTGTGACCTCTTTGGAAGGAACCTCCACTGGAGAAGTCACAGTTTTAATGACTGATGAGATGTTTAGAACTCTCCACTCATCAGACCTTCGAGCACCATTACTACCGTTCGCTTTAAAGCCATGACTCAGTAAACCAAATTTGTGAAAGGTTACTGTCAGGCTTGGATTACAAAACCCATTTTACTCCTCTGTGTTTACCTCACCACCAAAATCTCCACAATTAGAGAGAAAACAACTGTGGTTGAAGCCATAATCCCAGATTTAACTCTCATAAAAATTATTCTAGAGGTTTTTTTGTAATTCCAAATCTGCTAAACCATACCAGTATACAAACACAATAAAACTTGATAGATGCGGTGCATCTTTCCAGAGATTTAAAACCATGTGCATGGCTGCCTTATAAGCTATGCTAACAAAGGGAAAGTTTGTGGTACTTGAAGTATGTGCTTGTCATTCCTGAGTTGCCATATGACACTTGGCTGATCATGGAGGAGATAAGGCCTCCAAGGAGGAACTGGCTTGGTACCTACCCCACAGGGTCTTCCTCCTATGATGTTAAATCCCAGAGATCCATTCTCCCGCAGAAGGAGTACCAGCACACTCCGAGTCTCACCATCCTACAGTTGGACAGAAAGCAGTCAAGCCAAGAAGACACATGAACAAAGAGGTTGTTGGATGTTATTGTCAATAATACATTAATAATTTCAGTCTTATCAACAGAATTATTCAACTGGATAACTGCAGAGGAGGAGCAGAGCATAAAATAAATACCATGTATTGATCTGGTTAGATTATGAAAGGCTGAGGGATGATAACACACAAAAGGATGCAGTATCTGCCAAGAATATGGCGTAAAAGTGGTTTGTTTACTCATTTCTCTACATGCACATACTGTGAGGTTATTTCCTATCACAATATTTTCCATCATTTTAGGTGTTTCATACAAAAATGCCTTTATAAATACCACCCTGTACTTATTAATTTCCAATATGAAGATACCCTTGTGTATTGTGTAGGTTAATAATTTGGGAAGTAATGGGAATCAGATTCCCACCTTTTTGCATCTTTCCAAAATGAATCTACATCATACTATGTATGATGCATGGTTAGCTCTAAAGGAAAAAGATGAAAAAGATGTCAGATAACCAGTCTTTTACCTCTCAAAAACTATTGTGTATTAAGTACACCGCTAACTTTTGAATGTGAGGAAACAAGTCCAGTCAGTTCTTAACCAGTTTTTTTAAGGGATACTCTAAAGAAGGCACTAGGGGAACATAATTTTAGCTGTCATTCAAGTATGCCACACCATACAGTGACTAAATATAAAGCAGATATTATTGGCATGTACAGTGTCCTGAATGCCATATAGGCTAAGACCATGCTGTGCATGTCAGGCCACACAGGAATGTGCACGGCTGCACCATGTCACTGAAAGGCTAGCGGCACAAGTTTCTACATGATGGAAACTACAGCCTATTATGGTAAACGGTAATGGCATATTAGCAAGTGAAACGTATATAGGATTAAAGTATATTGGATTATTCTCTTCAACTGAGCCATGTTGAATCTGCTCCTGCCCACAGAACTGATGGAATAAACTTTAGAGGGTTTTTTTTACACTTGGGTCATATCAGCCATTGAAGTGAACTCATACTCAGCAGTGGTGTGTAGCTACTTAATTGAGAATGAAATATTATAGGTTCCAAAAGTGCAAAAGTACAAAAGTTATTGTTTCTTTTATTTGATGTGATAGAAAATGGCCAAGTAGGCGCAATTTGGTACTTAAACATTAGGTTGAGAAAAAAAAAAGTGTTGATCTAGCTTCATGGAAGAAGAAGAAGAAGAAGAGAAGAATGAGGACTTTAACAGAAATAGAGAATGAAAAAAAGAAGCTATGAGTAAACCATACAATAACATTACACAGTGGTGACTTAGCAACTGATATTCAGCTTTGACTTCACCACAAGTCACACTTTCCAAGACGGTCCTCGCCATCATGTTGTTTCCCCTCTGTCTGCTTCTTAAAACAGGGCATGTAATTATAGTATGGGTAATGCTGAATGTAAATCAAGGGGAGTTGTACAGTTTAGCCAACAGTATTGGTCCGCTGTTGACATGTCTGAAATAAACATTACCTTGAAGGAGGCTGAGTCACTGTCATGAGTTTCTTAACAAAAGCACCAAGGTCATATATCTGTCATAGCCAATGGACACCCATGTGCTGGAGATACATAAATACTACATCAAAATAATTCTATTCAATTATCTCCTAGACTTGCATTTGAAAACTAGACTATGATTAGCCTAATTACATTCAACCCAAAGTTACTCTGATTCAGCGAAAGATCAGTCTATTTTATCTTGGGATTTTGTTAAAGGCTCTTCATCACATCATGAAGCACATAGGCTAGCTACATTGTCATCCCCCTCAGCTGTAACGCAAATAAATAAATAAAATAAAATAGAGATCTTGCCTTGCTAAGGTGTAGGCTTTGAGACCAGGGCTGGAGTGAACTAGAATGAGGACTCTGAATTTTGTTTCTCTTGTTGGGCCATCTAAAGAACATCTGGCTCTGGTTGTTTTAAAAAAAAAAATCATTTGACTATCAAAGAAAACATCACTGTTATTGATTTTAACTTTCTATACAACCTGGTTGTTCTCATCTCTCCACACAGTCGCTGCCTGCATGTTACAAGATTGTTGTAAGGTTCTTTCTCTTTGCCAGCTAAAAGCTTGCAGAAGCAAAACCCTTATACTGTAGTGCAACAAGGACTCAGACACTAGAGTAGGTCACCTGTAAAATGTTGCACAGTCATTTTTTTATTGTCATCTTTTGGCAAGGACGAATGTGTGAAAACAAATTTTAAAGAGGCCATAAGTGCAGAAAATCTGAAAGCATTTGATTATCGTAGCCCAAGAAGAATGTTTCGCTGATTTCCAGTGTAGCTGCAGACTGCATGTCACTGTCCACCACATTACTAACTCAATTTAAGACTCATAATTTCATATTGACAGATGTGCAATTAGGGTCTAATACCAAGCAGACCCGGTGACTACTTGACTGGTTTTAAAGACAGAATCCTCATAAAATTATCCCTCAAACTAACTACATTTTTCAACAGTATGTTTGTACTTTCTTTCGATAATATTTTCCATGATAATACCTATGTGCTTCATATATCTTTGGGTGTGTAAGGTGGTGGCGTTCTTCTTTTCCATCACATTGAGTTTCGCAAAAAAAAAAGAAAAAGAAAAAAGAATGCACTGAACATATTTTGCATGTGGGATATCAGTAAAGTATACCAATGCCAAATAAAATATAAAAATTGTCAATAGCAAGAGGAAGTGTGCATGTGTGTTGTGTGTGTTTGTGAGGGGGTGCATATGCGCATGCATGTTTGTGCATCTTCTCCGCAACAAATAAGAGGGTTTTCTTCCGCTGCTACAACTTCTGAAATGACAGATGTTATTGAAAGGCTTGCATCTCCTCCTCGCTTTTATTTCTATAGGTCTGATCAATGGGGCGGTGTGCGCAATACTATTCATGGATTGAGATATTCAAGAACAAAAAAAAACTTGTACACATTTTGATCATAATAAATAATAACAGTGTTACTGCTAAGTATAATTTACTATTTTCTAGGGGGAAAGCAAGAACATCTGATAGGAGAGTTTGAAGCAAGCAGGCCAAAGGGCCAATAAGCTAATTGGGTCCTACATGGGCCTTGGTGTGGTGTGTACAGAGGGGCGGTAAATATTTGCCCCTCCCCCCGACTGCCAGCTGGCCAGTAGCGCAGCTGACGTACGTGATCAAAGTTTTAAACTGTACATTTACCACATGAAAAACTTCAGTGACGTGTATGTGCGTGCTTGCGTGTGATAATGCGTGTGATACACTTATCACACACAAACCTTCAATGAGGGCTGAATGTAAGCCTTTAAGTTTGACCTGAATTCAAATGTTGGTTGCCTTATGTCCAAGTAACGGTCAAAGCGTGCAAATAAGAATAACGCTAATGAGAGCAGAGATGTAAGGTATAGATTATAGATAAAGAGAAGCGATAGTGGACTGGGGGGGGGGGGACTACCACTGAACAGTGGAAGTCGAAACTTCTGAGCTTACCTTGCACGGGAAAGCGAGGGTCTTTGTGAGCAAGTCGATCCTCGCACTATACTCGGTGAATTTCTTCTGATATTTCAGCGCTGTCATTTGGAGCTCGTGGTGCACAGAAGAAAGTTGCGCCAGAAGTGATTTCTCTCTCTTGTTGGATCTCAAAGCCTGCTTCCTAAACTCTTTATCCAAGCCGACAACTTTCCCGTGCAACGCGCTGTTGTACGCTTTCAGGGCTCTCAAGCAACAATGGTTGTTTATTTTTTGTTCTCTGTAAGTAAGCATCAATCCGCATCCATTCTCGCAAATCCCGATCGGTCTGTAATCGCACGTCTCTCGCATGTGAGCATCCATGTCCCGCAGATTCAGCACGTCGTTGCATCCTTTATTCCTGCATTTCGCCGGCGAGTAATCACACATCTCGGAGTGCTCTGCCAGATGTTGCAGCTTTACCACTTTCTCGCAGCCTCTCGCATGGTTGTCACACTTTATGTCCAGCTTCAGAATAAGGTTTTTCAGTGGCAGGACGTGGTTTAGCTCTTTCGTGGAAATTCGCTGACATTTGACGGGGCAGCTGTTTTGCTGTACAACCCAAGGTAAAACACAGCCGGCACAGAAGACGTGACCACACGGAGTAGTGAGCGGATCTTCAAGAACTTTATTGCACAAGTTGCATTTAAAATCTGGGTCCACGGCCCCTTTAAATCGGTCCAGCTCAAATCCCATGTTTCAAAGTAGAATTCAAAGTTAGGGTTTCCCACAGATCAAAGTAGGATCAACGGGAGTTTTAGTTTGTCATTGGTGGCGCATGTATGGTCAGACTACAAGCTTTCCCCCACTGTCTAAACTAATTGACCGAGACTTCCAAGGGGGGAAATGCGGAGGAATTTTTTACCGTAACTACTGTAAACGAACTGACCGAGACTTTCAAATGAAGAAACGTGGATGATTTTCCCGTAATTACCATATAAAGCGCGCACAAAAAATGTGGAATTGCAGCATAAATTAGAGGCTTTTTCGGTGACACGGAGTTGAAGTTTTATAAAAGATAGATATTGGGGATAAAAGTACAGCCTGTTTGCAATTTAAACATTTCTCTCTATAACATTCGTAACATTTCATCAAATCTATGAGTGGTCCCACTAGGACATATTGTGCACGCAGGGTTAGGTTTGGGTTATGGCTACCCCTGCTATAATGTTGTACAACGTAGGTACATTTTGTCAGAATTAAATAAAAAGGGCATGTTCTGACTCAGGACATAACGTTTTTATTTAATTATTGAGGCCAATGTTGTATAATGTCATACTTTCATATGAGCCACATTTCCTAAAAAGAATGTGATGAGAGTTTGAAGATGACTATCAAAAATGTAAAAAAAACCCCAACTAAAAACAAAAAACAAAAGATGCTCGATACAGCGGAGATCAGATTTAATTTTTTTTCCTGAGTATTGCTAACAGATTGACTGCTGATTCCAGTTGGTGAATATGAGACAACATAGTGAATATGAGACAACATGGCAGAGTGGGATCTGAACATGGCAATTGGTGATGGTACGACAGACGCGTATGACACTTATGGAGACAAATACATGTGGAGGACCATTACAAGTGTAACCACAAAAAGACTAATTAACTGATCGCAAAAAAGAAATAAAACTTGATATTACTCTGTTTTACCACTGTCCTATAAGTGAATCCTTCTTCTCAGCCAGAAGTGTGACGCTTGTGAAAGTATTTGAATTGCTAATAACAGAAGGACACCTCAAGGAGTGCACTGGATGTGTGTAGAGAGGGGACCAGAATACCTGCTACATTAACCTGCACTGAAATGTCCTTTGTTGACAGGACAAACAGACTCTATTGGTACAGCTCCTGTTGTGTCGTTGATTGGATACCCATCTCTACGGTCCTTGTGTTGTTGGGGAAATCCAGTTTTAAATAATGCTATGCTTCTCAAAGCCTCTCCACATATGGATTATCAAAAAAGGTTTACAAAAGATTTTATTGGTGAAGCGTAACAGAGAGAGTGAGCATGGAGGTAATCCTAGACTGATGTTATAAGCTGTTTTAGATGATGTGGGGGGGGGGGGAACTCCCTCTGGATAAAATGGCGATGTCGAAACCCCTTGCGTAACTGTTTCAA
This sequence comes from Lampris incognitus, assembly GCF_029633865.1. Taxonomy (NCBI): domain Eukaryota; kingdom Metazoa; phylum Chordata; class Actinopteri; order Lampriformes; family Lampridae; genus Lampris; species Lampris incognitus. The sequence goes on from NC_079212.1 coordinate 119,276,052, forward strand.
GAAACACACTGAAGCAGTTTTCAAGTTTCTTTATGAAGTTTTTGTGTCATAAAGTGTTTGACTAGATGTAGACAGGTAGACAGGAGACATTGGCATGCCTTTCACCATTGGAATTTAAACCTATTAATGGCTATTTCTAATGTATTATCCGAGAAGTAGGGAAAACTTTATAGTACCGTTTATACAAAGTGCCAAGCATTTTTGTATATAATAATAATAATAATAATAATAATAATAATAATAATTACATTTATATAGAGCTTTTCTGGGCACCAAAAGTGCTTCATATTGAAGGGGGTAACCCACTTCAACCACCACCAATGTGTAGCACCCACCTGGGTGATGCATGGCAGCCATTTTGCACCAGGACCCTCACCACACATCAGTTTGAGGTGGAGAGGGAAGAATCATCAAGCCAATTACATGGGGGGATGATTAGGTGGCCAGAACCAGGTTGGGAATTTGTCAGGACACCAGGGAACCCCCTAGTCTTCGCGATAAGTGTCATGGGATCTTTAATGACCACAGTGAGTTAGGACTTTGGTTTAACGTCTCATCTGAAGGTTGGTATCTCCTACAGCACAGTGTCCCTATCACTGCACTGGGACATTGGGATTTGATATTTGTTTTTATTAGGACCAGGGGGAAGACTGCCCCCTATTGGCACACGGCAGCCACTCATTTTTCCCATGAGGTCTCCCATCCAAGTACTAGCCAAGCCCACACCTGCTTAGTTTCTGTCATTTGGCAGAGCCAGGGTACATGTTGGTATGGCTGCTGCCTTGACGTATACATAGCAGCTATGTGTGTCATAAATGTCAGAGTGTAAGGTCACGTTCAAAATACATATTCAGCACCATTCTCCACCCTGGAAAATAGTACTGAATATATATTTTGAAGGTGACCTTACACTCTGACCTTCAAAATACATATTCAGCACCATTCTCCAGGGTGACAGTGCTGCAGTGCACTGCACTATGGATTAAATACTCAACCCCACTTCACTTTCCAACTCACACCTGGAATACAACCACCTGTCTGTGTGTTGGCATCAGCTCAGCAACGTTGTTCCATTATTCCAATATAAAGATGTATAACTCACCTCTAGACAGTATGTTGATTGTGAAATTTACTTAAAACCACTTCCCCAACCAGCCTAAATTAAATCTGCATTTCCAAATTATAGAGACACCATAAAATACAATCTTAATAATTTGGGCTTATTTACTTTTTGAGATGCAAGTCACCTGAAACTAAAAGCACTAGAAAGAGACAATGGGCCTCATTCATCAATCGTCCGTAAGTACAAATTTGTTCTTACACACCCATGGAATTTTTTTTTAGCCCTGAACTTTGTCTCAGAGACCATTGTCCACTGACCAAGCTGGATGAGGTGACAACAGCGAGGCTGAGACAATGCCATGCTGAGGCCAGTGCAGAGTCAGACAATGTCCCAGTGTAGATAAGAGTTAATCTCACTACTCCAGCTCCTGACTGTGAGTGAAGGATCCTGACAGACTTAAACTAAATTCCTCCACCAGATTTGGGTCAAATAGTGCTCATGATTTTATCCAATTTTGACACCAGAAGGCTTGGGCTTATTACAATAAGACAATACAAACGAGTACCAGAAACTAGTAAATCACTGGCAAGTATTTCCTTCTCAAGACAATATATTTGTTATGTAACTGATACCTAAAGAAATGTCCTCATGAGGACACTGTCCCATTGTGTAATCCATGTTTAAATGATTGTTCAAATAGAATACTACCCATATCTGGCAACAGTTATAGCTAACAGTCCTTTAACATGCTATCCATATCTGGCAAGCAGATATGGCTAACAGTCCTCTAACACGCTATCCCAACACTCAAGATCAGGAGATAATAACAGAAACATGCACCACTTCTGATTAAGTCTCAGTTGATTATTTTGGAACTCAGTTTTGGAAATATGATTTGAATGGTATTTTCCCTCTATTGCTTGAAACAGTAATCCTCCTCTCATAGGGGCAGCACTGATAATTTAATGCCCGGCTTTTCACAGGGTAGACTTGCGAGCTGAGCACAAGGTCATTCTTGGTTTTATTGCAGATAAACAAGTCTTTACCTTTATGTGACATAAAGAACATGTTCCAAAATGGAATTAGTGTTTTTTTTTTGTTTGTTTTTTTGCCAGAGAACGTTTATTCAGTTGTGTTTTGATGCAAGACAACTTTTCAGTCCTGAGATCACCCCAAGCAAAAATATTTCTGACTATAATTCACCATCTCAGATGAGCCATCAATGGAATCTAGGGCTTATAAATTATTTAGATGGAAAAAGCCACACAGTGCTCTTCTCACTGGACAGTAAAGTAGTGCATCATCGATTTACATCATAAATGACATGGATAGAAGGCTCCTGGGTTTCGTAGCTGGACCTTTTTCATCTGTATGGCTTTGTTGAAAAGCAACAGAGGGATCTAGGTTTCAGCATGCGTGATGAGGGTGTTCTGTACGGCTTTGGAGTTGGGCCATTTAGTAATCATCACCACCCTTCTTCAGATATGTCAGAGACATGAGGGCCATGTGGGAAATTGTGAATATGAGTTATTGCTCTTTGGGATGACTTTTCATGTTGCACTGAGGTATGATGTACTTACAAAAGGGATACGCGATACATCTCATTGTGGTTTCCCATGGGGTCTCTCTGGGGGTGGGGGTCAGTAATATTGTTGAAACTGAGCTAAGGCTTAACTGGAATGATTTATGTTCAAACAATATAGTATGTTGTTCCTCCAAACATCTATGATTGATGACTGGTGGTGGCTCTCCAGGGGGAATTGAAGATTTGTGCCTATGGCTTCTTCAGTGCGTAAGTCTGAGCAATGTTTGCAAGGGTCTCAGGGTGACCTCGTGATCACAACCACTCAAAAGAGACCTGAGGAGGTTGCAGTTATGGCTGGGGAAGGCCACCTGTCACACTCCCTGAGCTTTTGACAGACATATGGTGTCAACAAATACTGTCAATTTGGTCCTGTTGGTCTGTTATGATGATTAAAAACAACTCAACCATCTCAATATCTCCACGGCATAAACATGCGAGCGTGTGACTGGTCATGATTGTGCAACACAGGTGTTAGCAGCAGTGCCACTGTTGAAAAAATGCCCATGATGGTGTGGAATTCTTGACTTGTTGTTCCTTTTAATCCAACAAGAGGGAAGTGTCATTCAACAGATGTGCATTTTATTAGATTTAAGGGATAATAATACATTGACGTGATTAAACTAGTAGGCTGGGATCTGTCTTCTGTAATTCTCCTCAGTACAGACTGACAATAGAAGCCACAATAGTTATTGCTATAAAAAAGAGCTTATGAGAACGCAGATAGAAACTGCTGTATGCAAACTTTACCATCACATTTACCATCACATTTACTTTTCACACTAAGTCTAAAAAAAGAAAAGACTAATACATAAGCCTACATGTGCCAGATGGATGTGAATTCGCCCTGGGAGGTTAAGAAACATGACATTTGTCAGGGTAGTATCTCCCTTCAGCTAAACTGCATATATAGAGAAACTCCCAGTTTTATATGAACAAAGACAAAGTTTAGGAACAAAATCTTGCTGAATAGTAGATAGTTAAATCTCTATGGGACACAATAAGAGGGGGCAAGGAGGAAACTAATTTTGGACAGCCTTTTGATCAAAATGGATGCATTGTCAAATGGCATGTATAACAATATGAGTTGCAAAACATTCTAATATATAATGATTGATAATACATTTCAAGGACACGTCTATCTGAAAAAGAAAAAAAATCTGCATTAACTCTTGAAAGTGATCTGGTATAGATTTTGTATGAAGCCTTCAGCCTTTTGGCACATGGACTAGCATAATACATTAGCTATAGAAGTTTCCAAGGCAGTAGTGTGTATTATTTGGAACACATGATTCCCTTTGCGAGGTGGGTTTGGGTAGGGTGAGAGGTTTTGGAGAATCTTCAATGGAGGAAAATAATCAGAAGCTCTGCAATAAAGCATGTGAAGCACTGGAGCCTTTGTACATGTGGGCTACATAATAACATTACTGAGGACACTAGACACACCTCAGTTTTGATCACTTATTTTTTTCCTGAATCATATCATTGAATATAGATGAATGTATCATGTGCAGCATCTCAAACAAAAGCTATTGCACATTTATTTATCTTGTAAGTTAGACAGTGTATTATTTCATTTTCTTTTGAAGTGTACTGGGGGGGGGGGGTCTATGAAACATATCTACTGCAGCTTGATCAGTCTTGTTGGAGGAATTGTTCTTTGGTCCTCTCTGACACCTTAGGTGGGATGACAGCAGGGCTAAAACCACAGATACGAGCTGCCATGCTGAAAGCTTGGTGATAATGAGAACTGTGATCATGAAACAACAAGCCGTGACTGTGGTGCTGACAGGCTATTCGACAGGAACAGTTCACACTTGCTCGCTGCTACTAACCAACCATGCAGAATTAACAGATATAGTTTGTTTATATTTTTGGGAACGCAAAACTTAAAGTCAATTTGTGAGTGTTGAATACTTATTTTTTCATGCTTTAGAAAATAAAATAATGCCTCAATTGAGACGCTTGAGAAGTAATGACACAAAAAACAAAACAACTGTCAGCTCTCAACTTCAGTCTTTTCTTTACTCGGTCCAATGAGGGCTGAGCAGAACAGGGCTGATATCAAGTTGAAGAAATACATTATGCCAAACTATAAATAAATGGCAAGGGAAAGGTAATTCATACAATGTTAGAGTAGCCTGTCAAAGACCTTGAAAACTGTATAATGTGAACCAAAAGCCTACAGAGAGTGCACAGGGAGGTCACCGTTACAAACTAAGCCCACATGTTTGGCTGATGCCCTGTTTGATGTGGCAGTTGATGGTGCATGAGATACACCTGCAAAAATATTTAAAGTGGAGAAGTTAAAGAGAATGATTGGATCAAAAAAGTCCCTTGATGGCATTGTATTGAGAAGTTTTTTTTTAATTTTTTTTAAATTTCTGCTACAAGAATTTAGTTGTGAAAGTAAGTATTGATATTTGGAAGGTCCAAAGACACAACAGTGGAAGTGTGAGGTCCAAGTGGAACTTTTTTGCTATAGATTTATAACAGCATCCACACCTTTTCAATGCCCCATCATTTGTTACTGTACAGGTATTCATAGTTAGGTTAGACCAGTGGTACTCACTCATTTTGTTAGGAGAGCCACGTATGAGTAAGACCATTCCTCAAAGAGCCACAGAGATTGCAGATATAACTCAGGTGTTTTTTTTTATCACCACTCTCAAGATATTTACCATCTTTGTGTATGTTTAAAAAAAAATAGTACCATGCTTTCCATCCTTACATCTCTTTTTATTCTAATAAATCTGTCCATTTTGAGAGGGGTGGAGGTCGAGACAATATTTGATATAACCTTACGTGCTAAACTTGCAAAACATTTCGCAAATACAAAGCTACACACATAGGCTATACGTCTACCCATGATCCCACGCTGTTACGTAGCCTACGTTCTTTGACGTATCTTCAGTATGCTGCCATCTGCTGGATAATTTATTTCAATGCGCTAAAACAGGACACAAACGGAACCTATAGAAGTAAGTTATAGCTATGTTCTTATTGTTATCAGTGGATCTACACTCACCGGCCACTTTATTAGGCACACCTGTCCAACTGCTCGTTAACGCAAATTTCTAATCAGCCAATCACATGGCAGCAACTCAATGCATTTAGGCATATAGACATGGTCAAGACGATCTGCTGCAGTTCAAACCGAGCATCAGAATGGGGAAGAAAGGTGATTTAAGTGACTTTGAACGTGGCATGGTTGTTGGTGCCAGACGGGCTGGTCTGAGTACTTCAGAAACTGCTGATCTACTGGGATTTTCACGCACAACCATCTCTAGGGTTTACAGAGAATGGTCCGAAAAAGAGAAAATATCCAGTGAGCGGCAGTTCTGTGGGTGAAAATGCCTTGTTGATGCCAGAGGTCAGAGGAGAATGGCCAGACTGGTTCGAGCTGATAGAAAGGCAACAGTAACTCAAATAACCACTCATTACAACCGAGGTATGCAGAAGAGCATCTCTGAACGCACAACACGTCGAACATTGAGGCAAATGGGCTACAGCAGCAGAAGACCACACCGGGGGGGCCACTCCTGTCAGCTAAGAACAGGAAACTGAGGCTACAGTTCGCACAGGCTCACCAAAATTGGACAATAGAAGATTGGAAAAACGTTGCCTGGTCTGATGAGTCTCGATTTCTGCTGCGACATTCGGATGGTAGGGTCAGAATTTGGCGTCAACAACATGAAAGCATGGATCCATCCTGCCTTGTATCAACGGTTCAGGCTGGTGGTGGTGGTGTAATGGTGTGGGGGATATTTTCTTGGCACACTTTGGGCCCCTTAGTACCAATTGAGCATCGTGTCAATGCCACAGCCTACCTGAGTATTGTTGCTGACCATGTCCATCCCTTTATGACCACAGTGTTCCCATCTTCTGATGGCTACTTCCAGCAGGATAACGCGCCATGTCATAAAGCTCGAATCATCTCAGACTGGTTTCTTGAACATGACAATGAGTTCACTGTACTCAAATGGCCTCCACAGTCACCAGATCTCAATCCAATAGAGCACCTTTGGGATGTGGTGGACCAGGAGATTCGCATCATGGATGTGCAGTCGACAAATCTGCAGCAACTGCGTGATGCTATCATGTCAGTATGGACCAAACTCTCTGAGGAATGTTTCCAGTACCTTGTTGAATCTATGCCACGAAGGATTAAGGCTGTTCTGAAGGCAAAAGAGGGTCCAACCCAGTACTAGCAAGGTGTACCTAATAAAGTGGCCAGTGAGTGTATATGAGGCGCAAAACAAAGCCTCGCGAGCCGCGTAAAGAGTAACACTGGGTTAGACCAAAATTGCAGCCTCCGAAGAATGGTGAGATATGGATTAAAAAGGAAACCAGCTAGGGCCCAAGGTAAGGTCAAAGACAGGAATTGTGTTCCATATATTGGCATAGCTTTCTGTGATAACAGAGCTCTTGCACCCTTAATGCATAATTACTCAAGTCAAATTTATTTATAAAGCACATATATAAAAACAATTCGTGCTGACCAAAGTGCTGTACAGACCAGAGCAGGTAGATACAACACAAATACAAGAAACACTGACATAAACAACAAGGCACATAGCTCATATGCATGAATAAACAACACATGGGCATAGGCACAAGCCAGAAATTAGCCACATCAGGAGGATTAAAACACTAGTGAATAAAAGTACGTTTTGAGCCAGGATTTAAATGAGTCGATGGAGGGGGCAGATCCGATATGGAGGGGAACGCTGTTCCACAGTCTAAGGGCTGCAACCACAAAGGCGTGGTCACCCCTGAACTTAAGTTTAGATTGCGGAACAGCCAGGAATCATAGGTCAGCTGACCTGGAGGTGGTATAGAGGGTTAAAAGGTCTGAATACAGGTGGGGGCCAGCTCATTTATGGCTTTATAAATCAGAATCAGAATAAGAATCATGTTATTTGGTCACGTAGGTCTGCACATACATGGAATTTGACTCCAGTTTCATGGCTCTCTCAATGCTGAATATGGAACTGCCAGGTAAGAGGAAAACAGGAAGGCCAAAGAGGAGGTTTATTGATGTGGTGAGGGAGGACATGCAGGTGGCTGGTGTGACAGAGGAAGATGCAAAGGGCAGGAAGAAATGGAAACTGTTGATGCGCTGTGGCGACCCCTAATGAGAGCAGCCAAAAGCAGTAGTAGTTATAGTTTCATGGCTCTCTCGGCGTACCTAACATAGAATAACAACACTATAAGACAACATTCTTCAGATATATAGACAAAGATTGACTTATACAGGTGAAATAAGAGGTGGTAAAGTGCAATGGTGCAGAGACTATATCAGAGATGCTAAAATATATGTTAGCAGGTTACTTACATGCCTGAGGTAGATGGACATGACAGAGCATACCAGTATATGTACAATGTAGAATACATTATATACAAAATGGTTGGATTTATTTGACAGTGTTAAACGTTCATTTGAATGACAGCCCAGGGAAAGAAACTGTTTTTATATCTGGTTGTTTTGGGATACAGTGCTCTATAGTGGCTGCCAGAGGGGAGGAGTTGGAATAGGTTGTGACCATGGTGTGATGGGTCTGCAGTGATGATGCCTGTCCCTTTCCTGAGTCTGGAGGTGTGTAAGTCCTGAATGGTGGGCAGGTTGGCACCACTAATTTTCCCTGCAGATCTAATTGTCAGTTGTATTCTGTCCCTGTCCTGTTTGGTGGCCAAAACAAACCAGACAGTGATGGATGTGCAGAGGACAGACTGGATTATTGCAGTGTAGAACTGAATCAATAGTTCCTGATGCAGGTTGAATTTCTTGAGCTGGGGGAGAAAGTACATCCTCTGCTGGGCTTTTTTGGATGATTCTGTCTATGTTGGACGCCCACCTTAGATCCTGAGAGATTGTGAAACCCAGAAATCTGTAGGTTTTCACCATAGACACCATGCTGTTGAGTATGGTGAGGGGGGCAGTGTTGGGGACTCCTCCTGAAGTCCACTGTCATCTTCACTGTTTTGAGTGTGCTCAGCTCCAGATTGTTATGGCCACATCTGAGGGCCAGCTGATCAACCTCCTGTCTATATGCAGACTCATCACCATCCTGGATAAGGCCAATGATGGTTGTGTCATCTGCAAATTTCGAGAGTTTAACAGACGGGTCATCTGAGGTGCAGTCATTTGTGTAGAGAGAAGAGTAGAGGGGGGAGTACACATCCCTAGGGGGGGCACCAATGCTGATTGTCCAGGTACTGGATGTGATTTTCCCCAGCCTCACCAGCTGCCTCCTGTCTGTCATCCATCCATCCATCCATCCATCCCATTATCCAAACCACTTATCCTGCTCTCAGGGTCACATGATGATGGAGCCTATCCCAGCAGTCATTGGACAGCAGACGGGAAGACACCCTGGACAGGCTGCCAGGCCATGACAGGGCTCTTCTGTCTGTCAGGAAGTTTTTAATCTGCTGGCACATGGGGGCTGGTACAGTAAACTGGATGAGTTTGGAGTAGAGGATATCTGGGACGATGGTGTTGAATGCTGAAACAAACAGGAGAACCTTAAAATCAATTCCGAACCGCACAAGCAGCCAGTGGAGAGAGGCCAGTATAGGGGCAATACGGTCCCTCCTCCGGGTACCTGTCAGGAGCCTGGCTGTGGCGTTCTGGACCACTTGCAGGTGGGACAGGGATGACTGACTAACCCCAATATAGATGGAGTTGCAGTAGTCCAAAGTGTGTGGATATAAAACTTTGGATGACTTTCTTGAGATCTTTACAAACGGCTTGATTTTGGCAATAATACAAAGCTGGAATAAACTAGCTTTCACTACTCCATTAACTTGCTTGTCAAATTTGAAGGCTGAATCAAACATCAGACAACGCTTTTTGACATGATGTTTGACAAGGGTAGACAGGTTGCCAAGACTTTTGGTGAACATGTTAATGTAGTCAGGGGGGCCAAATAATACAATTTCAAATTTGCCTTCATTCAGCTTTAGGATGTTTTGTGCCATCCAGCACTTTATGTCCTCAAGGCAGTTCAAGAGAATGATTTGATTGGACTCGTCATTTGGTTTCACGGGGAGATAAAGATGAATGTCATCAGCATAACAGTGGAAGGAAATGTCATATTTTTGAATGATTTGAGCGAGGGGAAGCATGTATATACAGAAAAGAATGGGACCTCGGATAGAACCTTTTGGGACCCCGCAGGAGAGACTAGCTGGGGGGAGAGGAAAAATTGCCCAAGTTGACCAAGAAGCTTCTTTTTTTGAGGTAAGATGTGAACCATTTCAAGGCAGAGCCATTAACACCAACGCTGTACTTGTGGAGACAGTCTATTAAATGTAATGTTCCACAGTATTGAACGCTGCGCTGAGGTCAAGAAGAATTAGAATGGCGTAGTTACTGGAGTCATAGACAGGAGCATGTCATTGTACACTTTCAGCAAGGCAGACTCTGTGCTATGATAATAAGCCTTAAAACTTCACTGATTTGTTTGAAGATGTTGTTTGGTGTAGGTAGCACAGCAATTGATTGAAAATAACCTTTTTGGGAACCTTTGACAGGAATGGATGTTTAGAAATAGGTCTTACTAGGTAAGGTAGGGTCAAAGTTGAGTTTTTTCAGGACGGGCTGGACCACTAAGTGCTTCAAACAGGTTGAAACGGTACCAGTGGCCAGGGAGCTGTTGATAATAGAGAAGATACTGAGACCGGTTATGTTAAAGATATCCTTCAGGAGGTCAGTATAGGGACAATGTCATGGGGGCAGGTTATAGGTTTCATGATGGAAACAATCTTTGTATGGGTGGGTAGCATGATAAGTTGGAAGCAGTCCAATTTAGAACTGATCAGTGAGACAGCTAAGTCACAGGTGGGGGTGGGGGGATTTTAATTCTAATATCCTCAACTTTGCTAATGAAAATTTAAAAAAATCTTTGCACTTAGCAGGGGACACATCTAAGATGGTACTGGGGGCAGGGCGGATGACAGAATTTATGGTACTGAATAAAACCTTGGGATTATGAGAGATGTTGGGAAGTAGGTCAGAAAAGTATTTTGCTCTCACAGCCTTAACTGCCTCTTGATATTTTTGAACATTGTTTCTCAAAATTTCAAAGGAAATTTAAAGCTTATCACTTTTCCTCGAAAATTCTGCACTCCCTCCTCAGGGCTCTGGTGGTGTCACTAAGCCGAGACAGACCTTTAGGCTTAAGCTTTTTCAATTTAAGGGGAGCAATAGTATTCAGAATAGAAAAGCAGGTGGTATTAAATAAGTACTGAGATGGGGAGAGGGGGAGGAGCCTCAATAGTGCAGGTATTGGGATCAGCCATGAGCGCCTCAGAGAGCTTATTGGCAGTCGAAGCGTTAATGTAGCGAGAGCAACGTACAGGGAGATAAGATTTAGTGGAAGAGAAAGACAGAGATGCATGAAATATGACAGCACTATGATCTGACAGAAGCATCGATTATATCCACATTGCAGATCGGAAAACCAAATGATAAGACTAGGCTTGCGGGTAGGACCAGTGGTAAACAAAGCAAGATTAAAAGACTCAATCAAATGTATAAAATCACTTATGAGAGGCTTAGTGGGACAGCAAACATGAACATTAAAATCACCAAGAATCCAAACTCAATCAAAGTTGGGCATAGTGTTTGAATGGAAATCCACAAATTGAGTGATAAAGTCTTTTTTTATTTTCATTTATTTATATATTCATATACTTATTTATTTTTGGGGAACAAGTGTTTTATATATATGTTAAACACAAAGAACAGATCAGTGTTTCACAACATTTTGCCTCTTTTGTTGGTGTGTTAGAACAGAGAACTACAACAACCTTGTTCCAACCCCCCACCCACCCAAATTCTCAAAGAAAGTGACAAAGTCTTTAGGTATTTTTGGTGGAAAATACACAAGAGCAATTAAGAGGGGATTGACCAGGTCCACTTTAATTAATTGCACCTCGAAGCTGGATAAACAAACAGAATTCAGTAGGTGGCAGTTAAAAATTATTCTTAAACACAGCAGCTACACCCCCACCACACCCGGGGGATCCAGGCATGCTAAAAAAGTTACAGTCATCTGGACACAGTTCAACAATTGGAGTAAGCTCACCATTGTTTAGTCAGGTTTCCGTCACCAGTAGGAAATCCAGTACATGGGCCGTGAAAAAGTCATTGAGAATAAAAGTTTTATTGGATAAGGACTCACGCTGAACAGAGCCACTTTGACTGGAATAGCAATATAATCCGACAATGGCTCCCACACCAGAGGGTGGAGATGCAGGAGGCCTACACCAACCTCCTTCACAGTTAGCCTTGCAGGGAGCCCACAGGGCAGTGGTTCGGCATCCGGATGGGTGGGCAACATGATCTAGAAAGGCAGGTCAGGTCTTTGTGGGTGCAGGTCTTTGTTCCAACAAAGCAGTTACACACCTGATTCTATTAGTCAACCAATAGTCTTGTTCCAACCAGGCAGTTACACCCCTGATTCTATTAGTCAACCAATATTCTTTGCTAAGGACCTTGATTTGTAGACTCAGGTGTGTAACTGCTTGGTTGGAACAAAGACCCACACCCACTCTGGCCTTTTCTGGATCATGTTGCCCATCCCTGGATAGGCGTACCTGGTCTCGAGGGAGCGCCAAGGAACGAAGCGACTTGGTCGACCAGGTACAACATTGTCATGCTGAAAAAGGTGGGCCAGTGCTGAGCGAGAGTGGGCAGAATTCCTCAGTTTAACCAAGGCGCATGCACATTTACTCTCGTCTCCTAGCTTGTTTCCTACGGTGGTAACTGCAGGGGCAAGCATAGTAACTTCCAGTAGTTGGAAAAAAGGGAGCAGTGAAAGCTTCTTTGTCTGGGATCCCGAGTGTATACGTCCATGACAAAGGCTCAATTGTTTAGTAGTGTTTGGCTATCGTAGACAATAGTGGCTTGCACAACATCCATACACAGCAACAGAAACAGGACAAACAGGAGTGGCAACAGGTGATGACAAGTAGCCGAACACATCGGTGTGGCCATCTTTCCTGTGGGACATGTGGTGTGATCTCAGAGGAGTCTGACAGTGACCAATATAATGAAAACTTTCATTGTCAGTTCAGTGACACTGTCAGCAATTCAGTGCCAATGATCAGCAAGTCTTTTGTCTGGACAAAGTGACCAGATGACTCCTCAGCACCATCCCTTTAGCATATGGCTTTTAAGGTAACATTTTTGAACTGGTAAAGAGCCATTTCCTGTCTCCACGTAAACTTAGCCTGTTGTTGTTACTGGCACAATTTAGTGTCTGTCTTGCTGGGCCTGGTAAGCAAGAGCTTACTTTAACTGAACTAATTGCATTCTGGAGCTGTTGAGGACCAATTTAGCCATCATGGAAGGTGTCCACTACAGGTCAACAATACACACCCCTTTTTCCTCTATAGCGGAGTTAGGTTTCTATATCCTTGAATCAGATTCTTAAGATTGGTAAATGTTCTAAATGTGCAAAAAGCAATTCAAATTAAAAAGTAGAAAACTGACATATAGATAGAAAGAAAAAAAAAACCTCAAAAACTTAAGTATCCTCATCAATTGCTTGGACTTGCTTCAACTGGCCCCCCAAAAAAGAAGGTGGTTCTTGCAAAAATGAGAGCCAAACTTTCAGTATTGGAGAAGAGAAGAAGTGACATGCACAATGCAAAACCACTTCTGTATGTCACTCGCTGATGACAAAGTTTGACAGCCAGCTTTACGCTGCTGATTTACACTACCATTCAAAAGTTTGGGATCACCCAAACAATTTTGTGTTTTCCATGAAAAGTCACACTTATTCACCACCATATGTTGTGAAATGAATAGAAAATAGAGTCAAGACATTGACAAGGTTAGAAATAATGATTTGTATTTGAAATAAGATTTTTTTTACATCAAACTTTGCTTTCGTCAAAGAATCCTCCATTTGCAGCAATTACAGCATTGCAGACCTTTGGCATTCTAGCTGTTAATTTGTTGAGGTAATCTGGAGAAATTGCACCCCACGCTTCCAGAAGCAGCTCCCACAAGTTGGATTGGTTGGATGGGCACTTCTTGCGTACCATACGGTCAAGCTGCTCCCACAACAGCTCAATGGGGTTCAGATCTGGTGACTGCGCTGGCCACTCCATTACCGATAGAATACCAGCTGCCTGCTTCTGCTCTAAATAGTTCTTGCACAATTTGGAGGTGTGTTTAGGGTCATTGTCCTGTTGTAGGATGAAATTGGCTCCAATCAAGCGCTGTCCACTGGGTATGGCATGGCGTTGCAAAATGGAGTGATAGCCTTCCTTATTCAGAATCCCTTTTACCCTGTACAAATCTCCCACCTTACCAGCACCAAAGCAACCCCAGACCATCACATTACCTCCACCATGCTTAACAGATGGCGTCAGGCATTCTTCCAGCATCTTTTCATTTGTTCTGCGTCTCACAAACGTTCTTCTTTGTGATCCAAACACCTCAAACTTGGATTCATCCGTCCACAACACTTTTTTCCAGTCTTCCTCTGTCCAATGTCTGTGTTCTTTTGCCCATCTTAATCTTTTTCTTTTATTGGTCAGTCTCAGATATGGCTTTTTCTTTGCCACTCTGCCCTGAAGCCCAGAATCCCGCAGCCGCCTCTTCACTGTAGATGTTGACACTGGTGTTTTGCGGGTACTATTTAATGAAGATGCCAGTTGGGGACCTGTGAGGCGTCTGTTTCTCAAACTAGAGACTCTAATGTACTTATCTTCTTGCTCAGTTGTGCAACGCGGCCTCCCACTTCTTTTTCTACTCTGGTTAGAGCCTGTTTGTGCTGTCCTCTGAAGGGAGTAGTACACACCGGTGTAGGAAATCTTCAATTTCTTAGCAATTTCTCGCATGGAATAGCCTTCATTTCTAAGAACAAGAATAGACTGTCGAGTTTCAGATGAAAGTTCTCTTTTTCTGGCCATTTTGAGCGTTTAATTGACCCCACAAATGTGATGCTCCAGAAACTCAATCTGCTCAAAGGAAGGTCAGTTTTGTAGCTTCTGTAACGAGCTAAACTGTTTTCAGATGTGTGAACATGATTGCACAAGGGTTTTCTAATCATCAATTAGCCTTCTGAGCCAATGAGCAAACACATTGTACCATTAGAACACTGGAGTGATAGTTGCTTGAAATGGGCCTCTATACACCTATGTAGATATTGCACCAAAAACCAGACATTTGCAGCTAGAATAGTCATTTACCACATTAGCAATGTATAGAGTGTATTTCTTTAAAGTTAAGACTAGTTTAAAGTTATCTTCATTGAAAAGTACAGTGCTTTTCCTTCAAAAATATGGACATTTCAATGTGATCCCAAACTTTTGAACGGTAGTGTATGCTATAGTTTCACACGATGACCAGTGTTTGTGAGCATGACTTTAATGTGAATTAGCCTAGGAATCAATTGTTTATTGTTCTAAAGTACATTGGAGGTATTATTATTTTTTGATTGCTTTAAACCATGCTTGTAATACAACATTTACAGCAGGCATAAACAGTTCCAACCTCAAGTCTTAAAGCATCTAAAACTTCTATCATGCAAGTTATCACACATCTCATTAGACTATTATAATTGAATATATACTCTTATACTTGGTAATATATAATTACCAAGTATAATTGTTGTGAATTAATTCACTAAATTATAATTTGATTTCATACAAAATTCTTTCTCTGTGCCAAAAACACAAACAAACATAAAACAACAATCATTCATCATTGCACACGGAATGGCTGTATTGGCCTGGTTTCATGTTCATCCTTTCTCCCAGAATGTGTACTATGTAGTGATCTTCAAAATAGCTCAGAATTCTTAAGTTTCCACAGGATTTAAAGGTTGGCTGTTAAAATACAGAGCTACGAATAATAAAAAATAAACAAGGGTGAAAGTCTATCATTTTATATAAAGCTGGAAAAATCTTAAAAAAAAACAAAGTGGTTCTCCATTAGAAACAGATAGAGTAAATAAAAAAGGCACAGTGCCTGCACACAGTAGGTGGTGGTGGCTTTGGTGAATAAATTCCATGCTCATTTTGGATGTTAATAGAAAACCTCTTATATAAGTATTCTTCCTATTCAAACACATTTTGGAAAAGGAGCTACTACAGCCACAACATTATACTGCAACGAGATAGCGGTTGCCATCACATCAAACATTACCATAACAATAATAATCTTCTTTAGTATATTGATTGCAACAAAAGCATTTATCCAAAAAACAAAAGTGTAATTCTTGCTCCTGGTGGAATAACAATGATGTTTTAAAGAAACATTGAAGGTGACTGTGATTTTTACCCAGTGACTGGGATTTGGGATTGCAAATTATAAAAGTAACGATACAGACTCCCAGAATTAGTTTAACTGATCAAGGACAGAAACAAACAGCCTGACGGAGGCAGTCAAGCCAGGTATTCCAGCAGTGCACCACTGAGGAGTTCACGGACGGATAATTCAATATACATGGAAAAAAGGCAATGGTCTGTGTAAGTAACATTAGGAGCTAATCGGAAACAAGCCTCTTCTAATTAGCCATTACCAAAATAACAGACTGAGGTCATAGTTATTGCCATTCCTTGTGGGGAATGCTGATCTAGTCTTAACTCAGTCCTAACTTGTGAAAAATAAGTATTTTTTTACAGTCCATATCTGTGCAGTTCGACACCCACATAATAAAGTAACTAATATTTTGGCAGAACCACTTTTCCAGTGTGCTTGTAGTTTTTATGTCAGTTTCATGAAATCTAGCCCTAAATATTTTCATTCTAAGAAGTACGCTATTTTCATGGTAAGGAAAAGTTGAACTCTGAGTTGCATGGTTGTGGAGTCCCCTCTGCCTTGACATCCATCACTGTCCGCTTTCGGTAGCATTATGCCTGAGAGGCAAATACCTCCCCTCCAACTGGTCTGTAAGAGTCTTCTCTTGCCAAGGCTCAGGCTCGAGCTCTGCCCAGATGGATCAGATGGGAATGGCGATAGGGACTCTGCTTATATGCTTAGGATCAGTGTGAAAACAAACAGTTCCACAGCTGAGGAGAACCCTCTTGTTAAACCTTGCCTCAAGAAAACTTTCTCTACTTTATCTTGCTATTTCTTGGACCTGAGGTTGAAGTATTTTGATGGTGAAAATGCTGGTTATTATGATGAGAATCATGGTACAAGATGTCATTTGATAAATTTAAATGTGGAATGTGGTATGCGATGTAAGATTTGACAAGAGCGTAAACCTAATTATGTTGGTTTCAGAACATTGTGCAAAAAATATGCCTATTAACTCTTAAAGCATAACCTTAGTATCTTAAAGTTTAACTTATTTGAGGCACAACAATGAACCACTGTCATTAAGCTACTGTCTAGCGAATATGTTATGATGTAATTATGATTATATATATATATATATTCAATTATATATATACATATATATATATATATTCAATTATATATATAGTCAATGTGATTAAACAACATGTTGTTTAATTTCATTGACAGCTGATGAGTGCACAATGCATTAAACAAGCTTGTACTGAAATGCATTATCTATCTTAATATTGTGCTCCTCGTTTGTTGAACACTTTTATCCCAAAAAAAAACAAACTATTTTTTTTTTTCAAACAAGAATAATCAGCATTTATCAGCATTTTACAAACTAGACCAGCAAGCCTGCAGAAAAAAAACTCATCTTTCCAAAGCATTACATTTCTAAGATGTAAAGGCTTTCTTAGTTCTTAGCAAAAACACTCGCTGTTTCACACATCATATTCTTCATGATTTGTTCACCTAACTGTTCTTCTGGTTGGGATTTGGCCTTCGTATCAATTATAATTGATATGATAATTATAATCTTCTACAGCCAGCCTAAATCAGAGTGCTCTGAAGGGAGGAGGTAAAACGTACTCATACTCTCATCATGCTACTTGCAACCAAGCATTAAATCTGCATACAATTTGACTTATACCAAACATGCAAGTGGTTCACAAATTCTGCCACACTTATCTGGATTTTTTCCAGCCCAACACGAAGTTAGCAATGAAGTCATGTTTTTGGTGTTGTGGTCTGAGAAGAGCTTTTGTTGCGAAGAACTGTGCATCTGATTGCCTTAACACAGGCAAGCCGCAAGAAAGAAAAGATTTTGACGTATAACAAGGTTTTATAAAAAGGAACAGGGCTCTGTTCCCAGTAACAAATGTGCTCAAATTCATGGACTGGTTCTTTGAATAAAACAGCAGAGAACCATATGGCATGATCACCAAACCAGGACAGCTGTGGGGAATTTTACATCTCTGGCCTCATATGTTAAATTTGGAGCAAATATGCTCTCACTTAATGAAACTTAAAAAAAAAACAAAAAAAAAAACAACAAAAAACTTCTAATGGGTGTTGACATGGTTTACTTTATCATCTTTATCTTTCATCTCTTTATATGGAACAGTGTTGTATCTGTATTACTCTGTATAAATAACATATTATTGAAAGACTGTCGTCAAACTGACATAAGTAATGCCACAGTTAATAAAAGTGTATATTGAAAGTCTCCAAATTAAAGAAACAAACAACAAAAATAGGCTAAGTTTTAGATATATAAACGATATCTTCCAAACATTCTACAGAGTGGCGTTATCATTGTGAGGTGTGAGTCGTGGGAACTCAAAAGGTCCTCAAGCGGCCAAATGTTACAAAGATCAATTGCTTACTCAGATTGAGAAAATCTTAGCATGAGGCTTAAATTAATTATTTTCATCAATAATTGTGTTTGAAAATAAAGAAAGGAAGCATGCATAAATGATGAAATTCAATTTTGTTAACACAGCAAGAGATCACCCCATACTTTGGAAGCCTTATCACCTGATCATTATTTTCTGGGCGTGAACTGACCTGTGTGACTTTTACAGCTTCGATGTCAGGAGTGCTCAATGCTGCACTAATTTAGGACCCTTAAACTCACTCATCACCATTAGGATAGCATGACTCTGTACCTTCCTTTTAACAGTCTGCTCTCCTAATGACATACATAATTCAACTTAAGTCTGAATTAAACATGTCCCACATCTTTAGCCTTTGCGGAATATAAAATCTAATTTATGTTAATCGGTGTGTGCTGATATCAGAGAGGTTTTGCTCTTTGCCCCATAATTAGGCTATATACATTTTTTCCCCCAAAACTTTATTAGGTTTCCAGACAAAAAAATAACAGATAAAAGCAGTATTTCCCCGAGTTTCAAATGAGGCTTTAAGTAATTACAAAACAGAAGATCAGAGAAAGGAATGAAAGGCGTCCGGGTAGCATAGTGGTCACTTCCATTGCCTATCAACACGGGGATTGCCGGTTCGAATTCCCGTGTTACTGCCAGCTTGGTCGGGCGTCCCTACTCACACAATTGGCCATGTCTGCGGGTGGGAAGCCGGATGTGGGCTTGTGTCCTGGACCAGCGCAGTGTATAGAGAGGAGTCTGGCCAGCTGGCTACACAGGCACCATATTGCCTACCAACTGGTAGGCAGCCCCATGCACGCGCTATTCAAAATTATCAGTAGTCAGATTACCAGAAATTATGTCTTTTCCATCATTCCATACCAGTACGCACCAGAAATTGCAGTGCCTCTCGAAAGTATTTATGCAGTGGTATGCAAGTCTTAAAAATGCTAATGACAGCCTCAGAAAAGCTCAAAACCCTTTCTGAATAGTGTCAAAATGTTGTCTAAATTCTTTAATCTAATAAATTCATGTTCATCTAAGTCGGGGGTCACAGATCAAGTGCAGTAATAGAGATCAGGAGGACGATTGAAGTCATGTGACCAGCTTAATGAGATAACTGACCGAAAGTTGCCTCACTTCTGACTACTGTTAAATAAGAATTTAATATGACTATTGTGTCTGTCACCTTATTCACATTTGGTCACATGGCAAAATGAGGCTCACAGCTTACCCTGTTTTGTGGGTGTAATGTACAATGAATGGATCACTCTGTTAATTTATATTACTAGACTTTGACCCCAATTTAGAGGAAAAAATAAATTATTAGATTAAAAATTTAGCCAACACCTTGAATCTATTGAGAAAGGGATTTGGCCTTTTAAGGCCACATCACTGCGTAAATAATTTTGAGAGGCACTTTATGTATTTTACACCATTCAGCACCAGTACTTAGGGTTCCAGAAAGTATGGATTTTCCATCATTTCAATCCTAGTTTCAGAGAACCAGAAATTTTTTTTATCATTGCGTACCAGTAGTCAGAGAAGGTGGTTTAACACCAGATCAGGAGCAGAGGCTATGGTAATAACGTGTTTCACTTTTTCAGTCCATGATGAAGGTGATGAGATCAGGAAGAAACCCACCAGCGGTCATAACACAGTTGCAGGCACTGAGCAGGGGCCTCTGCTGCATACATGTAGATTTCAACACCAAGAATTTACTCCAGAGACTTTAGATTTTATCCACTACACTACTGGTGTGGTGGGTAAATTGGTGATCAGTAGCAGTATTACATATTTTGCAATGTTCAGTAGGCTACTACTACTACTACTACTACTTTCGGCTGCTCCCGTTAGGGGTCGCCACAGCGGATCATCCGTTTCCATTTCTTCCTGTCTTCTGCGTCTTCCTCTGTCACACCAGCCACCTGCATGTCTTCCCTCACCACATCCATAAACCTCCTCTTTGGCCTTCCTCTTCTCCTCTTCCCTGGCAGCTCCATATTCAGCATCCTTCTCCCAATATACTCAGCATCTCTCCTCCACACATGTCCAAGCCATCTCAATCTTGCCTCTCTTGCTTTGTCTCCAAACCGTCCAACCTGAGCGGTCCCTCTAATATAATCGTTCCTAATCCTGTCCTTCTTCGTTACTCCCAGTGAAAATCTTAGCATCTTCAACTCTGCCACCTCCAGCTCCGCCTCCTGTCTTTTCGTCAGTGCCACTGTCTCCAAACCATATAACATAGCTGGTCTCACAACCATCTTGTAAACTTTCCCTTTAACTCTTGCTGGTACCCTTCTGTCGCAAATCACTCCTGACACACTTCTCCACCCACTCCAACCTGCCTGCACTCTCTTTTTCACCTCTCTACTGCACTCCCCGTTACTTTGGACAGTTGACCCCAAGTATTTAAACTCAGATGTCTTTGTCACCTCCACTCCTTGCATCCTGACCATTCCACTGTCCTCTCTCTCATTCACACATAGGTATTCTGTCTTGCTCCTACTGACTTTCATTCCTCTTCTCTCTAGTGCATACCTCCACCTCTCCAGGCTCTCCTCAACCTGCACCCTACTCTCACTACAGATCACAATGTCATCCGCGAACATCATCGTCCATGGAGACTCCTGCCTGATCTTGTCCGTCAACCTGTCCATCACCATTGCAAACAAGAAAGGGCTAAGAGCCGATCCTTGATGTAATCCCACCTCCACCTTGAACCCATCCGTCATTCCAACCGCACACCTCACCATTGTCACACTTCCCTCATACGTATCCTGCACCACTCCTACATACTTCTCTGCAACTCCTGACTTCCTCATACAATACCACACCTCCTCTCTCGGTACTCTGTCATAAGCTTTCTCTAAATCTACAAAGACACAATGCAACTCTTTCTGGCCTTCTCTATACTTCTCAATCAACATTCTCAAAGCAAACATCGCATCTGTGGTGCTCTTTCGTGGCATGAAACCATACTGCTGCTCGCTGATCGTCACCTCTCCTCTTAACCTAGCTTCTATTACTCTTTCCCAAATCTTCATGCTGTGGCTGATCAACTTTATACCTCTGTAGTTGTTACAGTTCTGCACATCGCCCTTGTTCTTGAAAATCGGTACCAGTATGCTTCTTCTCCACTCCTCAGGCATCCTCTCACTTTCCAGGATTGTGTTAAACAATCTAGTTAGAAACTCCACTGCCATCTCTCCTAAACATCTCCATGCCTCCACAGGTATGTCATCAGGACCAACTGCCTTTCCATTCTTCATCCTCTTCATAGCTGCCCTCACTTCCTCCTTGCTAATCCGCTGAACCCAGCCACTGAGGATGCACAAGCCAGTGCATCCTTAGTGCCGGTCCCAAGCCCGGACAAATGGGGAGGGTTGCGGCAGGAAGGGCATCCGGCGTAAAATCTTTGCCAAATCAAATATGCGGATCATAAATAAGGCAGGCTACTAGTGAATGATAATGAGCAACAGTACAAGGGATACTTGAGAAATATTAGGCCTACCTGTTTCAAGGTTTAGCCAGTGCAGCATCAGTTCTGTATCGGGGCTCTTGTCTATCTCAATACTACCCACACACTGCCTCGGCTCAGGCCTGTCACTCAATCCATCACATATGACAATCTGACACCGTTTACATTTGCCTGATTTCTGTCAACGGTTATACATGGCTTGGATGTGCTATACAACTGATTTTCACACATCAATATACCTTACAGACTCTCGGATTGCTCTAGGGAAGTTAGTTTATCGAAAAATCGTAAACACTGAAATGAACTCACTGAGCACAAGTAGGAATAAGCTGAGGGGGACCAGCCCAGCCTGCAAATCTTCACGGTACAAACTTCCCTCCTTTGTGCATCCTGTGGAAATTGATGCATCATACGGCCTTGTCCCGGCCGAACGGAACAGCCCCAAGCCGCACAACACACCATTTCTCCTTCAACTGCTAAATTGGTGAGAAATGGTCCAAAAACGCAGGAAAAATCATTGAAATGTCATGATGACAGAGCCAGATGTTGGTAGGCAACATGGCACCTGTCAAGCACGTGACAGGCTCTCAGCCAATCGCAGCGTGTGTTGCGAGGATCAAAAGCTGGCCAGACTCTCTCCATACACGGCGCTGTCCTGGTCGCTGCACTAGCACCTCCTCTGGTCGGTCGGTGTGCCTGTTTGGGGAGGAGGGGGAACTGGGGGGAATAGTGTGATCCTCTCACGTGCTACGTCCCTCTGGTGAAACTCCTCACTGTCAGGTGAAAAGGAGAGGCTGGCAACTCCTCATGTATAGCAGGAGGCATGTGGTAGTCTGCAGCCCTCCCTGGATCGGCAGAGGGGATAGAGCAGCAGTCGGGACGGCTCGGAAAAGTGGGGTAATTGGCTGGATACAAATGGTGAGGGAAAAAAAAGGGGGGGGGGGTCAAAAAAAGAAAGAAAGGAGAACATAAGTATGAGTAAGTAAACAAAACAACACCAAAAAGAAAAAAGAAACAAACAAAACAAAACAAACAAATTAACAAGCAATACAAACAGATTTGGTAACCCATGAGAATTATGAAATTATGTCATTACATGGTAAATATAATAGTAAACAGCTAAATGTGTATACACTTGTACATATATGGAGTATGTCTGTGAATGTTCTCATTCATCCAGGTCATGGTTATCCAAAGGAGTATATGGAGTATGCAACAATAAAACACAAAGTGAATTATTTTATTAAATTAGGTAGGGCTATTGAAAATGGTCTGAGAGTCTGTAAGTCCAAGATGGTAGTAAGGGTTAGTTTATCATTAAATGCAGAAAATGATCCCCATGTCTTCTTAAAACTAGTGGACGATCCTCTCAGTGTACACCTATTTTTCCCCCATATTAACAAAGTAGAATATATCTCTAATCCAAGAGTGATGGGTAGGTGGAGCAGGGAATTTCCACTTGACAAGAATCAGGCATACAGCCAAAAGAGTTATAAAAGCTACAAAGTTCATATGATTCGATATTGCAGGTGTGAGGGTCACACCGAATAAGGCAGTGATTGTGAGACTGGATTGAATATTTCCGACCAAAAGTTATG
Organism: Lampris incognitus; assembly: GCF_029633865.1. Lineage (NCBI taxonomy): Eukaryota > Metazoa > Chordata > Actinopteri > Lampriformes > Lampridae > Lampris > Lampris incognitus. The sequence continues at coordinate 119,299,472 of NC_079212.1, forward strand.
TAAAGAGGGGCCTGTCCAAAACATATGGCTATAGGTGGCTGGAGATTGACACCATCTATCACAGACAGGATCAACATCCTCATACATTCTTGACAGTCTAACCTTAGTTAAGTGATAGCAGTGAAGAAAGTTATACTGTAGCAGCCCGTGCCTAGCAGAGATGGAGGAGTGAACCTGCCGCAAACACTCATCCCATACATCAGATTCAGCTTCAGTTTCAAAATGTAAATCCTCCTCCCATAGCATTATAATAGTGTGCAGTGAGATATGATTTAGTGAGTGGATGAGACTATACTAAACAGAGATTATGTCCTTCATAGTGGGTAGTGCGGTTAAAAAGGGGTGGACACTAGTAGCTGCTGATGAATTAGAAAAACTAAGGTAAGCATTTCTAACAAAACTATACACCTGTAGGTGTCTAAAAAACAATGTTTATGAAGATTAAACTTCTCTGAGAGTTGTTGGATAGATGAGAATATGATTGTTTTGATACCACAAGCATGCCAGGAAGAAAATGTTCCATCTATTAAAGAAGGGTGGAATAATGGATTTGCTGCTAATGGAGCAAGGAAATAGACAGTCTGAAGGCCAAAATGTCGCCTGAATTGTTTCCATATCATTAGCGTTGATTTAATTATTACATTTTTGGAAAAGGAGTGACTGAGAGATTCATAGGAGCATGAACAAGAGCAGAGAGGGAGGCTGGTCTAGAATATTGGTTCTCAACCTGGGGGTCACGAGATAATTTCCGGGGGTTCCCAGACGGTTATGGAGAAAACAAGCATGAAACCTTTTGACCCATGGCGCACCTGATGCAAAAAAATAGTACTGTCTCTTTAATTGCTGTGCTGTCCCAGTATAATGGAATATGGAGTCTCCGCCTCAAGCTGTTGTGTGGTGAGCGTTCTGGCGCAAAATGGCTGACGTGCGTCACCCAGGTGGGCGCTACACATTGGTGGTGGTTGAAGTGAGTTAACCCCCTTCAATGTGAAGCGCAATGGGTGTCTAGAAAAGTGCTATATAAATGTAATGATGATTATTATTATTATTATTATTATTACAAAAGGCAGTGTGCTCTGCGTTGGCCCTCATTATGCTTCAAGACTTCTTTGAGAAAAGAATACAGTACTAAACGTCTGTACCTTTTGTAGATGATAATAATAATTTTTCATATCAGGATCAGTATGAAATAAACATAGCCGGCATTGACTGTTACAGAAACTGAACATAAATCCTTGCCACCTTTAAAAACGCATCAATTTATTGTCATATGATTCACCTGAAGAAATACAGCAATAACAGCTTCTGTGCAAATAATAGGGATACATTTTAAGCATCAGCTTATTAAGAGGACCCTGGGATGTGGCAATCTTGGTGGCTATTGTGCGTGGAAGAACGGTTGTCGAAAAAAATCAAAGGACAGCAAGGACAACAGAAGAAATGTAGTCAAGAACAACAAGTTTAACGTATATAGTGTGGAAAATGCAGGAAAGTAGAGACGGGCAATTTCTCTCATTGACTACACGAACGCGTGTATCATTTATTCTTCTGTACAAAATCACCACCATTAACAACATGGCGCTGCTCCAACCCACATACTCCTCGCTCCGCCCTCTCAACCCGGAAACCCTTTCTTAAAGGACCTGTGTCTACCAATTATGGTGAATTGTGCCCATATAGTCTGCTACAATAGTTGATATATCAAAGACTATATCAAAGATGCAAGTAGGACACATAAATTGCGGCAATTGAAGGACAGCGAAGACAACAGCAGTCTAATAGCAGGTGTAGGTGAAATAGCTCACGGGTGAGAGACCACAGCTTGCATCCATGAGTGAGTGACTACAATTTGCGATGCACAGCCCACAGCAGTAGTTCCGTGGCGCCATGGGAAAAAGAGAATATCATATTGTAATGAATTCAGAGGGCAGCCAGGAATCCACCACAGCCGAGACGCGAACCCGGGTGCACTAGCATCGAACCTGAGCTTCTCCAGTAAAGTTCCGCGTTTGTTTAATAAGTTGTCTGCCTATTTGCATTACACACGAGAACATCACATTGGCGACGAGGACAAAAGGACAATGAATGACACACTGCAATCAAGTAAAGAAAAAAAGAGCAAAGCTAAACCAACCAACGGACGACCACGAGTGGCTAACACAAGAGACTGAATGAGTGGCTAGCAAAAGACTGAATTCAAAATGTCACTCGCAAACACCGTCACTTTGCCAGCTTTCAACACAGAAATGGATCCAAGCTCAGTAGGACCACGCTGTACCAAATGGGTGCAGAGGTTTGAAAATGATACCACTGCCATGAACATTACAGGCGATGCAAGGCATAAAGCATTGCTGCTGCACTTAGCAGGAGAGCGTGTGCATGACATTTATGACAGGCTAGCAGCAGAGGCAGACAAGTTTGCTGAGGTAAAGCAGAAGCTAGGCAAGTACTTTGCGCCTAAAGAATGTGCAATACCAAGTGTACACGTTTATAAAGGCAGTGCAACAGCCAGGTGAAAATTTAGACACATAATGTACAAGACTATGTATGCTAGTGAAGAATTGTGAGTTTAACGACGTCGACAAGGAGATTAAAGTGCAACTGATTCAAAGCTGCTCTTCAACGAGGCTACGCAGACGAGCGCTCAGGGAACCTGATAGCAGCCTGGATGAACTCCTAGAGCACGGAAGATCACTGGAATTGTCCCGAGCAGCAAGCAACAGGCATGGAACAGAGTGTAGCTGCATCAGAAGAGGTGACCAGCTACCAGCCGACGTGCCGGGCGAGCCAAGCCCAACAACCAGTGCTGGAATTGCGGTGGAAAATACCCTCACAATGGAGAATGCCCAGCAAAAGGGAAAGAATGTAAAGCAAGCTGAATCACTTCATGAAGCAGTGCAGGTCAAAGCAAAAGCAACCTGGAAAAGACTCTGAAATGAAACCCAGAGACAGTAAGCAATTCAGAATGCTCAAGAAAGTGTATAACATTAACAGCACTAAAAGCATTAACAGCACAACAACACATAGTGTTAACACACAAGATTCATCTGGCAGTAACGAGGCAGCCAGTGACAGCAACAATGCTATGCAGCCACAGACATACATTAGAGTGAACGATGCTAGGATTTCAGCACTGATAGACTCAGGGGCTGCAGTGAACATTATTAGTGAAAAGGTGCTCAGTACACTGAGACCACACCCACCACTTACCCCAGCTGACATCAGGATATTCCCTTACGGCTGTACTAAATCACTGTCCATAGCTGGTGCATTCACATGCAACACAGAAGCAGGAGATAAAAAGACTAAAGCCAAATTCTATGTGATGACTGGTGATAGCGGCGGTACGGTGGCGCAGTGGTTAGCACGGTCACCTCACAGCAAGAAGGTCCTGGGTTCGAGCCCCGGGGTAGTTCAACCTTGAAGGGTCATCTCGGTCGTCCTCTGTGTGGAGTTTGCATGTTCTCCCCATGTCTGTGTGGGTTTCGTCTCGGTTTCCTCCCACAGTCCAAAGACAAGTAAGTCAGGTGAATTGACCGTACTAAATTGTCCCTAGGTATGAATGGGTGTGTGTGTGTGGGCCCTGTGATGGCCTGGTGGCCTGTCCAGGGTGTCTCCCCGCCTGCCGCCCAATGACTGCTGGAATAGGCTCCAGCATCCCCGCGACCCTGAGAGCAAGATAAGCGGTTAAGATAATGGATGGATGGATGGACTGGTGACAGCTCTACTAGGCTACAAAACAGCTGAGGAGCTAGGCCTCGTCAAAATCATGAACAGAGTGACCTCCCCAAGCAGCCGAACAGTAGCAGATGATAAATAAAGTATTCTCATTCTCATTCTGACCCGACTGATGTAAGGGGGCCTACTAGGTATGGCCAATTATTGCTCACACTTTGTCAAAGTCTTTGCTTCAATTTCAGCACCACTACGCAAGCTGACCAGAAAAGACACACAGTGTACTGGGGCCCAGAGCAAGACAAAGCACTACAGACTATCAAAGAAAGCCTGACCAGCAACACGGTAATATCATATTTTGACCCTAGCAAAGAAACATAACTTGTCGTGGATGCCAGCCCTGTCGGCCTGAGTGCCATTCTCTACCAAAAGGAAGAAGGGGAGAGACACACCATAGCCTATGCCAGCCATGCCCTCAGTGATTTTGAAAGATGCTACTCGCAAACAGAGAGAGAAGCACTGGCCATTGTTTGGAGTTGTGAACACTTCCACCAGTACCTGCATGGCAACCCTTTCACCCTTGTCACAGACCACAAGGCACTCGAGGTGATCTGGAATAACCCCCGATCAAAACCACCCACCAGGATCGATAGATGAGGACTGAGACTACAGCCCTACAACTTCAGGGTAGAATACAGAAAAGGAGTGGAGAATCCTGCGGACTACATATCCCATTACCCTGTTCCAGTGCAGACAAGTGGAAACACAAGAGCAGAGAAGGTGGCGGAGGAGTATGTGAACTTTGTGGTACAACACGCCACACCCTAAGCAATGAGTCTCGCAGAGATAAAAGACGAAACACTTAAAGACCCAGTCTTACAGAAGGTCAGTACCCACTTCAGAGACAATACATGGTACAAAGTTGCAAGTGACATACAGCACGCTGAAACACTCAAGAAGTACGGACAAATCAGTAGTGAGCTCACTGTGTCACACACACTGATGACATCATCCTGCGAGGCACAAAGACTGTCATCCCTGCATCTCTTGAACACAGAGTGCTACAGCTAGCCCATGAAGGACACCAGGGCATTGTAAAGACAAAAACACTCCTCAGATCAAAAGGTATGGTTTCCTAACATTGACCTGAAAGCAGAACTCACTGTTAAGAACTGTCTAGCATGTGAGGCCAATACACCCATAGCACAGTCAGAACCTTTGAAGATGTCCGAACTACCAGTAGCCCCCTGGCATAATGTCAGTGCAGATTTCTATGGCCCACTCCCCATCGGGGAATACCTGTTAGCTATCATAGACGAATACACACGCTACCCAGCAGGTGAAACTTTGAGATCCACTTCAGCCAACACAGCAATCTCAATAAAGTGTTCTCCATGTTTGGAATTCAGAGAAACCTAAACACAGACAAGGGCCTTCCTTTCAATAGTGAACAGTTCAATAGTGAACAGGCCCATGTCAAATATTTTTGTAATACACATGTGAACAAGTTAATCGTTGTAAATCACATTTCGGTGGCCTTATGCATACGAAATAGGTAGCGATTGTACAAAAAACGGCTTGTGTTCTATTGTAACAGGTGTCTGAAATTCAGATTTGACCAGAAATGTAAAGCGCTTTGAGTGGCTGTTGTAGCTAGAAAATCGTTACATAAAATGCAACTTGATTGATTGATTGAAGAGTTCTCCAGGTTTGCTGGCCATCTAGGTTTCCACCCCCAGAAAATAACACCCCTCTGGCCTCAGGGAAATGCAACAGCAGAACGCTTCATGCGTACGCTTGGAAAAGCCATCGCGTGGCAGAAACTCAGAGCATCCCATGGAAACAGAGACTCAACACATTTCTCCGTGAGTACCGCTCCACACCACACAGCACCACTGAAGCGTCACCCACAGAACTGATGTTCCAACGGAAAATCCACACCAAGATCCTGATGATCACCACGACCATTGAAAGTGACATTGACCACAATATCAGAGAGCGAGACAAGACTGCTAAAGCAAAGATTAAGTCTGACTCAGACGCACGCTGTCATGCCAAGTCAAGTGCACTCACCCCTAGTGATACTGTGCTTCACCAGCAACCCAAGCCCAACAAGCTCACCGCTCCGTACAACAGTGAGTCTTACACAGTGTCAAAGGTCAAAGGCTCGATGGTCACAGCAACCAGAGATGGACATTCCATAACCAGAAACTCTTCTTTCTTTAAAAAGATCAATGCTGAGATACAGGACACTCAAACAGATCCTAACAAGGATGATAGTGACACTGTTACTGTTGCAACACCGAGGTATCCTTTCAGAAGCAAACACCAGCACCTGTCATACCTCAATGACTATGATTAAGATGGTTACCTGTAGGCAAGGCTCAGCGTTTTTGGTTTTTATTTTTCAAAGCCATCCAGCATGCTGAATTTCGCCACAAGAGGACACTGTTACATAACCTCACACAAACAGGAACAACTTTTGGATCTGTGGAAACATAAAATCCGGGTGAAAATCAGTTTAAACCGATCTGCTCCTTTTAAAAATTCTGGGTATTTTTTGGTGAAAATTGGTAAAAATTGAAAATGCTGAGCCTTGCCTGTAGGCCATCAATGTTGCCAAATGAATGAGTTTAATAATATAGATGAAAACTGTTATGTGTTTCAGACTGTTTACATTCAAGGCATTAATGGATTCATCTGAAGGACTCTAAATGACTGTTCTGTCTTTAAAACCATTTACACTGGGTACACTATGAATGTATCTTTATGATTGTGAATGAGTATTATATCTTTGATACTGTTTGCACTAAGCACACCAATGAGTTTATTTGAACTTGAACTAAGACAATGTAGCATTTGCATTTTAAATTGTATGTTGAATTGTGATTGAGAATTAATATTGCTATTGCAGACAGTAAGTGAATCAGTTATGTCTAAGACCTTATAACCTGTTTGTGAAGACAATGGTGTTAATCTTTTTTTTTAAAGGAGTGATGTAATGTATACGGATATGTACAACATTACAGTGATAAATATTTACGACAGGGACGTAATGCCGTCATGTGCAGTCATACATTACGTGAGGCGGAACCCGCGAAATCAGTTAGTCAGACAGTAGCTCACAGTATGGCTGTATGCATTGAACTTGAGCTTCTCCAGTAAAGTTCCACGTTTGTTTAATAAGTTGTCTGCCTATTTGCATTCCACACGAGAACATCAGACCCCTAATCACGTGACGTAAAAGCTGCATTGTTAACAAGATGCGTGCGCAGAACGTGTGGCAAATCATGGCCGAGGAACAATGTACTTATCTATTAAACTCACAGATGAAAGCGTATACAACTTAAACAGAGAAAAGTTAAGACATCTGAGAAAATGGAAATCTCAGAATATACCGAAGGTCTAAGCTAGAAAGACAGAAAGCATTACGAGTCGAAACTTACGCTAAGCACTGGAGAAAAACTTCCCGATCCGTTTATGCTTGCTGAAGCTCAGTGGACAAGTGATATCATGAAGTTGCCAAAAATAGGCTGGAGGGATGTGACTGAATAGACATAGACACACCAAGTATATTTACGAAAGAACAAATGAAGGCATACAAGTATTTAGAAGCATATGATTACTTTGTTGGTGGACATGTCCAAACTGCTTTTACCATCTGTTATTGAAGTAAAACAAGTTTTGCTTCATCAAATCAAAGGTAAGCCCTCATACTTTAATTGTTTGTACTGTTGAATTGTTTGCATTCAACAAAAGTTGAATTGTTTGTACGGTTATGAGATCGAGGCTGGAGTCAAATTATGACCTCAAACATCACGACACAAGAAAGCTGATGGAATCGTTGTCAAATTTGAGGAAGGCTAGGCATAACAACTCAAAGCTTGGTTTGGCAGTTGCTCTACTAGGGCAGTATCACATTTAGAGCTGTCATTTACGTATGTTCAATCACACTACATTACATTACATTACAGGCATTTAGCCGGCGCTTTTATCCAAAGTGACTTACAATAAGTGCATTTAACATAGGAAATCAGGAGAACTACTAGTCATCAGAGGTCATAAGTGCATCTAAACAAGAGCAAAACCAGTGCTAAAGTAAAAGTGCAAGAAAGAGATTTTTTTTTTTAATGACTGAATACAATAAGTGCTAAGAGCGAGTAACAGGGTAGCAGTTCTTAAAGAGGTGAGTTTTCAACCTGCACCGAACGATGGGCAGCGACTCCGCTGTCCTGACATGAGTGGGGAGTTCATTCCACCACTGTGGGGCCAGGACAGAAAAGAGCAGTGACCGGGTCGATTGGCAGGAAGGGCCTCTGAGCGACGGGGCAACCAGGCGTCCCGAGGCAGCAGAGCGAAGTGGTCGGGCGGGGGTGTAGGGCTTGACCATGACCTGGAGATAGGAAGGAGCTGTTCCTTTCACTGCCCTGTAGGCTAGCACCAGAGTCTTAAACTGGATGCGAGCAGCTACTGGGAGCCAGTGTAGGGACATGAGAAGGGGAGTTGTGTGGGAGAACTTAGGGCGGTTGAACACCAGACGAGCTGCAGCTTTCTGAACAAGCTCCAGAGGTCTGATGGCCGACGCTGGGGCACCAGCAAGGAGGGAGTTGCCGTAGTCCAGCTGGGAGATGACCAGAGCCTGGATGAGCACCTGTGCCGTCTCGTCGGTGAGGAATGGGTGAATCCTCCTGATGTTATAGAGGAGAAATCTGCAGGAGCGAGCAACCGATGCAACGTTTGCAGCAAACAACAGTTGGTCGTCCAGGATCACACCCAGATTCCTCACAGTCCGAGTTGGCATCACCACGGTGTTGTCAGTGGGGATGGCCAGGTCTCGGTGCGGGCAACCTTTCCCCGGGAGGAACATCAGCTCTGTCTTGTCCAGATTGAGCTTCAGGTTGTGTGTCGCCATCAACTCCGAGATGTCAGTCAAGCACGCAGCAATGCATGTCTCTACTTGTGTGTCAGAGGGAGGAAAGGACAAGATCAGCTGGGTGTCATTGGCATAACAATGGTAAGAGAAGTCATGCGAGCGAATAACAGAACCCAGGGATGTTGTGTACAGGGAGAAAATACTTATTTGTGTACGTACACACCAGATTTGAAATGTTCTCCGAAAATCTTCTCGTTTGACATTTGCTCTTCTGAACACGTCTTCCAGTCCTCCCGACGGATCGCATGAATCCACGCCTGTCTTCTTCGTTTTTCGACTGGAGTTTCCCCTTTCGGCATGCGATAAAAATGCAGATTTTTTTTATACCATCTTGACGATTTGTACAACCGACGGCACGACAACTGTGAAGCATTTCGTTTCGTTTTAAATCAATTTCTCCATGATTATCTCTTCGAAATGAACGTAGTAACGTTTACAAACACAAGACTCGTGGCCCCTTTTTGCCTCACTATCTGCGCGCGCACATTTGGCGCGTGTAAACAAGGGAACAGGTAAGGAAATCTTAGAAAGTTGAATCAGTTCATCTGGACACAACGCTTACTGAGAGAAACGTTTCATCACTCTTCTAAGTGACCTCTTCAGTCTCAGCTGACTGCAGGTATCCCCCTACCTTTTAAACAACACGGTAGCATAACGACCAAAACTGGCACAGTTGCGTCACGCCCGAAACCTGCGATCAGTTTTATACGCAAATTGCTGTGACCATTAATTAGATTTAAAATATCCACGTGTACTATCTGCAGAGGATTGGGGAATAGTTGCATTCACAGCATTGTAAAATGGTGACAGATTTACTCAGACATACTAATTTTACCATCGATGCTCTGAAAGCCAAAGAAGAGCAGCTCCAAGCCTCCAACAGATACTAAGTCGCGTCTAGATGAGACCACTTTACAACATGTGATTGAATTCACGGAGAAGGCTCGTCTAGCACAACATGGAAAGTCAAAAACCAGGCAGCAAAGGAAGTAAGACCTACTTGCTGCACGCCAGACACATCGGCAGACGACGGATGGCGCCCTCAACGGCAGGCAGAGACAGACGCCAGACACGCCGACGATGTCGAGAAGTGGGTGAAGAATCTGTCCGATAGACAACTCACCCAAGTGGAGAGAAGGACGTCCTTGCTAAGGGACTGAATTTTGCTGTCACGCCGAGCCAAGTCCCGCTAGTGGAACTTATCACAGCCACGGCATCAGCGATCAGTAACAACATCACTGACCCGGAAGCGGAACAACTGTGTCAGCCTGTCTCAGCAATGCGAAGCCGCCACGATCCAACGTCAGCAGAGAGAAGAGGAATGCACTCACGACTCTCGGTAAGGACAATAACGTCATCGTCATCCTTCCCGCGGAGAAGGGCAGATGCACTGTTTAATTAAACCAGACAGACAATCATGAGAAAGTTATGACACTACTTAGCGACATAAATACTTATGAGCCCCTGAAACAAGATCAAGGTAGTGGTTGTGTAACGGGGGCAGTCCTATGCTGTTCTTTGCTGGTCAGCCTGCTGCACGCCCGTCACTTCCATCATCAGCTCTGCGTTGTGTTCTATTTTCGGTGGGGTCCCAGATGTTGTGGGGGGCCCTCAGTCTCTCATCATCATCATCATGATCAAGGGAGGAGGGGGGACACACAGGACTCTATTTGGCTCACCTTGCCATTTATTTTGGTTTCAAACCCTTCGACAAACGTCCAGTCCTCCAGCGGGAGCGGTGTTTCTTACGGACGTGGGGGTCAAAGTTCAACCACTGCCCGGACTTCACTCGTGTGCGTTAGAAGGAGAAACCGTCCACGGGACTCCGATGTAAGAAAGGATAAACAAGTATTTTATCCCACAACTTGCAGTATCTTCTTACAGGGATACTCAAGGTTACGTTCTCCTCAACCAGCAAAACTGTCCTACGGTAAGAAACGCGTGGCTCGGCTCGATCGCTGCTTGAGACTCCTCCCACAAAACAAAAATGGCCTCTCCTGCGTTCCCTCTTCCGTGTACCCATAAGACCTCTCTCTTAAAGCGACAGTACACGTATATGACGGTCGTTGTAAAACACATAAAAGTAAATGATGACATAAAATAAAATGTAGTAAACACAAATAACAGCACACAGACAGGATTTGGTGATATTTCATACTCAAACAAAATAAAATAAAAACATTAATTTTAACCTGGTTACAGTTGCAAGAAAAAAAGTGATAAGATTGTTTGACGCTGTTAGAACAGGACAATGCTATTGACAACATTTTGTACTACATATCATACCCAGGGGAAGCTACATCTAGTCTGTATGGTTTACCTACGATACATAAACAGGAGTGCAATTGCAACCTATTGGTAGTATGATTAACTCAGTGAGCTATAACATCTCTGTTCGTTTCTGGCATCTATTCTTAGCCTGTTAGTAGGCAGTACTGAATATCACATTCAGAACACTACGGATTTTCTGGATAAGGTGAGGGACATGATTATGGAGGTGGATGAAAAAATGGTCTCTTTTGATGTTAAGTGCCTCTTCATGTGCATTCCTGTTGATGAAGCAGTGGAGGTAGTTTGTATGAAATTAAAGGATGACCCCACCCTTATGAATAGGACCACCCTATTGACCAAGTGTGTCTTCCTGAAGCTGTTTCTTCAGTCCACATACTTCACATACAGGGGGCAGTACTATAGGCAGAAGCATGTGTGTGCTATGGGTTCCCCAGTCCCCCCTTTAGTGGCCAACTTGTATAAGGAGGAATTGGAAAAGAGGGCTCTGATGTTCTATCCAGGGACACCACCTAGCCATTGTTTCAGATTTGTGGACGACACCTGGGTTAAAATTAAATCTCAGGATGTACCACATTTCACCGACCACATTAACTCTGTGGACAACCACATCAAGTTCACCAGGGAGGATGCGAAAATGACAAGTTAGCCTTCTTAGACTGTGAAATTGCAATTGATGATGGGGGACATTTGATTGTTGATGTTTACTGTAAACCAACACATACTGATCAGCACTTAAGGTTTGACTCTCATCAGCCACTGGAGCACAAACTAGGAGTCATCAGGACGCTGTACCACCGAGCGGATAATGTCCCCACTGACACAGCGCCTGGGGAAGGGGAGAAATCCCACATTAAACGGGCCTGGTTAAGTGTGGTTATCCTAACTACGCATTTGTCAAAGCAAGGAAGATGCCCAAACAGTGCACCATCCAATCGAAGAGAGGAGAAGGACAACAGCTGCCTAAGCGTAAACCAGTGGTGATTCTGTATGTGGCAGGAGTGCCGGAAGAGTTGAGGCGCATATTTTCCAAACATCGTGTCTCAGTTGCTTTCAAACCCCAAAACACACTGCGCCAGAAGTTGGTCCACCCAAACGATGGACTGTTTTGCTTAATCTAAGATGATTTGTAATTTAGGTGTGTATGTACTTAGAATTAGTATGTGCAATGACTAGCCAAAATTATAAATACAATGGTTGAAGATGGAAACAATTACAGTCAGAAAGAAACAGAAAGATGTAGTCCGCGGTGGTGTAGCGGTCTAAGCATCGGCTTTGTGTTGATGCAGTTGCCCACTGGGGGACTGGGGTTCGCGCCCCGGTCTCGTCAGATCCGACTATGGCCGGACTCGATGAAGCAGCAATCATTGGCAACACTGTCTTCGGGAGGGGGGCTGAGTCGGCTTGTGTTCGTCACGTGAATGCGTCTCTGTGTGTGTCGGAAAAAACAGTGGTTCGGCCTGGAGTCGCCTTGTCACGAAAGTGGGGAGGCGGTCTCCTTCGAGACTGCCGGCCGGAGAGATGCAGTTGGCGAACGCATGCAGTACGAGGGTGGGTGTTTGAATTAAAATAGGGATCGATTGGGAGAAAAAAGGGAAAAATAAGAAATAAATTTATAAAAGAAAGATAACTTTTTGTGCCCCAAACAACAGAGTTGAAATGAACATACACTTATTGAAATAATGAACTTTACAATGAAAAATTTGTGAAAGATATATTCTTAGAATTCTCTACTTTGGGCATAAGAGTATCTACCATGAGCTCTTGCTTGAGTGTCTATCGGATCCACTCATGGTTAACCAAGCTGGTAAAAAGGCTAAACCTCCGGCCCCAACAGATTGTAAACTTTCCCCACCACATGTGTGTATCAGGGCACTTGCTACTAAGAGATGATGCTTGGGTCATGTACAGACATTAAACCCTGGGCCCATAGGGCAATTAAAGGAGTCATTCTATACATATGGCAAAGGTTTTAACACAGACGGCTATTATCTTCCACAAATCAGGAAGCATAGACAAATAGAGGGCATGGTTGAAAAACAAGTATTTTATTTCTTTGAGTATTACCCAGAACCCCCTGATCCATACTCTCGTAACTCAAGGAGGCAGCGAGCAGTATGGGATATGGGGCTCCCAGAGGTCTCTGTTGCGTGACATATGTGTTCCATTATGGTTCCTTTTCAAACATTTCTTCAGGACTTGTGGCTTTACAGTCTGCTTGAGAGGAGGATTAGGCCTTCCTGAAATTGATTTATTTCTGCGCCATAACTGTTTATTAAATATAATTGACCATCAATGTTGTCAAAGAGAGAAAGAAGAAAAGAGTTGCTGCATTTACTGCCGAAAAGGGTGCTTTCTTTGAAAAGCTATGAATGTCTTGGCTGGAGACTTTACTGGGAGGCAGAAAATAGGTCATATTTCAACCACGAATGCTGCCATAGTTGGTGGCTGCAGGATTAATTAGAGCCAAAGTCATAATAAATGTGATAACTTGTCCCCTTGAAACAGTATACTTAAATATACTCTTGCTATACTCCTCCAGAATAATGTTGTCTAAATCATGAATACTATAATACAACCTTGATCACGTACTATAGCGTGTAAAACACCATAATGTATGACAGATTTCCTATGTCATTTTGTGTCCATGAATGTGATTGAACAGCCAGAGAAAACAGGAAGTATTTCACATGAAACTGGCAATTAGAACTGTGGGAAGGACAGACACCTGGCTGACATCAACCATATCAGTAAACAGACCGTGTCACAACCATGGTGGCCTGATTATCATTATCTGTGCTTTTAACAGACTTAGTCATGAAGTCTTTTAAACACCATGCAAATGCCAGACACATGAGGTAAGATGTAATTGCCTTTTTCAGTTTTTAGATTGAAATAACAAAGCTGTACAACATATCCTCTCTTTAGTCTTATTTAAAGACAAAATGACTGAAGCTACTGAAAATATAACACTTGTTAATTTGATGTCATATCACAGACTAATGACGAAACTCGTTTTACTGTTCTTATATTTTTTTCAACAGAGAAACATTTTTTAAAGCTTGTCTTATAATCCTGTGTATTAGTTAAAACAATTCTGATGTAATTTTACCATAAACAAAGTTAAAGCACGGTATCTGAATGAATCTGACAACTTCATTTTGCATTTGCATTTTGTAAGCATCAGTAAAACCCAGCTCAGCTCAAAAAAAAGAAAGAAACAAAATTAAGAAACAGGGATACCTATACAGTAAGTAGCTCAACTCGAGGTTCAGGTTTATGTGTCATATATGAAAAGTAAGTTTGCACTTATTCTTATAATGAAATGCTTGTTTTACTGGATTACAAGTGGTAAATAAAAGTACTTAGAGAAATCAAAGTGCAAGAACACGATACCTGTGCAAAAATTATCGGTGCAGACTTACTTTAGCTACATATGCACATGTGAATGTACATTAACAACATATAGTGTGAATATTTTTTCAAAAATATTCTGATCTTGTTAGTTTCTCACTAATGACAACTGGCTTTGAGGAGAAATCTCATCATGGAGGAAATTGAAAGGCTACAGTAAAACTCAATGGGAAAATGTTTAGGTAACTCAACTACCTTTTGACAACCTGGAGCTGAACATGCTCAAAACAGTGGAGATGACAGTGAACTTCAGGAGGAGTGCCCCAACACTGCCCCCCCCCCTCACCATATTCAACAGCACAGATTTCTGGGTTCCACAATCTCCCAGGACCTAAGGTGGGCATCCAACATAGACACAGTCATCAAAAAGGCCCAGCAGAGGATGTACTTTCTCTGCCAGCTCAAAAAATTCAACCTGCCTCAGAAACTGCTGATTCAGTTCTACGCTGCAATAATCCAGTCTGTCCTCTGCATATCCATCACTGTCTCGTTTGGTCCGGCCACCGAAGGAGGGGGGTAGTGTAACGTGCATGGGTAAGAAGACACACTGGCCGCTGGCTCGCGGGTCTGACCCTTCCTAACCCCTCCTTCGGGAAGCGCGTCCCCGCGCTTAAGCATATCAGCTCCTTCGCGCCTCAGGGCACATACGCTTCCGATGGCCTTACAGTCGCTCCCTCCCACTCCTGACACCAATGTAGCGAATTCGGGGGACAAAGCAACCACAGGAACTGCCGCGGCCGGGAAGCGAACCCGTATCGCCCGCACCGCAGGAGACATCACTAACCGCTCGACTAAAGGGTCAGACCCGCGAACCAGTGGCCAGCGTGTCTTCTTACCCATGCACGTTACACTATATTCTCTGTATCAATGCACTTTATCACCTCTTATTTCACCTGTACAGGTTATTCTCAATCATGTGACTTTTTCATTGACAACGAACAGCTCCGCCATGTTGGAGGACAGCTAGACTTTTTTTGGACGGGGGGCAGCTAAACCTTAGCAACCACTGTTTACACTGAAGTTCTCATTGTCAATCTGTGTTTACAAGAACGAAGTTTTAAGCGAAAATCGGACAAACGTACAGAAACATAACAGCAGTTGTGATCCACTCTTCGAAAAACAGTTTGCAAAATAAATTTTACAAAGTTCTGGCCTAACGGCGCAAAGGATAAGATTCAATTTGAGGATTTCCGCCTGTTAGGCCAATCTCATGCAATTCCGCAATGGCTTCGATCAAGAATAACTCGCACTTAACGATATTGTAGCAAATTCAGAGGCAGCCCGGGAACCGTCGCCACAGCCGAGACACGAACCCGTGTCTCCCGCTCCGCAAGCGACAACGTTAACCAGTCGACTAAAGGGTCTGACCTGTTATTTGAGGACCAACGCGTCTACTTATCCATGCACGCTACAATATGTTAGACCGATATGTTAACAAATTTACAAAACAAACGCAGTTTCTCTCCCTCTTGTACTAATTATATTCTAACCATGTAATTTTAAGCTTTAGCTTATAACTGCTGATTGCAGCGGACTATATTGGCACAATTCCCCATAATTGGTAGACACGGGCCATTTAAGAAAGGTTGATGCTAGATCCAACTGGGTGTAGGCACGGAAGTATACGTTATTGGTTAGTGTTAGGCTTTAAATTCTTTTTGAATTTCAATTGTTAGCAAGCGTTAACGTTAGCTATCGTTACAGTACGATATGGCAATGTTAAGGTCAGTTGTAAGCTAGCTAGCTAAATGTTTCAGTGCGCATCGTTTGTTTCAAGTAAGTGCGCTTCGAGGTTCCGCGCTGTCTGTTGGTCGACGCAGCAGCCAATCGCGGCTACTTCCGTGCCTACACCGCGTTGGCTCTAGCATCTACGGCCCAATCTCAAACCACCCCCTATCCACTCGCCCTATCCACTCCGCCTCTGTTTGCGCGTTCTCGCCGAGGTTCGCCATATCAAGGGCTGTCCCAAACCAATTAGCGTGCAGTGCGCTTGGAGTGCGAGTGGACTGTCAACCACTTAAATAGCGAGTCTGCATCGGCGCAAGCTCAGTATGGAAGTACACCTGCGAACGCGATGCCGGAAGAAACCACGTATAAATGTAAGTTCCGTCTTCCTACACTGTCAATTACTGTAGATCGGCTACAGTATTCAAACTTGTGTTTTCCTCGCAATGTGATTTCACAGCCTCAAACAAAATCACAGAATGTGGTGTCAAAAGATAAAACCAAAAATAGAAGAACATCACTTTATCCCTAGATCGCTTGACTTGTAGCCAACTCACAGCCTGCATTCATGCATAGCCGATGTAAAAATAAATCAAAATAGGCCTAGGTCTACGTCAAATTTACATCATATATTCCATTATTTACAAGGACAGTGGAACAGACAAGGCAGCTGATTAGGCTGCGGTATGAAAATGCAAGACTATTCACAAAGAAAAAAAATGCAAGCAAAGGGAGTAAATTTGATCATTATAGCCTATTTATGTAGTGTGGTGACCCACATCTATATAACTAGAGACATTCACCTAAGAGGACAGTGTACCTTTAAGGGAAGAGGCGAGGGGTCAGATAATGCACTTCCGCTTCCGGTACACAGTTCAGTGTCGTTGTCGAACGTATGACATGCAAAAGTCGGAGCTAGTAAACTACCTCGACTACGTCTACTCTCATGTCTCCTGTCTCGTTGTTTTCTAACTCCACAGTAGGCTATTTAATTATATTGATTCATATTTTTTATTACAAATCATAATGTAAACAGTTTCTTCCCATAAATCACCTACATCTTTCTTCTGTGTGCACTCCAGGGATTCTCAGACAGGTTTTGTTCATTATAAGAATGCCATTTATCAGTTTTGGCAAATGAACTCTTCATATGAAATATGATAAGCTAATTGTGGATCATGTTATCCCAGGCACCCTTAAGAGGGCTGGGTAGCCCACTCGCACCAAAGACATTCTTGCATTGCGCACATTGCGTAAAAGCAGTGCAGCCGTGCAAACACGGGTTACACGGCGTCTGTTTGTTGCCATGGTGACTCCGTGGCAACAAACAGACGCAACAAACAGACGTCCTCCCACATTTGGCTGTCCATTTATATACCCTCCCCCTCAATTGAGAGTGCCCTCCACAGCGGCGAGTGAAACTTCATTTGGCGTGACAGTCGGAGGTGGAGTGGGAGTGGGTAGGGGGTGGTTTGGGATTGGGCCAACCCAGAGCCCTAGAAAAAGAGAGCTGCGTCAATGAGGGGTCAGAACGCGAGAGGGTCACGTGGTTCATGTAGCCGCCGAATAGTTCAAAACGAAGCTTGGCGGGTCATTTAAATGAACTGCTTAGCCGCGATTTCTGGTAACTACTAACCAATATTTTCAGATTCTTACATTTATTTAATAGATATAGATATATTCCAACGTGACACATATTCTATGCGCATGTGTAGGAATTGACGAGCTGTCACGCTTTAAATTACATCGTTAATTTGATTCAAACGTGCTTGTAAAATGGTCATCATTAAAATGTCAACTGTAGCTTCTTACCTGTAAATTAACCCTTGATTAATGCGGGAAACATACCTTCGCCATAGAAATCCTATTGCCCCGGGTTGCACTGTTTGGAACTATCCGGGGCTCCCATGATTCGCCATTGCTGTTAAATAATTGGCCCATTAACGTCTACGGAGTTGACGCAACTCTCTCTTTCTAGGGCTCTGGGCCAACCTTTAAGAAAGGGTTTCCGTGTTGAGAGGGTGGTATTCACCTTGACGAAGAAGAAGGAAATACGTTTTTTTTTAATTAAAGACTTCAAATATACAAACACATCAAGCAAAACCAGTATACTCTAAAACAACAGAGTAGGCTAAGAACAGTTCATCAAACATGTCAAAGACAATGAGAAACAAAACAAGGAAACAGAAATAGTAAATTAAAAAGAGATAAAATAAAATAAGATAAAATAGGACAATACAATATGCCAGGGGTTAAATTACATTAAATTGTTCAAATGCAAAGAATAATTGTTGGACATTTCTGTTTTTCATACATTTTAGAGATTTGGAAAAAGTTACTAATTCGGTTTTAAAGGCTGCTAAACAGGGTTGCGTTTTGCAATATTTACATTTGTGTATAAAATATTTTGCCAAAGTAGTTACATAGAATTCCATATTTCTATCTTCCATAAACATCCCAAATTTGACACTTACTAGTAGAAATGGAAGCAGAGCACAAATGCGAGACTTCATCCATACATACAAATTATGCCAAAAATTACAAGTAATGTTACAGGGGAAAAAAATAAATGATCGTGTAGTGGTTATAGGGATACATAATTCCCCTTATTGAGCTAGTAAGAACGTTTGTTTACAGCTGCTGTTTTCTCGGTTCGTGTTTACAGTGGTGCACTTCCGCTGCGCGGGTTTTAGTTGTTGTTATGGTGAAGGTATAAATGGTGCACGTTGTGTAGCCGAAAGAGAAAGTTGTCACGACTCCTGATTGAGCTCCTCTACACTGGTGACCCCGACGTTTGTCTCTTGGTAGTTACCAGAGACAATCTTTCAAACGAACATGGTTGACGAAATCAACGCGGTTTCTCTCAAATTGCCAGAGTTCTGGGAGTCATCGGCAACGACATGGTTCGCCCAGGCGGAAGCGCAGTTTGCTATCCGCAAAATAACAGATGATGCTACTAAATACTACTACGTGGTATTGGTGTTCGACTGCAACTAGAGTGGTGAGTCTCCTTACAAATCCTCCAGCGGCAGACAAATACAAGGGGCTCAAAGACCACCTCTTGAAGATTTTTGAACTTTCCGACGCCGAGAGAGCCCACCATCTCTTTTCTCTGCAAGGCTTGGGTGACAGCAAGCCATCCGAGCTCATGGACAAAATGTTGAATCTGCTGGGACCGGCGCACACACCTGATTTCCTCTTTGTCCAACTCTTTCTGCGACAACTGCCTGCTCAGGTGCGGGCCGCTTTGGCTAACACCAGCATTACCGATTGCCGCAAGCTAGCTGAAGAAGCTGACAAGTTCTTCCTGGCCAGCCAACAGCAGCACTGCGCGTCCGCACTCACCCCTGCCCACCCCCACACGCCACTACCTGGTGACTCGATGGTGGTCGCCGCGGCAACCCCCGGTCGGCGACAGGAGCCCGGCCTGTGCTTTTACCATGCAAAGTTCGGGGCCAAGGCGAAAAAGTGCAACTCCCCGTGCAATTTCAACTCGTTGGGGAAACGCCAAGGCCGGCGCTCACTAGTGGCCATGGGCGTTGGCGTGGAGGACAACAGGCTACTTTTCCTGCAAGACTCCATCTCGGGGCGGCGTTTCCTATGCGACACTGGGGCGCAGAGGATTGTCGTACCTGCATCGAGTGTGGACGCCCTGTCGGGCGCCCACGGCCTTCCCATGGAAGCTGCTAATGGCAGCTCTATACGTACGTACGGCACGAGGCACATTGACATGTGTTTTAACGGACAGCGGTTCAGCTGGGATTTTGTCACCGCCGACGTGGCATTTCCCCTCCTCAGTGCAGATTTCTTTTGTGCTCATGGGCTGCTGGTGGACGCCTGATTGACGCCGTCACCTTCGCTTCACATGCGTGTACACTCAGCGATACAGGCTCCGTCAGGCTGTCCAGCATGCTGTCCAACGAGGACGTGTTTCTACATCTTCTCTCTGAGTTCCCTGACCTCACTCAGCCCACATTCTCATCATCTACGACCAAACATGGGATTGGGCACCACATCATCACCACTGGCCCACCAATGCACGCCCGAGCTCAGCGCCTCAACCCGACCGAGCTCTCTGTCGCCAAGGCGGAGTTTGAGAACATGGAGTGCCTCGGCATCATCCACCGCTCCAGCAGCCCGTGGGCTTCACCTCTCCACATAGTGCCTAAGCCTGGCGGTGGGTGGCGTCCATGTGGTGACTACCGTCGGCTCAATGACGCAACAACACCGGACCGCTACCCGGTCCCTCACATCCAAGATTTCTCCACCCTCCTGGCTGGGAAAGTGATCTTTTCCAAGGTGGACCTCGTCCGTGGATACGACCAGGTGCCCGTCCGTCCCGCTGATGTCCCCAAAACGGCTGTGACATCTCCGTTCGGACTGTTCGAGTTCCTGCACATGCCGTTTGGGCTCAAGAACGCCGTGCAGTCCTTCCAACGCCTCATGGACTAAGTGTTGCGGGACCTGCCTTTCCTCTTTGTGTACCTGGATGACATCCTGGTTGCTACCGCCTCTGTGTCCGAGCACTTGTCCCACCTCAGAGCCCTTTTCGAGAGGCTCAGCCTGCACGGGTTGATAGTTAACCCGGCCAAATGCCAGTTTGGTCTGAGCACCATCGACTTCCTGGGCCACCGAGTCACCAAAGACGGGGTGGCCCCCCTTCCATCTAAGGTGGAGGCCGTCGCAGACTTTCCACACCAACACACGGCCCAGTCTCTCTGGGAGTTCATTGGCATGGTGTCCTTCTACCACCGGTTCATCCCCCGGGCTGCCGATCTCCTCTGCCCCCTATATGAGGCTCTGAAGGGCACAGCCCCCAAACACGCCGTGGACTGGTCTGCAGAGAGGGACAAGGCTTTTAAGGATGTGAAGGCCGCTAGCAACCACTACAATAAGGGCAACGGAAATGCACAGCGGCCCAAAACAGCACATGACAGTAGTTACCAGAAATCGCGGCTAAGCAGTTCATTTAAATGACCCGCCAAGCTTGGAACTATTCGGTGGCTACATGACCACGTGACCCTCTCGCGTTCTGACCCCTCATTGACGCAACTCTCTCTTTCTAGGGCTCTGGTGTAGTCAAAGAGAAATTGTCCGTCTCTGCTTTCCTGCAATTTCCACGTTGGTGACCCCGATGTTCTTCTGCTGGACGTTTCCAGAGACAAATCTTTATGAACATGATGGCTAATGCGGTTTCTCTCAAGCTACCGGAGGTCTGGGAGTCGTCAGCCTCGACTTGGTTCGCCCAGACAGAAGCGCAGTTGGCATTGCGGGAAATCACCGCGGACGCCACAAAATACTGTAACGTGCTTGGATAAGTAGACACGTTGGCCCTTGGCTAATGGGTCGGACCCTTTAGTCGAGCAGTTAGCGATGGCTCCCGCGGTGCGGGAGGCACGGGTTCGCGTCCCGGCTGCGGCAGTTCCTGTAGTTGTCCCCCGAATTAGCTACATTGGTGTCAGAAGTGGGATGGTGAGACCGGAAGCGTATGCGCCCAGAGGCGTGAAGTAGCTGATGTGCGGGGACGCGCTTCCCGAAGGAGGGGGATAGAGTAACGTGCAACGTGCATGGATCAGTAGACACTTTGGTTAACGGGTCGGACCCTTTAGTCGACTGGTTAACGTTGTCGCCCGCGGCGCAGGAGATATGGGTTCGCGTCCCGGCTGTGGCGGTTCCCGGGCTGCCCCCCTAATTCGCTACAATACTATTATGTGGTGTCGGAACCCAGCCACTGAGGATGCACAAGCCAGTGCATCCTTAGTGCCGGTCCCAAGCCCGGACAAATGGGGAGGGTTGCGTCAGGAAGGGCATCCGGCGTAAAATCTTTGCCAAATCAAATATGCGGATCATAAATAAGGCTTACATACCGGCTCTCGGCAGTTCAACAGCAACTAGAGCCGTGGGCCTCCTCAAAAATCCTTTGCAGCAGGATAAATATGAGACACTCGAGGCTCACTTGTTGAAAACTTTTGAACTTTCTGACGCTGAGTGGGCTAGCTGGCTTTTCTCTCTAGAAGGCTTCATCCGCCACGACGCCCACCGTGGACCCCTGCTGCCTCCCTTCGAAGGGCCGTTCTGCGTGGAGACCGGAAACAAGTACTTTGTTGTGGAAGTCGGCAACAAGCCAGAGCGCATTTCCATAGATCGCCTCAAACCGGCTCACCTGGACTTGGACCGACTTGTTGGACTTGCCCAGCCCCCACGGCGGGTGCGCCCTCCTACCCTGCCCCCACCCCCCCCAACAAGCCCCTAAGGTTCCTCCACCACCCGCCCTACCCCACGCCGCTGCAGGGTCCTTAAGCCCCCTCCTGTGGGCACCCCGGCCTCCGAACCTGTTCGGTGAAGCTGTTGCGGCCGGGCCATCCGCCCCCCTCCACGTTGACTCTTTTTTATTATGGTGAATTCTGGGGGGACGTTTGTAGCGGACTAAATGGGCACAATTCACCATAATAGGTGGACGCGGGCCCTTTAAGAAAGGGTTTCCGGGTTGAGAGGGCGGAGCTAGGACTAGGTTGGTTGGAGCAGTGCGATGTTGCTGGGATGGTGATTTTGTACAGAATAATACATTTAATGAAATTTAAATTTAATGAAAAAAATTCTGGCACATGATACAAATCCTCTAAACCAAACTCGACAAATTAAAACAAACAACCATACAAAAAAGAACCACAATATAGTTATTAAAATCACAATAATCTCACAAATAATCACAAATCACATAAATACAATAGTCTCTCAAATACATTAGTTTCACAAATAATCACAGTCACACAATCCTCACAATGATCACAACTCAGCTTTATAATCATATAAAAAGTCCTTTGTTGACCAAAATTTATCTAATCTATTTTTAAAAGAATTAACTGAAGGAGCCTGCGCCACATCCTCTGGAAGTTCGTTCCATGCTCTTACAGCACGAATTGTAAAGAAGTTTTGTCTCTTTTCAGAATGACACTTTAACGGGACTAGTCTTAAGGAGTTCCCTCTTAATTCATACCTATTATTCCACAAACAGACAACAGGCTCAGCTGTGAAATCATATATTTTGTGTATAAGTTTATAGACTTCAATCATGTCTCTCCTATGTCTCTTGTATACTAGAGTTGGTAATTGTAAATTTCTTAACCTCTCATCATATAACATCTCTTTCAGACCTGGGAATAGTTTAGTAGCTCTTCTCTGAACCTCAATTTTTTCTATATATTTTACTTTATAAGGACACCAGACCAAGCTTGCAAATTCAAGATGAGATCGCACCAAGGATTTATATAATGGTAAAACTAGTTCCTTACCCAAATTTAGAAAAGTTCTTCTAATTATCGCCAGCATAGAGTTTGCTTTTTTATTTTTATTTTTTTCAGAAATGTGCGTGTGAAATTCAATTGAACTATCAACCACGACACCGATGTCCTTATCTTCTTCCACTTGCTGAATCATTAAATCTCCAACTTTGTCATTAACACAGTTGGCACTTGTTTTCCCAATGTGTAAATGTTTGCATTTTTTTGGATTCAATTTCGATAGCCACCTATCACACCAGTTACTCATGATATGGAGGTCTGACTACACAAACGCGTGTATGAATGATACACGCATTCGTGTAGTCAAAGAGAAATTGCCCGTCTCTGATTTCCTACAATTTCCACATGATGATTGACACACAATTGAAAAAATGTCTAATAAAATTGAAATGTCTTTATTTCGAAATGCTTTTGTTTCTTAAAATATATTATAACAGTTTCATACAATGAATAATATATAACTTGAAAGTTATATCAGTCTGAAGGAACTACCGAGTCACGCACATTTGTCAGTGCACAAGAAACTAAGTCAATTTTATCCACTGTTGTCATACAAGCAACATCCTTATTACTGAGGGAGTCTGTTGCTAAAAAAATAAATTTTCTCCATACTAGGTCAATGACATGCTCCACATGGATGCGAACAGATGCAAAAGGACAAAGCTGCTTTTTCCCTTTTGTAAAAGCAGGTATCTTAACTTCTGCATGATACTAATTTTTCACCTGTAAAATCTTACCTACTTATCCTCGATATCAGTGCTCTTCTTCTTTACTCTGACAAACTCGAGTTTCTTCTCCTTGATGGCTGATTATCTTTGGAAAGAGAAAGTAGGACTTGTTCCGCTGTCAGCTCGGTTGGAACAACCAAAAACAGCGCATAAATTAACCATTGTAAAATATCAAACCACGATAGCTATTCTGTATGAATCAAATCTTGAAACAAATTCTGTCCACTCGATGGATGGATGGATGACTGTTTAGAAAACGTTTAGCATTGCGCAATGAGGGCAACACAGTATCCTATAGATTGGAGAGCCATTGTCCTCCAACATGGCGGATGTGTTGCCGTCACGTTATATGTGAGGTAATATGATGATGATATGATGAGGTATGGCTGATGATCGTTCAGGCGTGAGCTTTCTATCATGGAAATACCAACACTATTTTTCCCTCCTCGAGACAAAGGACAAGAATATAGTGGTGAACTGTAATCTATGTATGGGAAGGAAAACTTTGTCCACCACCAAGAATAGCAATTCTAATCCCCTGAAGCACCTAGCAAAACAATACGCTTCTACTAAGCTAGTTGCCAAAGACCCCGGCACAGCTAACACAGGTGACCCAGGTGCAGCCCACGTTAGCTCGGTTGACCAAGGAGGAGACACTCCATCCAAACAGCCAAGGTTTGATTTTAAATCACCCTCTGCTGCACAGTCTGTAAGCCAGGCAGAACTAAACAGACTGATTGCAAGGTATGTTGTTGAAGACATGCTCAACAGTTGAGTCTGTTGCCTTCAGAGAACTAATTAGCAAAATACCGGTGAGAAGAGCGGGTGGGCCACCATGCAGAAAGATATTTAACAAATACCTGGACAACGAATATGGTAAAATGGAGGTCGAGCTCAAAAAGACATTTGAGGAGTTGGAACATGTCTCCACCACAGCACACATTTGGACTGCGCATAATAAAAGTTGTCTTGGTGCAACTGCACATTGGATAAATCCACACAACATGCAACATGGGAAAGCAGCGCTGGCATGCAGAAGATTTAAGGGTCAGCATACGTATGACAGTATTGCAACTGAGCTCGATATCATCCATTCATCCCATGGCCTATCTCATAAAATCACAGCAATTGTCACGGATAATGGCTCTAATTTCGTCAAGGCCTTTCAAGTATACCAGCCACCTGAGGACTCTGAAGATAAGAAGGATGAGGTGGCTTTTACAATCATCGGGGATGTGCTGCTCAATGGCGCTGATGATGTTGATGACATGATTTCTTTACCTCCACATCAGAGATGCGCATCCCACATGTTGAATCTCATGTCATGCACTGATGTGGATAAATGGCTGGTGTCAACACCTGAAACGAAAGCCATCTACAGAAACACTACCACAAAATGTGCAGGGCTGTGGAACAAGGCGAGTCGGTCCACAGTGGCCTTGGAGATCACGGATGACATTATTGAAAAGCGGCCACTAGTACTGTGCGCTATTAGGTGGCATTCGTTTTATGCTGCCCTGGCTCGAATTTCTGAGATACCTATGGTCGAGTTGAACACCATTTCCTCCAAACTACAGATGAAGTGTATCAGTGAAAGGGAACATTAGTTTCTCAGAGAGTATTGTGCTGTCATGAAGCCACTTACTGTGGAACTGGAAATTCTTCAGGGAGAAGAAAGTTGTATTTATGGCGCACTGCTACCCACACTGGAAACATTGATGTCCAAGACTCTGGAATTGAAGAATGGACTGCAAATCCTTGTTGGCCTACCAGATGCAATTGTCCAGGTAAGAGCTATTATTTCCTTTTGCATTTATCATTAATTCAATCAATCAATCAATCAATCAATCAATCAATCAATCACCCAGTTGCATTTTATTGATATCACTCATATGGGTGTATAGGCTATGTGTGATTGATATGTAGCCTACAAGTGTATGCTGTATGAGACACTTTTATGACAATCAACCTGCAAAGCCTTTTAACTGTAATAAATACAACATATAGGCTAGGCCTACAAATTTTTTGCATTGAATTAAAATACATTATGAAACTATGTAATGTATAATGCAATGTTTTTTAAACTATGCTCATAATGTATAACGCTGTTGTTATATGTGTCATTTCAGGCAATCAAAACAAGATTTACACGAGTTCTTGAAAGTGAATATGCTGTCCTGGCTGCTGTGACACTACCAAAGTTCAGGCTTCATTTCGTTGCTTGACCAGGAGAGGAAGGACCAGGCAAAGGAAAGTCTGGTAGCAGAGTGCCGAAAACATGTCCTGGAGCAGGAGCAGCAACCAGGTAAAACCAACCTAACACAGCACCACAGCACAGGTTCTACCAAAGAGGAGTTCTTTTCCTTTGAAGCCGATGAAGACATCTATTCCACTACTGAAACTGAACTCGCCAATTACCTCAAATCAGGAGCGACAGAGATATCTGAATCAATTTCCAGTGATAAAGTAAATATCTCTTAAACATAATGCAGCCACTCCCTTCAGTGCCCCAGTAGAAATACTGTTTAGCCTGGGAAACCTGATTCTCTCTCCAAAGAGGCACAGGCTATCAGATCAAAAGTTTGAGAAGCTTCTCCTCTTGAGGTACAGTCATTGGTTTGAGGGCCAGGATGTTGAGCTTGGAAAATGTCCTGCTGCAATCCACAAAGTTTTATTTTTGTGGGGAAATATTGATATGATGGATATTTGTAGAGAGGCAGAAAGCGAGAGAGAGAGAGTAAATGAACATTGTCCCTGCTGGACTAAAGACTAAAGAGACCAAACAGAGCCAGAGAAAGATATACCCACACACCCACAACATTCACTGAGAGAGGGTTAGTCTGTAATGTAAGAACAGAACTTTGAGGTGTGACATGTAGGTCACGGACCAGAGATAAGCTAGCCTTGGATTATTTTGTTAACCCATTTATGCTTGGATACTCTTTGTTAAGCATTACGCATCCAGACTTTGCTGCCTGAAAAGCATCTCAAGCTATCTGTATAGTTTTTCCTTATGAGGCTGAAAGCATTTCTTAAATGTATCCACCATTACGTTTATCCACAATTATTGATTTCTCCAGCTAAATGGCCAGATGCGGGGTAAATAGTTTTTGTTAAACCATTATTGTGTTTTGTTTCTCTTTGTGAGGCTTTAAGTTTCTCCAACATTATTGAATCCCCAGTTGGTGAATGGAGTTCAGTTGATTTGAATTTCTTTCTATTAATGTTACAAAGGAGGATAAACCACAGTGTGTTTATATTTTTGTTATAGTATGATAGTTACATACATCTAGTGTTGCACTTGTCTTGGACACATCTTCAGTGATGGTACCTTTCTTTACTTTTTGTAAATAACTTTTATTTCATTAGGCCTATCATTTAATAAGAAGTTAGTGTAAAATGTCTGAGGAATGGTATGTGTGTATATATATATATATATATATATACATATATAATGTATTTAAGTTTTACACTGCGAAAGAGTAAATTGTCATTTAATTTTGCACTGCCAAGTGAAGTTGTTATTTAATTTGTTTTGTTCACTGTGAAAATTATGTAGTTATTTAATTTTACACTGCTAAGAGTGTAGTTGTTTTGTACTCTGCCAAAATAGTGTAGTTACTTAATTTTACACTGCTAAAAGAGCACACTAATGCTTGATATGAGGCTACAATAAATATGCCAAAAATATCAAAAGTTTCAAAACATATCTATTGTGTTTATTGTTCCACAACTTACTTTCATTATAGTGATAATGGCTACAGGTGGCGCAGTGTCACAGTGGTTAGTGTGGTTGCCTCACAGCAGGAAGGTCCTGGGTTCGAGCCCTGGGGTAGTCCCACCTTGGGGGTCATCCCGGGTCATCCTCTGTGTGCAGTTTGCATGTTCTCCCCGTGTCTGCGTGGGTTTCCTCCGGGGGCTCCGGTTTCCTCCTACAGTCTAAAGACATGTAGGCCAGGTGAATTGGCCGTACTAAAATTGTCCCTAGGTATGAATGGGTGTGTGTGTGCGTGTGTTTGTCAGCCCTGTGATGGTCTGATGGCCTGTCCAGGGTGTCTCCTCGCCTGCCACCCAATGACTGCTCCTGCATCCCTGCAACCCTGAGAGCAGGATAAGTGGTTGAGATAATGGATGGATGGATGGATGGATGGATGGATGGATGGATGGATAATGGGTACAATAAGATGAAATTTGAGCATTATCTTGTCTTACACTGTCACAGCAGCACTAAAATAATGTGTATATTAATAAGAGTATATTGAAGCAAAAAAAAATCACAAAGGTTACTTTCCCTAGTAACTATTTACTTTTATAATGCAGTAACTCAGTTACTTTTTTGACAGCAATAACTTGTAACTGTAACTAATTACTAATTTCCAGTAACTTGCCCAACACTGCTAAGAACTGGCCAAAGACGTGCAGGTCAGGTGAATCGGCTGTACTAAATTGTAAATTGTCCCTAGGGTATGAATGTGTGTGAGTGTGTCGGCCCTGTGATGGACTGGCGGCCTGTCCAGGGTGTCTCCCTGCTTGCCGCCCAATGACTGCTGGGATAGGCTCCAGCATCCCCGCAACCCTGAGAGCAGGATAAGCAGTTTGGATAATGGATGTGTGCTTTCAACTTTGTTGCAATAGCTTGGGAAAGGCTTTTTCCTGTTTCAGCATGACAGTGTCCCCGTGCACAAAGCAAAGTCCATAAAGACATGGTTTACTGAGTTTGGTATGGAAGATCTTGATCTGCCTTCACAGAGTCCAGACCTCAACTGCATCCAATACCTTTTGGGTGAACTGGAATGCCGACTGTGAGCAAGGCCTTCTCCCCAACATCAGTGCCCAACCTCGCTAATGCTCTTGTAGCTGAAATGGAGCAAGTCCCCTCAGCCGTGCTTCAAAATCTAATGGAAAGCCTTCCCAGAAGAGTGGAGGCTGTTATAGCAGCAAAGGGGGGGACCAAATCCATATTAATGCCAATGGTTTTAGAATGAGACATACAACAAGCAAATGTGGGTGTGATGTTTGGGTGTCCACATACTTTTGGCCATGTAGTGTATCTTTGGTGCAGCTGGGAACGAACCTGCAATCTGTCTTGAACCAATTACGATGATTCAAGACAGGTGTAACTATGTGTAAATCTGTAGGCAAACATGTATGCACACATCTATGTCAATGCATTGCACACATCTATGTCAATGCATTGCACACACTCATTGACATGCTGGCATTCATGCATAAATCTAATTTGACAAAAATAGGAAAAGAGGGCAATAAAATGGCGCAGTTGCACTGGTAGCTGAAGTCAGGATGTCACTGGCTGGCCTTAACTGGTACAGAGTTGTACATATAGCCAGCCACCAGCACACTCTAAGGTGTTCATATTTGATCTTTTCTTGGAAAACACTTTTCTCCAAAGTTGGTTAAGGGGTTGTTTCTTTTTTAAATGTATGCATATTGATTAGAGAAGAGAAGTGCCTAACTAATGGCATTCTGAAAAAGGACAGCACAATACCCATGTGCCTTTCTTGGGGGATATATTGCAACTGAAAAGCTTTCAGAATGACAAAAGGAGTTTAATTTCTTGACTTATTTAATTCGTAATGCAGGCTGAATTCTAATTGTTTTACGGGCCTTTGAAAAGCCATATTGTTCCAACACAGCTTGTTGAAAAATCACATTGTTAGGAGAAAAAGCAGACTTTATCATGACAAGGCTATTCTCTTAATTGTGCAATAGGACTTTTTATTGACTCCCACACTTATGGTGACTTTTTTTAAATTCCCCCAAGTTAATAAAATAATAATAATAAAAGGAAATAAAGATTTTAGCTCTATGACTTGGAATAACATGGGAGTTATTTGCCCCAAATGCAGATAGTCTGCAAACCAAGAAGAGAGAGAGGAAAATAACATTAAAGGCTACTCTTAAGATCAGTATTTTTCACAGTTGCTTTGATGTGGTCAAAATTAGCTCTTTTTTTGAAGAATTTCTGAGGAAAGTCATATTACGCAGCTCACAATGACAAGCAGCATTATGGCTCCAATATTTGATGACATAAGATCAGTATTACTGTGATATAACCTTATACACCATTACCATCTAATGCTACCTTTTTTTGCCCTTTTTAGTAGATGGCCTCCACTCCCTGCTGTTGATGCAGAAGCAAACAGAGACTGTAATGATCTGTGTCATTGATGACAGCTTTTCACATAACTGTGCTGTAAGCGATTTTTCAGAACACTGACTCTCAATCATTTCCCACATCTGGAACAACTATGGAATACATAAACATGGGTCTGGGGGGTGTCATCACACAATTCAAAGGAGACTAGAATTAGAGCGAGAGAGAGAGAGAGAGAGAGAGAGAGAGAGAGAGAGAGAGAGAGAGAGAGAGAGAGGGAGAGCGAGATTTGAGAGTTTACAAGGTGGAATGTAAATAGCAAAGCTCTCTGTTGTCCTGAGGACATTGGATCAAGAGGTCTGAACCCCTGCTAACAGGCCTAGCTTATGTTGAAATAGGATCCATCCTCAGAGAGAACTATCTCTTTCACATGCTGGGCTCTTACACTGTATCAAAGTCACATCTAAGGCTTTTCCTGATGTCTCTCTCCCCCTGATGCTGTGACCTACCTTCCATATTGCTGGGTTTGTACATTATCCATAAACTATGTTCAAATGGAGCGCTCCTCTTTCCTAAGACTTTTTCAAAGCTTAGCTCATTGAACCATGAAGAGTGTAACCGGCAGAGGACTTAAGTCAAATAATGGAGAGAAGATCCT
Source organism: Lampris incognitus (assembly GCF_029633865.1). Lineage (NCBI taxonomy): Eukaryota > Metazoa > Chordata > Actinopteri > Lampriformes > Lampridae > Lampris > Lampris incognitus. The sequence continues at coordinate 119,330,310 of NC_079212.1, forward strand.
TTGGGGTCTGCGGTCAAGTTGGAAATGATGGATGGGCACATATGAGAAAGAGATATTTAAAAACATTGCCGTGGCACTGTATGGCCTCACACTGCACACATGAAGCATGTCAGAATTTCAAAGAACATACACAGGTGTTCTTGATTTGGCAAAATCTTAAGGAGATGTAAGGCAAAATAAACCATACTACATGTAGATTTCTCCAAATTTCTCCAGGTCTAGACAAAGGTAGGATATGTGCATAAAATATGCTCTGGAAAAAAAAGAGACTCAAAACAAAAGATTTTTGACACCCTATACCCTTACAGATTGCTTTGTCCCAATGACTCAGACAAGCAGCCCAAGTACACTACCGTTCAAAAGTTTGGGATCACCCAAACAATTTCGTGTTTTCCATGAAAAGTCACACTTATTCACCACCATATGTTGTGAAATGAATAGAAAATAGAGTCAAGACATTGACAAGGTTAGAAATAATGATTTGTATTTGAAATAAGATTTTTTTTACATCAAACTTTGCTTTCGTCAAAGAATCCTCCATTTGCAGCAATTACAGCATTGCAGACCTTTGGCATTCTAGCTGTTAATTTGTTGAGGTAATCTGGAGAAATTGCACCCCACGCTTCCAGAAGCAGCTCCCACAAGTTGGATTGGTTGGATGGGCACTTCTTTGAGCAGATTGAGTTTCTGGAGCATCACATTTGTGGGGTCAATTAAACGCTCAAAATGGCCAGAAAAAGAGAACTTTCATCTGAAACTCGACAGTCTATTCTTGTTCTTAGAAATGAAGGCTATTCCATGCGAGAAATTGCTAAGAAATTGAAGATTTCCTACACCGGTGTGTACTACTCCCTTCAGAGGACAGCACAAACAGGCTCTAACAGGTACTATTTAATGAAGATGCCAGTTGGGGACCTGTGAGGCGTCTGTTTCTCAAACTAGAGACTCTAATGTACTTATCTTCTTGCTCAGTTGTGCAACGCGGCCTCCCACTTCTTTTTCTACTCTGGTTAGAGCCTGTTTGTGCTGTCCTCTGAAGGGAGTAGTACACACCGGTGTAGGAAATCTTCAATTTCTTAGCAATTTCTCGCATGGAATAGCCTTCATTTCTAAAAACAAGAATAGACTGTCGAGTTTCAGATGAAAGTTCTCTTTTTCTGGCCATTTTGAGCGTTTAATTGACCCCACAAATGTGATGCTCCAGAAACTCAATCTGCTCAAAGAAGTGCCCATCCAACCAATCCAACTTGTGGGAGCTGCTTCTGGAAGCGTGGGGTGCAATTTCTCCAGATTACCTCAACAAATTAACAGCTAGAATGCCAAAGGTCTGCAATGCTGTAATTGCTGCAAATGGAGGATTCTTTGACGAAAGCAAAGTTTGATGTAAAAAAAATCTTATTTCAAATACAAATCATTTCTAACCTTGTCAATGTCTTGACTCTATTTTCTATTCATTTCACAACATATGGTGGTGAATAAGTGTGACTTTTCATGGAAAACACAAAATTGTTTGGGTGATCCCAAACTTTTGAACGGTAGTGTATATCAAAACCTAAAACAATTGAATATTTTCAATTAGATGTTATTATATTGCTTATCATGTCCTCTAAAAATAATTCTCTCTAAATATACCTCATGTTTGGCATTGAATTTAGGTAAAATATTTCATAGGATACAAAATGAATGCCTGTCTGTGAGCAGCAAATTGCAGCAGCTACATGTACCTATTTACATGAGCTTTGGGAGCTCTTTACATAATTAAGAAAGGGTTATTCAGGTTATAAGCTAATTTACCTTTAAATTTCAGTTCTCTTGTATATGTGAAACTTCAGCGGGGGGATGACATATTTAACATCAAGCCCAGGTGGAAACATAACACTGCGGTGGAATCTATCGTTGTTTCCTCTTGACTGCTTCACATTATCGCATGTCCTTATCATGCCATGGTTTTGGGAAACATCAGCACTCACTTGTTCCCAGGCCAGAAAATCAAACGGCTTATCTGTGCTGACTGCATGCTATCCACACAGATGCAGGGATGCATGTGGGGAAATTGGGGCACGTCCGCTCCTGCAGTCTGAAAGCTGCTTGTCAGGTACGAGAGATCTGGGAGACAAGAAGCCACATCATTCAGGTCTTGACCTGTCTATTGAGACATTTCTGCTTTGCAAAGGCATCCAGGATATGATTAATGAACAATGGTTAGTGTCATTGCCCCATTAGTTGTTTTGTGTGTGTGTGTATGTGTGTGTGATTGCAAATAAGAGCTGACAAAGTAAAACATGTTTTCCTAATATATTCAACCAAATGTCTTTTTTGTGTCTTGCAAGTGCATCTAAACACTAACATAACAACCCTGTCTCCTCAGCTTAGGGTAAAAATTCAATTTGCAGTACAATTCGTGTTATTGCAGCTGCCCTGCTTTTAGTAGTCCAATCGATACTTTAAGCATGAATAACTCAATTCAAGTGCTGGAAATGAAAGAAATGAGGCTAATTTTAAAAGCAAAAAAAAAAAAAAGGGGGGGGGGGGCGGTACATGGCAGCTTGATGAAGACTTGCATCTAGTTCAGCTTTTGCTGTTGCCCAAACTGTTTCTATGGCAGGATGTTTTTCCATCCTTGTGTAATTGCCCTGGATACTTTCAGTCTCCTCAAGTCTACAATCTCATTAACAAAACAACTATGTGAATTTTCTGCTGGCGACTTTTTCAAGAGCATCTTGCCTCTTTAGTTTCTTGGGTAAGACTTGCTCAAGTTTCACAAATATTGACAAAATCGTCTCAATAGGAATAACATTTATAAATTCTTTATGAACTTTTCCAGCAAGCCTTCAGCCCTATGATGACATTACAGAGATAAACAAAAATTCTTGCAGCACTTGGGTAAACCATTTCCATATGAGATATTAACACGTTGTTTTCTCCCCACTATTGTCCTTTTTAGATACCAGTGACTGGAAATGAAATGTAAAATTAACTGTAGATGATCAAGTAAATTAGCATTTATTAGTTGATTTACTGTACAGGACACTTACTCTGAGTTGAGATAAACCTTTATCAAGCCTTTGTTCTTTGCTTGTGTTGTCTCCTTAAAAAACAATGAATATTCACTGGTGCTCCCAACATCAATTTCATCCTATTTAAGGGCTGATAAGATATTGTAATCCTCAGAATACTGTAAATTTTTGTAAATGAATAAAATAAAATAACAATGAAAAAAATAAAATAAAATAAAAGTGTAAATAGTTGACTGTGTTTTTGGTGTCGTCTGGTGGAGTGCGGGGAGGTGTGTCTAGAGTGTCTGGTTGGGAGAGCTGGCGTTGGATCGGCTTGGGGAGCCTGGTCTGCTGCGTCCAGTGGGCCCAGTGACCACGGCCCTGCCCAGAGCTGCGCCCGAAGAGGAAACACAGAGGGTGGTCTGACAGGATGTGGACGTGGGGCAGGCTAAGCTAACTGCTAGCCCATGCAGGCCGGCAGTCCCGATAGTGATCCTGGCTGGCGTTCGTTCCCTTGGACAGTGATTTTTTTTTTAGTTTGGATATACACTATATGGACAAAAGCATATCTCTTAATCATTGAATTCAGGTGTTTCATTCAGACCCATTGCCACAGGTGTATAAAATCCAGCAGCTAGCCATGCAGTCTGCATTTACAAACATTTGTGAAAGAATGGGTCGTTCCGAAGAGCTCAGTGAATTCAAGTGTGGTACAGTCATAGGATGCCACCTTTGCAATAAGTCAGTTCGTGGAATTTACTTCCTGCTAGATATTCCACGGTCAACTGTATGTGTTATTATTGAAAAGTGGAAGCGTTTAGGAACAACAGCAACTCAGCCACGAAGTGGCAGACCACGTAAAGTCACATGGTGGGGTCAATGAGAGCTGAAGCGCATAGTGCGCAAAAGTCATCAACGCTCTGTTGACTCAATAACTGCAGAGTTCCAAACTTCCTCTGGCGTTAACATCAATACAAAAACTGTGCGCCGGGAGCTTCATGGAATGGGTTTCCATGGCCGAGCAGCTGCATGCAAGCCTTACATCACCAAGCACAATGCCAAGTGTCAGATGGAGTGGTGTAAAGCACGCTGCCACTGGACTCTGGAGCATTGGAAACGTTTTCTGTGGAGTGACGAATCACGCTTCTCTGTCTGGCAGTCTGATGGACGAGTCTGGGTTTGGCAGATGCCAGGGGAATGTTACCTGCCTGACTGACTGCATTGTGCCAACTGTAACGTTTGGTAGTGGAGGGATAATGGTATGGGGTTGTTTTTCAGGGGTTGGGCTAGGCCCCTTAGTTCCAGTGAAGGGAAATCTTAATGCTTCAGCATACCAAGACATTTTGGACAATTCTATGCTTCCAACTTTGTGGGAACAGTTTGGGGAGGGCCCTTTTCTGTTCCAGCATGTCTGTGCCCCAGTGCACAAAGCAAGGTCCATTAAGCCATGGTTGGGTGAGTTTGGTGTTGAAGAACTTGACTGACCCGCACAGAACCCTGACCTCCACCCCATCGAACACCTTTGGGATGAACTAGAACGGAGATTGCGAGCCAGGTCTTCTCGTCCAAAATCAGTGCCTGACCTCACAAATGCTTTTCTGGATGAATGGGCAAAAATTCCCTCAGACACACTCCAAAATCTTGTGGAAAGCCTTCCCAGAAGAGTGGAAGCTGTTATAGCTGCAAAGGGGGGACCAACTCCATATTAATCAAATCAAATCAATTTTATTTGTATAGCCCAATATCACAAATTACAAATTTGCCTCAGTGAGCTTAACAGCAACACGACATCCTGTCCTTAGACCCTCATCAGATAAGGAACAACTCCCTAAAAAAAACCTTTAACAGGGAGAAAAAATAGGAAGAAACCTCAGGGAGAGCAACAGAGGAGGGAGCTCTCTCCCAAGACGGACAATATGCAATGGATGTTGTGTTTCCGCAATTTACGCGATACAACATTGAAAGAGGATAACAAAAATATAATGGATTATAAAATTTATGAAGAATATGATGCACAGGACGCTAAGCAGAGTCCAGACGCCATCAGAACAGTCTAGGACCCAAGCCATGCAACCAGCATCATCATGTAAAAAAAAAAATATATATATGGATTTATTAAAAAAAAATGCGATGAGGGGAATGGCAGGCAGCGTCCAAGTGGCGACCACCATCACCACGGTGGTGGTGATTAATGCCTATGGATTTAGAATGGGATGTCATAAAAGCTCCTATAGGTATAATGACCAATGTACCAATGCATTTAGTATATGTCTTTTGGTAGTTTTTTTTTTTTTTTTGTAGTTTGGAAATATGTGTTCTTGTAGGTTTTGGATATGTGTTTTTGTATTTGTGTTGGACTGCTGTGGGCTGGGGGAAATGGCAAGTAAATGTCCCTGGTTCCTGATTCCTGAAATTTGTGTCTGAGATAACCTCACAATATTAAATCACCTGTGAAAAACGTGTGAATTCGATTGGAACCATACTTATATTTATCAAAACAAGAGTGACTGGACCGGTCAACTTGCAAATCAGGAAACCTACATCAACCACAGGTTTTGTTTTTTTTTCTTTCCATGTACAACTTAGTCTGGTAATAGTTTTTACACAATTTTCTATTTCACGTCTCCTCAAACCTGCCTGCCTCTCCTCAATGCACAAACATAGAGCAAGTTTAATGTCGTGAAAAAACGAAAAGTGTTTTCTTTGTTAGAAACAGAGTAAGTGGTACAGACATATGAGAAACAGATGGGTGACTTGTTTTTTTTTTTTTTGAGAATGAAAGGTCAGTTTTCAGTTTGGTTGCCAACAGGATTGATTGTAGGCACAGGCTGTATCTGTCACTGCAGTGCCTGACACCTATTTAGTGCCGCTATACTGACATTAAGGGGGGGGGTAAATTATCAGTCTGTGCTTCATAGTATGATGACACACGTTTAAGTTCTTAAATGGACTCAACACACCGTTAATAAAATTTACACCAATCTGAAGCTTTTGCATCATTCTAGCTTGCCCATGTTGGTCAGATGAGCAAAGTGGGTGAGGAGGGCTCCTTACCCCACCACCTCCTCCCCCATCCATGTCTTGGTACATGGCCATTTTCAGAGCATGGCTGCAGCTTAATTTTAGTGACACAGGGTTTGGATTGAGTCAGCATCGGGGTTATTACATGCTGAGGCCCCTTTTGAGCCTCACCTACACGTAATTTAAATCTTGGGAAAAGGGAGTGTGAAGATTTCTAAAAATCCTCACCATCCCTTTAAATGTGATTAAATGGGAGGCCAGATGCTTAGTGCGTTGCTGCTGCACAGGCAGACTTACCGGTGACAAGTAACACAATCCCCACGAGCTTAACAGCCGAGTGTGTCTGCTTCCTGCATCAGCTCCTCATGTGTTGAAGAACAACATTTGATGCTGTTTAGCGTCAGCACTTTCGGGATTTCATGAGACTTATCGGAGTCTTATCAGCCTGCTAGCTACTTCCAGACATTATCAGTATCTATTAACGCTGACGCCGATCTTTACTCAGAAATCACACCATTGAGTTTGAGGTACGAAATCACATCTTTGTTGCTTTCTTATTTGGGGTAACTTGTGCGATAATTTTTGTTGTATTAGATTAAGTGCAATGTCACTGCACAAATGCAAGGAATGCGTTGAAGTAATGCCTGTTTTACACACTCATATTTGCCCAAGGAAGATCTAACTGATCAAATGTTGCCAAATAAAATAGCTTTTGGGAGCAATTTAGTGTGCAGACCTTACTCCTTCATTCTAGTTTTGCTATTTTTGTCTTGCACCTTAATATCTTCTGGATGTGCGCATAATTGGTTCCTCTACTGCACAAATGCAAGTCAATGTTACTGTGCATTCTTTAAAAGAGCTCTTTGACCACCTCACACACAGTTTCTTCCTCTCTCTTCTGGCTCTCTGCTCAATATGCCAAGAATAAAAGCCAACAGATACAAACAGTGGTCTGTTTTGTCGACTGTCTTGCTTCTAAATGCAGTAGATTACATTTATTATAGACTAAAAAGAACTGCAAAGGAGATTTTAAATAGACACTGCCCTTTTATTATTTTATAGCTGTGCACCACTGGCAAAAAAACCCAAAACTCATCCCACTACAAGGCAAGAACAGGGACACAGAAAACTGGAAGGTATAGTTTTCAAAATCCTCTGTCCTTGACTTCAGGGACTCTGTTGATTCATTCTCCTTTTGACTCATCTCATGAGATGAAGCTGGAAAGAATGACCAAAGCTGCCGACATTCTTAATTAGCCACGATTCAGCTTGTGTCCTCGATCACAAAAAGAGGAACTTTTGGCTAAAACTACCAACGGGAAGTCAAAGGAAGCCACGGTATTGACAATATATCTCATGTATGATGAAATGTAGGCTGTATTAGCAGATTAAATTTAATCTGCATTGACGCGTGTTTCATATGTCTTTGAATTTGTCTGTGAATGCAAATTTGTGTTGAAAAAAAAAAAGGCAACATTCTTCATTGGCTGAACAACCCCGTTTGGAAACTCTTTATAGGGGTTTTAAACTAAGAGGGGGTTTTAAACTAAGAGAGGCTTAATCAAAGAAGATTTGCCATTGTTTGGCTGCCTGGGCTTTTGCTTGGGCATTCAGGTCAAACCATTTCTTCATCGAGCTCCAGCCACCTCTGCTGAGCTACTCCCATGTAAGCTGAGATTGGATGGCACAGAGACAGTTAAATTAGACCCTGTAGATAGCGTTGGAGAAACTTTCCTTTCAGGATCAGCGGGGGAAATGAGGAGTCAGGGAATCAGATGGAGTAGATTAGTGGTCCAGAAGCCAGTGTGGCTGGTTAAGAATGTGGCTCTGATGATAATGAGTCTAACAGAGCATCCACTGCACCCTGTCTCACCGCTCGGCTCCTTCATGATGTTATGGTGGAGGTATTGACTGAGGCTGACGATGACCAAAACCATATCCTTCAGGAGTCGTGTTGTCGCTCCTACTCGTGTTGCAAAATAAGTCAGTTTCTGGGTAGCTTTACAGGAAGAGGAGCTGAAAGAGAATGTTGTGTGTTCCTCAAACCTGTGCAGCATGGGACCAACAACATCTTGGCCTTGTTTACCCATCTGAGTCTCCTATCAGATGGTGGAGGCAGAGGAAAAAAAGAGAGACGATACAATATACAAAGGGGGGAGTTTATCGGCAAACATGTTTTTATTGTGGCGCAGCTCTTTCTTTCTCCCTCTGGAGATCTCTCAAAATAAACAGCCATTGACCTGGAAGCTATCTGCCTGCTGTGTCAGACATCAGATGGAACAACCCATAAACCATTGTGATAAATTATATACATTTAATATTTCTTCTGCTAGGCAGCTGAATGGAGATAGTTTGTAAAAGTAAAAAAGAAAAGGTTGAGACTGTTAGACAACAAGCTACCAAATCTTCAAAGATCAAGATTACAGGTCCTTGACCTGAGAGCGCAGTCTTAAAATGGGGGGGGGGGGGGGACACCATTCCTGCTATGTTACATGCATTTGTGTACACAGGCAGCGCTGCCTTTTCTTATGGTCTACTCCTTATGTTGTTATTTACAATTCCAGCGAGCCGGCATGTGTGTGCAAGCCCAAACCAAATTGGCATACCATTGGAGGAGGAAATGTAATCATACACAGAATACAAATTATGGCCCAATAAAGATTAGGTAACAGCATGAACAAATTAGAGCACTATGAAAGCGGAAAGATTAGCACAATTACACTCATTACACAACATCCATTTCTCCGACCTGACTTTGGGCCGAAAAATACAGAGAACAGGAAGGCGGCATTCATAAAAGCAGAGGAGGGAAAGGAAGGATTGCGAGGAATGTTGGAATCTCCTAATGCATGGATACGGAGCCGAGGCAGAAATTAGCGACATGTCAGAACAGCAGTTGAAAGAAGTATACATGAAGCTGTGCGGATAGTTGCTGCGGGATTATCGTTGCTGCAGGGCGGCCATAAAGTGATATAAATGTTATGCAGAACACAATGGATTATGTTAATGGATAAATGACAAGCCAGAAGGTGATGTTTTGTGTGATTTCAAGGAAACATCTGCATGATGATTCAAAATGGTAATCTGTCAAAATGATCTCACCTAGGCCGGGTTACGTGTAGTACATTCTAGTCTTGGACAGTGGAATATCAAAAATACACAGAGATAATCAATACAATGATCTTCTCATGAGGACACAGATGTCTTCTATCAACCCAATAATGTCAGTGAAACAATAGGTAAGGTCATCATATAATACAGCCTTTATCCCTTCAGTATTTTTGCAACTCGACAAACTAACAGCAAGAGTGTCTTCATGACTCCTAAACTTTTACATTCATTCCCACACAACTTGTGAGAGTATATTATTTTTATCACTTTACAACCCCCCCTTTTCCCCCCAATTGTATCTGGACAATTACCCCACTCTTGCTGCCCCCCCTGCCGATCCGGGTAGGGTCAGAGAAGGGGGACATGTCTCCCCCATCCGAGGAGGGCTGCAGACTACCACATGCCTCCTCTGATATATACAGCCACTTCTTTTCACCTGACAGTGAGAAGTTTTGCCAGGGGGACGTAGCGCATGGGAAGATCATGCTTTCCCCCCAGTTCCCTCTCCCCCCTGAACAGGCGCCTCGACCGACCAGAGAGGTGCTAGTGCAGCGACCAGGACACATACCCACATCTGGCTTCCCACCCACAGACACGGCCAATTGTTTCTGTAGGGATGCCCGACCAAGCCGGAGATAACACGGGAATTTGAACTAGCGATCCCCGTGTTGGTAGGCACCCGCTACGATACCCAAACGCCCATCATTTTACAAGTTGTATTGAGTCCGCTGTAGAGCCAGCCATTGCTGAGAAGCATGAACAACAATAGACCTCTATTTTTATGGCTGGATGATACACTGATGGTGATAATATCAAGGATGATGTTAGCGACTGAGGTAGTGATAATGATGATGATTGTGATAATTATTACAATGAGGTGTTAAGAAAGATAATCAAACGAGCAATGAAATAAGGAGCAAGGATGACAGCATGAGATGGTGCGAGTACATTTTGGCCCATGACATTATACACAAATCCTGCCATTAATAACTGTACCTCTAAACACAGTTACTACTGCTATAAGAATGCTCAGGATCAGATGTTTGGTGAGAAAAAATGAAACCACAAATCATCATTTGACTTTCTGTCGTTTGCTATTTTGCACATGGAGAGAGGTGTAATGGCTGAGTTTAACAAGCAGCCTTCTTGCAGCCTGGAGAAAAGAACTGGCTTCCACCTGCTAATTGAAAATGTGTGATGAGAGAACACACTCGTCTCTCAGCAGATCCCTTGTTCTTGCCTTTAATCAACACAAATCCTGACTGCACATTCCTACACCTCCCCATCTCTGCAGCTCAGTGGCATGACAAACCTGGCACAGTTGCCCTGAAAGAAAACGGTGTTAACCAAAAAGTCCTTTCCAGTGAATCAGGTATGACGGAGGGATATCTAACTGCTTTTTCGGTTTTGACCCTCGCATGTTAAGGCTTTTACAGGCTCAAACGCAGCTTTCAGAATTTCAAGGGAGAAAAAGTGAAAGGAAATCTGCAAACATGACCCCTTTGAAAGGATACGCCTCAACTGGCCTTTTGTATTGGCTTCGCTTGACAGACACCAGGTGCAGAGAGGAAAAAAAAATTCTTCAAGGGAAACGCCGTTAGATTTTAAAAGCCGTAAGATAGGTTGCAGATTAAAGACAGCGCTATATCACATCATCACATCAACACCAAAGACATTTAGTGTAAGCTATCAAAACACCGGCTACACCAAGAAAATGATCTCCATGACACTCCGTAAGGCAACAGTTGAAACTGGTGACCTTTCTTAAAATATTCAGTTTGAAAAGCCTCTTGAGAAAGACAGACTAAAGACTGCCCACACGGCTGTGTGTGCACGTGCACGCAACACACACACACAGGCACTAAAGTGAGAAGAGAGACAGAGCCTAATAGGAGATAATGGATTCTGGGTCAACACCTGGCAATCCTTAGATCAGTGAAGGGGAGGGCCTTGACATTTTCCAGATCTGGGCCATGCTCCATGTCTGCAATAAGAAGGCCAACTAAATTTCACAGAGGGGCAGAGCAGAACAAAGAACGCACACAAACATTATTGCACTGAACATAGATTGATAGATATAATAGACCATATCACTTTATAACAGTTTGATATAATGAATGATGGAAGATGAAGTAAGTGCTTATGAGAAATTGGTTGATAAATCAAATGTGATTGCATGTTTTTCTCTGTGGGAAGGCCTCTCTTGGAAATTTTGAATAAATCTTTTAATCGCTAGGTTGGTCAATTGAACTTCTAACCAGATAATCTTGTTTTGGCGAACATCTTTGAAATGTTCAGCTTCAGTTGCATTTATAGACTGACTTTGCTTGTACATTTGTGTGTGAGGGAATGTATGTGTGTGTGTGTGTGTGTGTGTACGACCACAATCATCAAATGAAATGGCATATGTAATCAATGTTTCAGATCATTTCTCTATTTATAGATGTGTAGAGGATATGGTTAAGCAGACCGAAAGAGCGTTTCCTCATGATCCTCTGTTCTGTGTCCAGAGTCAGCAAATTTAGTTCAGTTTCTTTACAGGCAGACTAAAAATGCCAATGCAATTTAGACGCCAACAAGAAACAAACAAGCTTCAAGGGAAATAAAGCAAGTCATCTCTGGTAGTCTGTAGTGTTACTTACAATCCCTGCCCCAATCTGATTGGCCCTGGTACAGGAGAGAGCGAGAGGCCAACGCTAATTGGAGATGAGCGTTTTGACTGCAAGTCTGGAAACACAATAACGCCCCCTGCTGTTAGATGCATCCCCCCCCCCCCGCGCCTGGCTCCCCTCTCCTGGGTTGGGCTCTGAGCCTCCCTTGAAGCAGCATATGACCCCACAAATCATCCACTCTTCATGTAGAACCATCATAATAATGAACTCCTCAACCCCTCGACCCCTCTCCTCACCATAGATACTCTCACAAAAGCCAGCCTGAACCATGCATTCCTTAAGGTTTGGTTTGGAAAGGATCTAGGAACCACATCTGGTTTTGCTTAGCACAAATCTATCCCCACTTTCAACTGGGTCTTAAAAATAGATTTCAAGTAATAAATGAAGGGTTGCTGTGCTTATTTGTACAGTGTATAACCAAATTACAAGGACTGGAATTGGTTACTTCCATAATTATAATGAAAGTAATTTATGTAGTGTTTCGGGGACGCCAAATTAGATAAACTGAAAGGATGATAGCAAACGAGAGGGTAAACAATATTAAATCTTCTTTTGGGACACTGTCATTTAAGCTTCAGGAAAATTTGTGTAAGGAGTGATGGACTTGGTTGGGGAAGCAGCTTTCTGGAGCAGTATTATTGTGCTGGAGCCACTGGAGGGCAGTGAGAGAACTGAGTATGGCAGAGGGTATCATCACTGTGCAAGAAGCATGTAAACCCAGTAAACAATCAGCAGGGTGCTAAAGAGGGGTCACGCATTGTTGGACCAGAAATACAAAATGCATAGCCCAGACTGTCCTCCTCTGTCTCCTGCTGCGCTTCTCATGCACAGCTTCTCCATGCATCCACACGCCTGCTTTCTTTGTGCAAATTTAGACGGCTGAAATCTTGTAGGTGGATATGTCAAGATCCTAATTCTCTACACGGTATATAGATTCAGCTGCTATGGTATTTGTACAGTTATAAAAAAAGGCAAAGATACACATTTAATTGAACATTAAATGGGCTTTGATGCTTTTTACGCCCCACAGCTCTTCAAGAGAAAGTCTTTGTCGTGGTTTTGCCGTTTCAGTAATGACAGCTTGCTACACCACGATGACTTTGGAAACATTTTTTAAAAAATGTAAAATCATAGAGGCAATCATAGCAGGCGATATTCCTACCATAGTAATGAAAGCATAATGGTTCTGAGGTTAAACAGGCATACACACTACATGCACTGCACTGAATATCATTTGGTAGGTCTGTATTCCTCTTTTAACTTCATGTTTTTACGACAATTCCCTGTCTAGATATCCCGATGATTGGCAGAAAGACAAAGCAAACTTTGGAAACTGCTATAATTCCATCTCTCTGACATGGGTGAAGGTAAGCAGTAGAGAGGCTGCTGCATCCATGTTCATAGATCGGCTGTCATAACATTGGAAACATACAGCAAAGCTTGAAAAAAAATAGCTGAATAACGTAAATGGCCATGTACAGTAACACCATACAAACTTGACAAAATCTCTGAATTTGAGAACTCAGTTGATATCCTTTGAAAATGAGGACAAAAGCATTTGTAGTTAGTGACAGATTGCATTCCGCACAGTTCATTACACCGCCTCCAAAGAGGACAAAGGTAGCCCCTTTATATTAAACATTAAAGGACGGCAAGATGAAACTACATTTAGAGTTGAAGGGCAGCTGGGGAGACTGGAAGCCTCACAGCCGAGGCTCCTGCTCTGTCTTTCCTCGTGTCTGGTTTTTCAAAAGAAAGGGCATCTTTTTAGTGCAAATCACAGCACACAGCTCTACCCTTCAGGTCATGTGTTGGCATGCTCAAAGGTCACCCCTGGGACAAGTACAACTTTCCAGGCAAAAAGAAAAAAAAATATCAGGTGTTATAGCTGCACTGACAAGTGATCAAGTTGACATGATTTTACTCTGCTGTCATTCACCTATTCGTTCATATTGCATCAATCTGCAAGCCGCTGCGACCTGCAGCATATGCTTGACAGCTAGTGACAGTGCTCTCCTGCCAAGGCTAACCTTGTTAACTTGGGCCCCGTGACAGCGTTTGCATTGATTGTTTCTGCGATGTCCTTCCTTGTTTACTCTACAAAACCCAAATGTCCTTCAAAGCATCTTTGTCTAGTCTTTGTTATGCCATTGTTTTAGTGTGGATGGGTGATAATGATTCATGAGAATCACTGAGAGTTGAATCAGTTCATCTGGTCACGTTTACTGAGAGAGAAATGTTTCATCACTCATCTAAGTGACCTCTTCAGTCTCAACTGACTGTAGGTATCCCCGTCCTTATAAAAAATACAGTGGCAGAGCAATATAGTGTACGCTGTTGAGTGCTGAGAGGATTGCCGTGACTTGTACATTGGAGAAACCAAACAGACACTGGCCAAGAGGATGGCACAATACAGAAGAGCTAATGCGTCAGGCCAGGACTCTGCAGTCTATACCTATCTACAGGCCAGTGGTCACTCTTTCAAGGATGAGGATGTGCACATCCTAGATAGGGAGGGATGCTGGTTTAAATGGGGGAGTAAAAAACGCCACCTATGTTAAGAGGGAACGACCATCCGTGAACCGGGGGGGGGGGGGGGGGCTAAGAGTACATCTGTCGCCATCTTACAATGCTGGGATTGCAAACATTCCCAAATCCTCTGTGGATAGTACACATGGCCATTGCAACTCTAGTTAATGGTCAAGCCTATTTGCATATGAAACCGATCGTTGGTTTTGGTCGTTATGCAACTGTATTGTTTAGAAAAACCTGCAGTCAGTTGAGACTGAAGAGCTCACTTAGATGAGTGATAAGACATTTCTGTCAATAAACGTTGTGTCCAGATGAACTGATTCAACTTTCTTTGAAATACAGTGTCATAACGACTGAAAACAACAATTGGTTTCATATACAAATAGGCGTGACCATTAACTAGCGTTACAATGGCCATATGTACTATTCACAGAGGATTTGGGAATGTTTGCAATCACAGCATTGTAAGATGTTGATAGATGTCTGATTCTGATGCACCTCCCCCCCCCCAGTTCAGGGATGGTCATTACCTCTTCACATATGCTCCTTTTCCACTATATGATACCGGCTCAACTCGACTCGACTTTTTCCATTACTGGAAAGTACCGGCATTTTGGTAACTGTTACCACTTTTCTGGCACCACCTTTGTCGAGGTTCTGAAAAAATTGGAGCAGGTACCAAAATCAATGCAGACCAGCTACACTGAGGGGGTATTGTTACGGTAATGGAAAACAACACTCTGTGAGTCGAGTCGAGTTGAGTCGAGTTGAGCCGGTACCATGTAGTGGAAAAGTGCAATAGATGGCCTCTTTGACTCCCCCGTTCAAACCAGCATTCCTCCCCATCAAGGATGTGCACATCCTTATCCTTGAAAGAGTGTTTCCCAATCCTCTGTGAATAGTATACATGGCCATCGTAATTCTAGTGAATGGTCATTACAATTTGCATATGAAATTGGTCATTGGTTTCGGTCGTTATGCCAGTCTATTGTTTACAAGGGTGGGGATACATGCAGTCACTTGAGACCGAAGAGGTCACTTAGATGAGTGATGAAATGTTTTTCTTGATAAATGTTGTGCCCAGATGAACTGATTCAACTTTCTGTGATTTCCTTACCTGGATTATTGTGCATGCATAAAGACATTCATGATAATCACATAGAACTGTATAGAATAAAGCATATCTATCACCCTATCTAAGGGGAAGGCATCACTAAGTAACAATTCTTGAGCTAGTGCTGTACTTAACACAAAAACTAAATTTGGTTCGTTCATGCAGACAAATAGTCATCAAAAATGAATAAAGGAATTGGCTCATAGTTTTTCAGGCCAAACTTGTCAAACTCTTTGCAATTCCAGCCTCCAGTATGTGACTGTCTGGAATTGGTCCACAATGTCACATATTTCACATACATATGAAACGATGTGTTACCTTTTGTGAAAGCAAAGGAGTGAGGTCTGCACATGGAAAACGTCACCATTTGTCTTTCTTGTGTATGGCCTCTGTTTGCATCTCATTGTTGACATCTAGCAGAGAACTGTTTGAAACTGATTAATCAAAGCTAGGTTCGCTGAAGATGTGCACCTACACAATCACAAAGGGACTATAAACAATATGCTCAGAACTTTAAGATCCACACAGGCCCCACCGACATGGAGTGTTAATTAAATCAAGAGCAGTGATTTAATCAACACCAGTGAGAGTACACACGGTGACATGTTCAAATGCTGTTTAAATGTTGGGCAAATTCATCAGTGTAAGTGTACGGCTGCTTGCAAAGATGCTAGAGGACCCACAAAACAAGAAGACGAGAGAGGAATACTATAAGCAAGGTTAGACATGTCTGAACCTGGTCATGTAACCGACATAACTGAAATTAATCCTGGACATTATAACGACTGTAGTAGTAAGAATGTCAAAGTTTTTCTCGAGAAAGGGGTGTCCGGGTAGCGTAGCGGTCAATTCCGTTGCCTACCAATCCCCATGTTACCTCCAGCTTAGTCAGGCTTCCCTACAGACACAATTGGCCTTGTCTAAGGGTGGGAAGCCGGATGTGGGTATGTGTCGTGGTCGCCGAACTGGCGCCTCCTCTGGTCAGTTGGGGCGCCTGTTCGGGGGGACTGGGGGGTATAGCGTGATCCGCCCACACGCTACATCCCCCTGGTGAAACTCCTCACTGTCAGGTGAAAAGAAGCGGCTGGCAACTCCACATGTATCGGAGGAGACATGGTAGTCTGCAGCCCTCCCCGGATTGGCAGAGGGGGTGGAGCAGCAACTGGGACAGCTCGTAAGAGTGGGGTAATTGGCCAGATACAATTGGGGAGAAAATGAGGGGAAAATCCCCCCCCCCCAAAAAAAGTGTTTTTCTTGAGAAAAATAAGTAGATAAACAACATGACAGAATACCAGAAGGGGAGTGTACCAAGCCACATCTGCCCCGGTCACACATATGGCATGTCTGATAACACACTATTCAACCTTTTTTTTCTTCTTTCTTTTTATCCAAGATGGGGTTAGAACAGCTTGAATGTTAGCTAATGGTATCAATGGTTATTTTCTGTCAGGGCCTCACAAAGCGAAATTTCTATCCAATGCTGCTATGTGCCTCACAGAGTGCAGGGAGATCAACAACAATAGATTGACAATTGGGCCAGGAGGATATCTGAGGGCCAATTTGCTGAAGAAAGATTTGGTATTTGAGCAGCTGATCCCTTCAGTCAAGACCATAAGGTTCAGTTTCAGCTTGTTACAAAGATATCCCACCATTCTTAGCTTTGTATTTTTCACCTCTCCAAGTTTTAATTACATTTTAAAGCTTGCACATTCTGCACCAATCTGAAAAACACCCATAGTGGAGTAAAATATAGAGAGGATCAGCACTAGCCCCCTTCCACCTTTTTCACGTTCTTTTATGCACCTGTGCGTCATGATTTAAACTGCAACTATAGGGAGCGACTTCGCATCTTAACTAACCATCATGCAATGCAACCGAGGTCATTCATCCTGATTTGTTTACATCATTAAGGAAATTCGACAGGAACAACGTGCCCTGTAAAGAAAAAAAAAACAAAAAACAAAACAGTTGTGCCGGGGGCGTCCGTTGCCTACTATGACGGGTATCGCCGGCTCGAATCCCGTGTTACTTCCGGCTTGGTCGGGCGTCCTACAGACACAACTGGCTGTGTGCGCGGGTGGGAAGCCGGAAGTGGGTGTGTGTCCTGGTCACTGCACTGGCGCCTCCTCTGGTTGGTCGGGGCGCCTGTTCGGGGGGAGAGGGAACTGGGGGGAATAGCGTGATCCTCCCACGCGCTACGCTACCCCCCGGGTGAAACTTCTTACTGTCAGGTGAAAAGCAGCGGCTAGCGACTCCACGTGTTTCGGAGGAGACGTGGTAGTCTGCAGCCCTCCCCGGATCGGCAGAGGGGGTGGATCACCGGCTTGGAAGAGTTGGATAATTGGGGTATACAGTTGGGAAGAAAAATGGGGAAAAATAAAAAAGAACCCCCCCCCCCAAAAGAACACAAAAAAAGAAAAAGAAAAAACAAGACAAAAATAAAACAGTTGTGCCAAAATATTTTCTTATCAAAGGCAGTAAGTAGCCTGTGCAGAGGGTAAAAGTAGAGCTTTCTGGGGATACAGGGATAACTTTCCCTTTCTCCATAATTATAAGTCAGTGCTTTTCATTCTCAAGACATATTCTCTGCCATTAGCATGTATACAGTGGCTATAAAAATGTTGTGCTGGTAATGAAAGAGTGTGTGATGCAGTTTCCTTCAGCTACCATCTTTGTGCTGCTGGGCTCCATACTTAACAACCCTTGAGAATACACTGTAGACACTGATGAAAAAGGGAGAAAACAAACAAAATTCTGCTAAGCGTTCCTGTGATGAGTGTGCCCACTGACATGCATACAGATGAGGAAGGAACACATTGCTGCCAACTGGAGAAAGTGGTATAATTGGACATCCAGTGAAAAACAGTGATTCCTTGACCACACAGCAACACTGTTTGTTGAAGCCAGAGGATATTAGTTTTCTAGCCTTCTTGAGAGCTGAGAGATAGAAGCACACAGTATATACACTAAGCTCTCCCCTATCTTCCTCTCTGAAAGTGTTCTCCCTGGTTGTCCGAAGCCTCTCCCAACATGGATGTTTCCCTTCTCCTCGAAACCACTAAAAAGTCTTTGGGGCTATTTGGAAGATGCTCTCAGTGGAATAAAATAAGGGATTTTATATGTGAGTGAGTGGGGTGTGTTTGTTTGGGATTTCCTATGCACGTGAGTATGTACGGTACACACATCTCAATAATTAAATACGACTGTCTGCAGGCACGGATCAGACCAAGCATAGGAATGTTTGGCATGGCTCACAACCCTTTCAACAACGGCTGGGTTTCAGTTTTGGACTTTGTACAAAGGTGCATGTTCTTTGTTTTTGTCAAACTGGCTTCACATTCCTACCTGAAATGAAACCGCATGGGCAAAACCAAGTGATGGAATATGAGCTAGAGGTTAAGAGAAAATAGTGGTGGGGGGGGTCCAGAACTTTTTTATTTTGTCAATTTTATTACGCATGAGGATTATTATGGTAATAAAAAATAGCAAAAAGCAAACTCTTTAATGACTTACAACATCCACTCACAAGGGCTCACAGCTACCCCTGAATCTATGCTGATGGTGCAGCTGAATGGGAAAGTACATGTCAGCTCATGAGAGAGTGAGTGAGTTAGAAACCAGGTTCTTGCCATGCTTCGCGTCTAAAAAAAAACATAAGAAAAACAATTCAGGTAAAACAGGTGTATATCTTTAACAGGTTTTCATCATCATTTGAAAGAGCCAATATGAAAAATCTAAAGCAGACGAGACTAAGTGGATGTTGCGCAATGCTCCAGACACTGACCTTCTTCAATGTCCTTCAGATCATAGTACCCTCCTCTGCCCAAAGCTCCTTATTGCCATGCACTTTAGTGACACGGGGTAAGTGCGACAGCTGGTCTGGTGTGCCT
The DNA here is from genome assembly GCF_029633865.1 of Lampris incognitus. Taxonomy (NCBI): domain Eukaryota; kingdom Metazoa; phylum Chordata; class Actinopteri; order Lampriformes; family Lampridae; genus Lampris; species Lampris incognitus. Next base: position 119,349,646 of record NC_079212.1, read on the forward strand.
TACTCCACTCTTTGTCCCAGAAGTCCAAGATATGGCGGTGTCTCATCAGCTCCTGTGAGTCGATCCACCGATGTTCTGACAGTTGACAGCCAATGTCCCTCTCCAGATGCTGGTTTGAATCATTCATATATAGCCTATCGTCATTTCAGATATGTACAGTGCATGAAAAGTGTCAGAAAATCTGATGTTCTCCTCTGTGTTTGCACTACTGGCCGGATGGTTCTGGATCGAGATTCAACCATGTTCATTAGTTCAGACATTGGGGGTATTTTCGGAGCAGTGCTGCTATTTCCATCATCTGTAATGCAGATATGACACAGTGCTCATAAGCCTGATGAGGCCTTGGCTCATGGCAATAGGCCTGAGAGGCTCAGGGAGATTGCCTGGTGCGGAGTCACAGGGCTTTGGTGGTTTCTACTTGATTAAGCCCGACTCAATGCACTCAGCACTCGCTTTAATTTAAAAACTGGAAAGGGAGAAAAAAATGTAATGAGAAAGTCAAATTCATAGATATGATGTAATTGACTTTGCTGAACATCTAGGAATCTGTGGGACTTTGATTAGTGGAGCCAAATCATAGTTTAATTAGTAGACTCAGACTAGACGTTGCTTTCTTGGAGGATCCTCCAGAACGGAGGAACGAACCGGAGGAGGGCAACAGGCAGTGACTGCGATGTGATTTAAGTTAACATCTCAACCATCTATCTCCATCTCTTTTTCTTTTGCTCCGCTTGCTTTACTTTCCATCATCAGATGACATTTTCTTCACTACTGAAAACTCTTCCACTTGTACAGTATGTGCTGTCTCAAGCTGCTGCTGACAGTCAAAGACAAGCTTCCACTCTTGTTTCTTTTGTTCCACAATTTCTACTCCTCAGCTTTACCTCAAATTTATTATTTGTCAGTCGCTGGCACCCGTTCGATGGCAAAGCCTTCAACTGTCTGGCAATCCCTTCTTTGTCAGTCTTAATCTGTTATCCATGTGTAGGTGGGTCTCCTGGGCCATTTCCTTTTATTTATAGTGTATACCTTTCAAAGTGCAGGGTCCTTATCTGGACTTACTTTTACCAAACTCAAGCTTGCAGTATTTTTGGAAAGGTACAATGCACCTACAGAGCAGTAACTCATTTGCAACAATTATTGGAGGACTTTGCTCAGGCAGATTCTGCAAAAGGTCTGCAAAAGCTGTAACTTGGTAATAAGCTGTGCTTCAACTGACTTAAATTCATTCATCCATGCCTGTTTCCTATGGATGATTAATTATTTACTATGGTGTGGGTGTTGGTCTGTGCCATTGACAACGTGACATTGTTAATCTGTGTCAACATGTAAATAGATTCTCTTTCTATTTCTGCATCTTGATTGCCACAAATAGCCAATTCCAAACCTATCAAGGTTCAATGGGATCCTGCAACTTTTCAGTTAATGAGGTTATTGATTTTATAACCCACCTTCTTGTGAGGTTCTTTGCATGCATGCATGCACGCACGCATGCACGCACGCACGCACGCACGCACGCACGCACGCACGCGCACACACACACTGACAAAAAGTTATTCATTCACTCTTTTAAAACGGATTGCTGTTAACCCAGCGACTAATGATTGTCACGTGATCCAGTGAAAAATTTATAACTTGGCAGTGGTCAGCTCACACCTCAGGGTATAGGAGGATTTTCAAAGGAGAGGATTTTCAATTAAACATGCTGCTTATTCCTTTTCCCCTTTCACATGACAGCTGTATCTGTTCAAGCAGGAAGTCAACACTGAAAAACAGTGAAAAGATAACTCTCCATAGGATGGTGGAGTTCTTGTATGTTTCTGGTTGTCTGTGCAATATTTGAACAAGTCCAACAAGTATGTCCCATTTACACAGGTTGGCAATCATTTATCCATGTGGACCCAGCAAGCCATTAGTCATCTCATCCCTTTTGCAAGGCAACAGCCCAATAGAGTACCATTGTCTCTAATGCCCCCCTGCCTCTCCCGTTAATCTACCTGTGTACCGTAGGTCATCCATCAACCATCCCCGTTTCTGCATCCCGTGTACTCAGACAATGCCTCTCAGGCAGTCTAACTCAACTGGTACGGTTAAGGCAGAGGCCAGTGAGGAAAGGAGGACCACCAAGCATCTCAGTGCAGGATGTGTAAGAGGATAGTAATAAGCCTTCAGGTGATTTATCCATAGTCCCCTGCTATTCCAGATGGCATTTCACCGGGGGATGTGCATTAAAGTCTATAGACCTTGCTGTTATTGCTGTTGGTCTATTGCAGCAGTTCCACCAGTGGGTGCCTGTCAAGATCCATTTGCCCTTGCTTCCTGTGGTGTCATTACTGCCCACTCCACCCCTCTAGATTTATGCTTGTGCATATATGAAGGCGATATTGACATTTAAATCAAGCAGAGGCAGATTACTGAGAGCAGACAGCTGCTACTTAAGATAGATGCTTATATGCATAAAATCTAGACATGTCTTTTAGAGACAGCATGTTTTCAGTGTTTGCATAGAAATGTAAAGTTCCAGGAACAGCTTGCTGCAGGACTCACACTGTGTGCCTTGCTCTACATGTAAGACATTTTCCTTAACACCTATAATGCATATATGCATAATTTAGGAGGGAAATTAAGGATAATGAAGGATATACAACAATAACAGTGGTAATATTAAATGTTTTCGCCTATATCTATTAAGTGTGTCACATTCAAATGAAGGACATGACATGATATCAGAAGCTGTGTAGCTGCCAGCTTGCAGTGACATTTGTCATGACTGTGTCCATATTTAAAGCTGATCATTGGAATTCGGCATGTCCTTAAGAAATTGCTTTCCATCCAGTCTAAATTACAGTGTGCTTATCAGGCATAGTTCACATACTGTTGGCAGAACAGGCCGGATAACCCTCTATATCACCACTGACATGCAGTGCGGCTGCAGAGGCTCCCTGTAATTCATCTCGGTGATAGAGTGAGATTTCCTTTAAAAGGCAAACCATCGGGACAAGCAGAAAGTCCATTCAAATGGTCATATATTTTTTCTTGGGATTCGAAACAAGGAAAATAATGTCGCATGCCATTCTATCAAAATGCAAACGTGAGACAGAATAGAGCTCCGCTATTATACCTAAACCGATTCTTTATCTAAACCAATTTTTTAAAACGTCAAAATCAGTTTTGCAGTTTTACAGAGCCTCAAGGCAAAAGAACATGTTGTCGACTTGTGTTGCTTTTAAGCCCACTGAGGCAAATTTGTAATTTGTGATATTGGGCTATACAAATGAGATTGACTTGATTTGACTTGACTTAAAGGGCAAGTATAACAATCTCATTTGTTGATTCTTTTTTTTATTTTCCCCCCTTTTCTCCCCAATTGTATCCGGCCAATTACCCCACTCTTCCGAGCCGTCCTGGTCGCTGCTCCACCCCCTCTACCGATCCGGCGAGGGCTGCAGACTACCACATGCCTCCTCCAATATATGTGGAGTCGCCAGCCACTGCTTTTCCTCTGACAGTGAGGAGTTTCGCCAGGGGGACGTAGCGCGTGGGAGGATCACGCTGTTCCCTCCAGTTCCCCCTCCCCTCCGAACAGGCACCCTGACTGGCCGGTGGAAGCGCTAGTGCCTCCACCGGACACATACCCACATCCAGGACACATACCCACATCCGGCTTCCCACCCCGCAGACACGGCCAGTTGTGTCTGTAGGGACGCCCGACCAAGCCAGAGGTAACACGGGGATTTGAACTGTCGATCCCCATGTTGGTAGGCGACGGAATAGACCGCCACACCACCCGGATGTCCGATTTGTTGATGCTTTTGTGTGGTTCTGTGGATAACACGGGTGCGACCAAAAAAAGGAGAAAAAAAAGTCGAGTCTAATAGCTAGCGAAAAGAAAACAGCTCACGGGTCACAGGGTTGTTGAGCAGACCCACCATATGGGCTGCCTACGTTCAACACCAGTCATATCTCAGCACCACTGATCTGACAGGAGTGACACCTCCAGAGAGGCTGTGAGCTACGTTTTAATGAACATTTTGTTATCAAACTAGCTATGTTTGTACTCTTCTTGCCACAGAGTCAAACTATCTGCCTTGCCATTGTTTCTCTAACTCCCTGTGCATGCATGCACGAGTGAAGAATTGTGTGTGTGTGTGTGTGTGTGTGTGTGTGTGTGTGTGTGTGTGTGTGTGTGTGTGTGTGTGTGTGTGTGTGTGTGTGTGAAGATAACAGCATGTACAACATGTTCTGTTTCAAAAGTTTACATTGGCAGATTGCAGTTTGTTTAATGTCAGGGCATAGCCTAGCCTCATTTTCTTGCTCCTATAAGTGCCATATGCAAATGTTGATATTTCCTAAACAAAAGAGCTGAACAGAAACTCCTGAAAGTATATTAGTATGCATAAGCCATGGCATGTTAATGCATATTTCATATCCTTCGCACATGTATCTGTTGTGTTGGTATAATAAATCATTAGTCTGTTGGCTTGTGTCTTCTGTTACATTTGATCGCTACCCTGGATTGGCCACTCTTTGCTCAGACGTTAAGGGTTTGTTGGAATAGACATATTTTCAAGTGGAGCCTTGTTCTAATTATCTTTGCAAATTAAAGGACATTTAAGCGAGCATCTTAGTCATTGTTTGGGGGGTCATATAATGTCATTTGCCAAAAATCGGTAATCAGCAAAGATGTCATTATCTGATGGATGATTCAGCAGTAATTTCAGGTGTACCCTCCACTTATTCAGTGTGTGCTGCCTCACTGTCTTGGTGTACATAAGCATCAGTAATGAGGACAACGGCTTATCCTTGCTGTATTGTAACTCATTCTTTTCTTACAGCCCCTTTGTCGGTGGTTTGGCGGCACGCCGAGTACAACTAGTTATTCCTTATTTCCTTCAAAGTCTTCTATAGGCTCAGTAAAAAGGAAAACGTCAATTAAGGAAATGGTCACAGACAGACAGACAGACAGACATATAGATAGATAGATAGATAGATAGATAGATAGATAGATAGATAGATAGATAGATAGATAGATAGATAGATAGATGAGTGGATGGATAGATGGATGGATGGATATCTTATTGTCCCACGAGAGGATGTTTGCCTTCACCTTTTGTACAGAGCCTCACATACAGTAGATATGTGTACAATATGTACAATGTGTACAGATAGAATCGTATACAATACACATACTATACATACTACCACGGGACATACATAGAGAACAGGGAGACAACAGTACATTAACACAAGAGTTTGGAGGTTCAGTGAATTGATGTTTGATTTATGTATGTTTGAGTTCTGTATTGTTTTTGTTTTTTTTCTTCTTGTTGCATGCATAGGAATCATAAGAAATTCACTGTGAAGAAGTAAGAAAAAGAATTAGGTTTATACAGGTGTTAGAAATTGTCACTGAAAACCCATACCACCCCCAACACTGTGATATCAGTAAGGTCTGAGCTTGAAGACCAAATTGCAGTTAAGAACAATTTGGTGCCGAGCTTATAACATACGCAGTTTGAGTTGCAATATTCTGTCGCTGTGCAGTGAAGTCAAAAATGTTTCATCGCTGAATGCTACATCCAGGATATTCTATCATAATGTGTAAAAATGGGGCAGGATGACTTATTTATAAAAGGTTGGCTATGAGGAGCTGTCACTGAGCAACAGAGAGCTAGAAGAGACAGACAGGGCCATGAGAGGTGAAGGGCCTGTCTCTTCAGATAGACAAGAGAGGATGGGAGCAGCAGTGAGTGAGCAAAATGCTCCATAGCCCCGGGGATGTGTACTGGTGAAAGATACAGCCTAATAGAGGGTCCCTGTGAGGAGCAGAGAAAGTCTATTTGCATCATCATAGTCAGCACCTCCCTCCATGGGGTGGCTGAGTGCAGGTCTATTGTGAAATCAGAACATGGGGGTTTCTGCACTTGCTAGCCAATAGGCGCTAATTAAAAAAAAGAATAAAAGAAAAAAAAAGAAAAGACAAATGCATATTTTATGAGCTTGAAGTGGTATCACCGCTGACACCTTCAAAGCTGTCTGCATAATGTCCGAGCAGCACTAATTATTGACAGAAAAAAACAGCAGGAGGGGAGAAAGTGAAAGAGAGAGAAGGGGAGAGAAAGAAAGGGGGAGGAAAGAGGAGGAAGCCTTTTATATATATTATTGTTGACACTTTTCATAGAACTTCCACTTTGTTTAATCGTGGTGGTGTGGCTTGGATGTGGAGAAAGCTACTTTTTGTTGTTTCCTCCCCACTGCTCCCAGATTTCATCCCAGCTATGACATAAGCCATTACTGTGTGATGTGCTTAGAATGTGGGTCACATACAGGGGCACTAACCCTGGAAATGGGGAGACAATAAAGGCTTCTTTGTCCCTGAATTCACAACACGACCACTGCATAAACAAAGCATTCATCGCTCTCTCTCTCTCTCTCTCTCTCTCTCTCTCTCTCTCTCTCTCTCTCTCTCTCTCTCTCTCTCTCTCTCTCTCTCTCTCTCTCTCTCTCTCTCTCTCTCTCTCTCTCTCTCTCTCTCTCTCTCTCTCTCTCTCTCTCTCTCTCTCTCTCTCTCTCTCTCTCTCTCTCTCACACACACACACACACACACACACACACATATATATATACATAATGCAGGAAGGAAAAAAGTCAAAAATCGAAAAATATCTTTACTGGAGGATGTTACTTGAAAGTGGAAGAATTAATAACCTTCCTTAGCCAGACCCTCACAAGTAAACAAACATTTTCTGTCTGACAGGTTAAGAAGCACAGCTAACCATGATACGCAGCATAAACATGTTGGCAGACGCAGAAAGTGGAATCAGTTCACCTGGAAAGAACGTTTACTGAGAAAAACCTCTAATCACTCATCTAAGTGACCTCTTCAATCTCTGAAGGAGTCACTTTGATGAACCGATTCAACTTTCTGTGATTTCCTTACCTGGAATAGTGAGCATGCATAAAGACATTTTGTGAGTTGCCAATATGGTGGCCAAAAGCATTTTGACCCTCCAAAATGGGTCTGCTTTGAGAGTATGTACTGAAAGCAAGATAGTGACTGTAGTTCAGTTAAGCCTCCTACGGCCATAGTCTAATAGAGACCTGGTATTTTATACAGTTGTCCAAGCTTGGCTGCATGCAGACCAGCACTAGGCATTACATCTGCCCTGCTACAGCAAATACATCTTATTTTAAGTTTCCAGACTAAATGTACCTTGGCATAGGAGAAATTCCTAAGCATTAATTCTCTGGGTCTGAAACAAATCTCATCTTTTCCATATTTATTTTTGTGAATCTTGTTCCAGCTAAAATGAGATAGGTTTTCTTTTTAGACAAAGACAAATAATTTGAAATAGAGATGACAAAGGCAATCTAACAGCACTTGGTCAATTCAACTGGCAGGTAAAGAATAGATGATCTTCAAGGAGACACATCTTGGCCTTGAATGCTAGATGAGACTCTCCAGCCCAACACACCCCCTTCATCAGAAAGGGGTCGTTATGTTGATGCCAACCAATAGCATGAAAGCCTTAATGGTCCAAACGTCTTAAGATGTTCAAAATAGATGTGTTAACAGGTTATTTTCTGTCGTATTAAGGCATACAAATTTGAGGTATTAATGTGAATGTCGAACTAGATATTTTGGTCCAATCCATGTTCCATATTAATATGGCATCCTACACCTACCTCAGCGAAGGAAGACAAAGGAGCACCAGATAACCAGTTTAAAACATGGATATCGTTGGAGAGGATGCGATGAAATGAGGAGGGAACCTTGAAAGTGCTTTTCAGGGCATCCAGGTAGCGTGGTTCTCTATTCCACTGCCTATCAACACGGGGACCGGTGGTTCGAATTCCCGTGTTACCTCCAGCTTGGTCGGGCGTCCCTACAGACACAATTGGCCATGTCTGCAGGTGGGAAGTCGGATGTGGGTATGTGTCCTGGTCACTGCACTAGTGCCTCCTCTGGTTGGTCAGGGCACCTGTTTGGGGGAAGGGGGAACTGAGGGGAATAGCATGATCCTCCCATGTGCTTTGTCCCTCTGGTGAAACTCCTCACTGTCAGGTGAAAAGAAGTGGCTGGCGACTGACTCCACATATATTGGAGGAGGCATGTGGTAGTCCGCAGCCCCCGTCGGATTCGCAGAGTGGGTGGAGCTGCAAATGGGATGGCTCAGAAGAGTGGGGTAATCGGCCGGATGCAATTGGGAAGAAAAGGGGAGAGGAGGGGGGGGGGGGGTCCAAAAAAAAAGAAGAAGTGCTTTTTAACAAATATGGTCGCCATAATTCCATGTTGTCTTGTCAGGGTAAACACTGGTTCTCACCATTGCCAGTATGAAGCAAACTTTCTGTCTGATTAAATGGGGTATCTTTTGTTGCCTTTTAGTTACTGAAGTTGTAGTAAGTGTTGATTATGGTCTTTCAAAAGATTGGTCTGCCATATCAGCTTGTTGGCACAACAATGTTGCTCCTTCTTTGAACCTGCCACTACCTGCCATGCTTTACATTTGGCTGCTATGGTAATAATGTAAAGCATTATGTGTCATATCATTTTTTTCCAGGAAATTCCCCAACAGTAACAATTACAATGATGAATTCAATGCTTTAACCTTTACCTGAAATATGCATGAAAAGCTTCCAAATTGTAGCTTTGGGGATAATAGACTAGCTACCTTTTTATTTCATTGGATTTTGTTCCAGTCTGAATTCTAAGGTGCTCTGCAGACCCATCTGGCCTCAGTTTTTTGGATGGCCATGTCCATTTTCTAAAGTGTTATTATTGGCATTTATGCTTCTCTTATTTATAACTGTAAAGTCATACCAGGAAAACAAATCTCTGCTACATGATGACATAATTTCTACAGCATGCATCAGTGGATGACTTTATAACCGCAGATGAATGCAAATAAAAACCAAAGAGGAAAATGAACGTCCTTGAGTCATGCCTTCTCCATATTGTAAATTAAAAGTGCATTTTAAAAACTTTGTGGCCCCAAATTCTTTAATTTGCATCTGCCCTAAGCAAATATACCGTTAAGAATATTACAATCATAGTTTGAGTGTCTTCTGCCTAAAGTCTGAAGCAATGTAAGGGGAGACAAAACCAAATCAATCTCAGAAAGGAGGTAAGAGGAAAGCCAGTTGCTTAAGTGCCCAGCTATTTTGATTGCAGTCCCAGATGACTGGTGCTGTCAGTAATGAGATATAATGTCTCACGGCTAGGGACGTTTCTATTCATATTATATCCAGTAGCAACTCAGCTGTGGTGGCATTTCAAACCTAACTGGAAAATGTCTTGATGCATGCTCAATAATCCAGGTAACTGGAAACTGGAAAATATTTTGCTGTGCATAAGAGGAGGACACTTGGTACTTTTTGTCGTGTGTGAAACAATGATGCATGAAAAAAAAAGTTTACCAGATTTAAAATGTTCAGTCATTCAGATATAATCCATCACTAAACAAAAAGTAAATCAACAGTTGGAATACAAACTACGTTCATGCTAGTGTATTGAGGGTTAATTGTATTACATTTTAACACCTGTGGTTAAAGCTGCTGTAGGTAACTTAAGGGAATTGAGCAATTTTGACAAAACACCATCCAAAAAAAATCCACATCCCCCTCCCCTTGCTAAGCTTCCTCCTTCTCTCCTGTAAGCCCTCCCTCCAAGCCAGCTTCATGCACACGCCTGAGTTTTCCCTTTGCAGTTGATGAAATTCATATTGTTGTTGACAATGTCAACACATCTTGTCTGGGTGTTGGATATAATTTGTCTTGATCTTGTCTTTATTTTGTCTTTATTTCAGACAAAGGTGGAAGAATTTCTATGTCTATACACCCTCACCCCTGTTAAGGTTGTTGTTGTTTTTTTTTCTTTCCTATAAATTAATCCTTTACCCACGACTGCCTACACTTCACAAAAAACGGAAGTTAGTGAAACATTCCGTCTCTGGCAATTTCATCCTTAATAAACAAAAAGAAGAAAGACTTAAGGAACAGATACATTTTTTAAGTTAAAGTCCTTATTTCAATTAGCTACACAATTAAAAAAAATCCCCCTTTTTCTCCCCAATTGTATCCGGGGAGGGCTGCAGACTACCATATGCCTCCTCCAATAAATGTGGAGTCGCCAGCCACTTCTTTTCCCCTGACAGTGAGGAATTTCACCATGGGGACGTACAGCATGGGAGGATCACGCTATCCCCCCCATTCCCCCCGGACAGGCGCCCCAACTGACCAGAGGAGGTGCTAGTGCAGCGACCAGGACACATATCCACATCCGGCTTCCCACCCGCACACACGGCCAATTGTGTCTGTAGGGATGCCCAACCAAGCCGGAGGCAACACAGGGATTCGAACCCGGATCCCCGTGCTGGTAGGCAACGGAATAGACCACCATGCCACCTGGACGCCTCTAGCTACACAAAATTTAATAGCAGCCATTTTCCCAAAGTAAACACAACTTCATTCAAATAACCGTCATATCTTTTTAGTAGGAAAGGCAATTTAGAGATTTATTAAAACTTTATTTTGATAAACATGGAACATGAAATGTTCAAACAAACTTATGAACCACTTTCACATACACATATGAAAGAACACATATATCCTTCCGAAATGAGTCAAAATAAATCTAATAAGTACATTTATAGCTTGGTTAATTATCTGCAGATGTTCCAATTTATCCCAGAATGCACATCGCTGTAAAAGTGAAGGCTTTTTTTAAGGGATCATACGAGATAATAGCATAGCCGCCACTCCATCAACCTGTATTTTCTCTCTCATGCTGTGTTTGAGATCAACTGTTAAGGATAAACCTTGTAAAAATGGCTAGGAGTGTGTTGTTTGTACTCTGCAGTGTTTCATGATGATCTTAAGTGGGAACAATGCATTCATTTATGTTATGCTATGGTGCAAGTGGGAAGGCAGTAGAAGCTCATACATATGAAATGAATGAAAGCGAAAGAAAGCCACTTTGTTTGACATTGTATTCTTACAATGAATTTGTTCTCTGCATTTAACCCATCCTATTGTATAAAAGCAGAGGGCAGCTGCAGCACCCGAGGACCAACTCCAGTTCTTCTTTCCACTGCCTTGCTCAAGGGCACAGACAGGAGTAACATGCATGTCTAACATGCATGTCTTTTTGATGGTAGGAGGAAACTGGAGCACCTGGAGGAAACTGGAGCACCCGGAGGAAACCCACATAAACAACATGCAAACTCCACACAGAAAGGACCTCGGGTGGCCTGGGGTTCGAACCCAGGACCTTCTCGCTGTAAGGCAGCAGTGGTAACCACTGGGCCATCGTACCACCCTATGTGCTGTGTTTCCGCATGTGCATTGTATTTGCTATATAAACTGCACGCATGCTTGTGTATTTGTATGTGTTTGAATGTTTATATGTTTTGATTGCAAATAACAAAGATTGCTTATTGTCATCATGCTGAGCAAAATTGTCAAATGTTATATTGCCATGTTTTAGACGAAAATACTTTTATATTTATTTACATAAACTTTGGGAAGCAACTAAATACGAATTAATCTTTTGTTTACACCCTTCTGCTAGCTGGTTACCACACTGCATACTGCAGACAAGCTCCTTCTCCTGTCGGACGAGTAGCGCAGTGCATTGCAATGTCTGCCAGCTAATTTGAATCCATAAAGTGAGGCAAATCTATAAATAAATAAGTGTACGATGTTCATATGAATTTATTCCAACCATGTATCAGCTCCAGTACACCCTCTATGTATGTATGTATGTAGTATGTGAAGTTGTTTGTGTGTGTGTGTGTGTGTGTGTGTGTGTGTGTGTGTGTGTGTGTGTGTGTGTGTGTGTGTGTGTGCGCAAGTCTTGATGTGCAAGTCTTGATGTGTGCATATGTTAGAGTATGTAAAAGGAGTGGATTTTTGCCAGAGTGCAGTCTGTTAACTATATTTCCATGAAGAGACAATTTAGTTTTTATTTTTGAACTATTAAATGTTGTATCACACAACGTATTACTAAAACATTTACATACTTCTGTGCAAACATTGCAGGCCTCCCATTCCCCAATGGCATCTAGCTTATTTTTTTTTATCGGCAACATAATCGCTGGGACATGTGACAAATTAATGAAGTTCTGGGATTAAAGGGAAATTTCACCACCCCAGCTTGTGGAGGTGGGCGGTTCTTGCATCGCTGTATACAAAAAGTTAGAATGCCATCTTAAAAACGTCACTCCTTGATCAGAAAAAAAAAACGACATAAATTTAATTGGATTACTTTTATCGACAACAAACATGCGCTCTGGTTGTATGGTGTCTGGATGCAACAACTGCAATCTTTGGGTATGCTCTTTGCATTTTGCAGCAGATGACTATAACAGGGACAGATATTCCAACTGTGCAATACTCCAGTGTATATTTATACTGCATTAGTACTGCATTGATGCATGCCATTGGCATTCGTGCTGTAGTGACCCCTGAGAAACAGGGAACAAGCTGAAAGAAGAAGAAAAAGAAGAGTACTGCATTCATACTGTATATTCTGCACACATTTTTACATATTTCTTATTTTTCTAAATACATTGTTGTTATATGTTGTAGCTTAACTTCTACATATTTTTATAAATTGTAATATAATGCGCATATTTTTAAATTTTTCTCAGTTTTCTATATATGCATATTGTGATATTTATTATTTTTCTATATATATTGCTGTCATACATTTTAGCGTAATGCACATATTTTTACATTTCTCATTTTTCTTTTTTATGATTTCACTTGTGCTTATGTATATTTTCTCTTCTACAATGTGAGCAACTGTAACTTGAGCCACTTTCCCCTCGGGGGTCCATGAAGTATTTCTGATTCTGATTATGTTTTTCTTAACCATGCAAAATCTGGAATAGTCACCGAGTTTGAAATGGGTGTTCTTCAGAATGTCTTTTCAGGCAGCCATGCCAGACTGCAAATAGATCTAGTTACCTTTGAAATAACACATCTTGGTCATGGATAGAACACCTGCATTTACTGAAACTTCATTTTTCAACAATACAATAAACATTTTCTACTATGCGTTGATATTTCATCCTTGTTTGGTCTTTATAAATATTTTACTAAATGCCAAGATTTAAAAAAGAAAAGTGCATAACGGGTTCTGCTCAATTGTCTTGTTTCTGTAACAGGGTGAAATAGGGTTTTAAAGTACATATTCCTTCTCACTTAGAAAACCCACCCAAAAGGCAACAGCTTTCCCATTCTGCCACAAATGGTTTATTTTTAACCATATCTGCCAAAAAAACAAAAAAACAAAAACATACTTTACCCTGTTTTAGAAGAAAATGCAATGCATCTCGCCTCTGAAGTGAATGATCTCTGCATAAGCCAGCAGGTATGATTTTGCATGCATCTGACAGCACCTGCTGCTAAATTTTAGTCATTAATGTGAAAATAAACAATTCAAGTTTGTATATAAATTGAAAACACTTTATGAATATATAAAGTATATATATAAGTACTGATTACTGGGGGAAGCAAATTTGGCTCTGATAAGTTGTACGACACAGGCAGGCAAGTTGATGCAGTTTCCTTTGCCAAGTAGCTTCCCTTATAGCACCCACTCAAAAAAAAAGAAGAAAAAAAACTTTAAGTAGCCAAATGATATTGTCAGCAGAGAGCAAAAGACATGCAAGAAGGTGACTATTCATCAGAGGCTACAAGTACTGCTGTAACGTTAGCAACTATTGTATTGTATTGTATTGCATTGTATTGTATTGTATTGTGTAAACACAGCATCTATCGTACGTTGTCTGTCTTGGGAGAGAGATCCCTCCTCTGTTGCTGTCCCTGAGGTTTCTTTCTATTTTTTCTCACTGTTAAAGGTTTTTTTTTAGGGAGTTTTTCCTTATCCAATGTGAGGGTCTAAGGACACGGTGTTATGTTGCTGTAAAGCCCACTGAGGCAAATTTGTAAATTGTGATATTGAGCTATACAAATAAAATTGACTTGACTTGACTATTGTAAACACAAAACACAGTGGTCATTGTAACTGCAAGTTACCCAAATGAAGACAACAAATAACATAAGGTTAAAAATACACTGGGCAACTTTTTGGCCAATATGGTAATGTCCTTGCCAACAGGAAATTAGATGAGACGTAGGGAAATATATTATAGAAATTATGTGGGTAACAAGCGGTTGCCATGCAACCAGTACAAACGTGTTGAGAAAAATGCTTGTCCAACATTGCCGTGTATCACCACACTAGCCTATAGCTATTACTTTGTTGGCCAAATCATAGTGTTAGGTGATAAAATACTTAGTGGTCATCTGCCCTCTTGGCCCTGCTGGTCTTGGTTGTCTTTTCCAGTCCATCTTCGGGATCCAGCACATCACTGTCCATGTGAGAAATATCCAAGAAAGTATCCAGCATATCACTGTCCATGTGAGGAGTAAAACTTTCATGCATAGTATCGCAAAGGCATGCTGTGTTTCGGGGTTGGCGTCGACGACAGCATCCTACAATCTGCCCATGTTGAAATTCATTGCAACAGAATGATTCAATTTTTGTTGGCATTGGAGAGCTATTTCAGGTTTTCTCCCACAGTCCAAAGACATGTAGGTCAGGTGAATCGGCCAACCTAAATTGTCCCTAGGTGTGAATGTGTGTGTGTGTGCGTGTGTGTGTGTGTGTGTGTGTGTGTGTGTGTGTGTGTGTGTGTGGGGGGGGGGGGGGGGCTGTGATGGACTGGCGGCCTGCCCAGGGTGCCTCCCCGCCTGACGCCCAATGACTGCTGGGATAGGCTGCAGCATCTCGTGACCCATATTCGGACAAGCAGCTTGGATAATGGATGGATGGATAAAAACTGAATATTGAACACCACCAGTTGCTGTTTGCGCTTGGCAGCTCGGGTTCTGGATGGTCCGCACAGGTCTCGTGCTAAATTGTGATCGTCCTGTCAAAACCTGATTGCTGTCTGCAGTTTCATTCATTCATTTATTCATCTTCAGCTGCTTCTCCAGGTTCAGGTTGGGGTGGCAGCGAGCTAAGTAGGGCACTCCAGATGTCCATCTCCCCGGCAACGCCCTCCAGCTCCTCCTGGGGGATCCCAAGGCAATCCCAGGCCAGACTGGACATGTAGTCCCTCCAGCGAGTTCTGGGTCTACCCCAGGGTCTCCTCCCAGTTGGCCGTGCCTGGTAAATCTCCAAAAGAAGACGCCCAGGGGGCATCCTAATCAGATACCTGAACCACCTCAACTGGCTCCTTTCGATGCGAAGGACCAGGAGCTCTACTCCGAGCTCCCCCTGGATGTCCGAGCTCCTCGCCCTATCTCTAAGGCAGAGCCCAGACACCCTATGGAGTAAACTAATTTCAGCCGCTTGTATCCGCGATTTCACCCTTTCAGTCACTACCAAAAGCTCATGACCATAGGTGAGGGTTGGAACGAAGATTGACTGGATAATTGAGAGCTTTGCCTTCCGGCTCAGCTCCCTCTTCACAACAACAGTCCGGTACAATATCCACATTACTGCTGATGCTGCATCAATCCGCCTGTCAATCTCCCGCTCCACCTTACCCTCACTCGTGAACAAGACCCCAAGATACTTGAACTCCTTCACTTGAGGCAACAATTCATCTCCAACCCGGAGGGAGCAATCCACCATTTTCCAGTAGAGAACCATGGTCTCAGACTTGGATTTGCCATTTCACACTCAGCTGAAAGTGCCCCAGTGCGTGCTGGAGGTCACATTCTGATGAAGCCAAAAAAACACATCATCTGCATAGAGTAGAGATGCAATTTTGAGGTTTCCAAAATGGACACACTCCTCACCTTGGCTGCACCTTGAGATCCTGTCCATGAATATCATAAACAGAATCGGAGACAAAGGACAACCTTGGCAGAGTCCGACACCCACCAAAAACATATTTGACTTTGTGCCGAGAATGCGGACACAGCTCTTGCTTTGGTTATACAAGGACCAGATGGATTGTAACAACTGCCCCGGTACTCCATGCTCCCACAGTACCCCCCACAGAGTGCCCTGGGGTACACGGTTGTAAGCCTTCTCCAAGTCCACAAAACACATGTAGACTGGCTGGTCAAACTCCCATGTCTCCCTCAGCACCTCCGCAAGGGTAAAGAGTTGGTCTGTTGTTCCATGGTCAGGACGGAATCCGCATTGTTTCTCCTGAATTTGAGGTTCAACAAACAGTCTGACTCTCCTTTCCAGCACCCTAGAGTAGACTTTCCCAGGGAGGCTGAGCAATGTGATGCCCTGATAATTGGAGCACACCCTCCAGTCCCCCTTTTTAAATATGGGAACCACCACCCCAGTCTGCCACTCTACAAGTACTTTCCCCAACCTCAACGGGACACTGAAGAGGCGTGTCAGTCAAGATAGCCCAACAATGTGCAGAGCCTTCAGCATCTCTGGGCGGATCTCATTCACACCCAGCACCTTGCCACCGAGAAGCTTCTTAACTACCTCAGAGACCTCTGCCAGGGACATGGGTGGGGCTTCCCTTGAGTCTTCAGACTCTACCTCCTCCACTGAGGACATGCTAGCCGGGTTCAGGAGCTCCTCAAAGTGTTCTTTCCACCAATCGACAACATACCCAGTCCGCGTCAACAGTTCCCCTCCCTGGCTGAACACAGCCTGAGTCAAGCCCTGCTTCTCTTTCCTGAGTCACCAGATTGTTTGCCAGAACTTCCTTGAGGCCAACCAAAAGTCCTCCTCCATAGCACTGCCAAATTCTTCCCATACTTGAGTTTTTGCTTCCGTAACTACCGAAGCCCCAGCCCTTCTGGCATCCCGGTACCTGTCTGCTGCTTCAGGAGAACACTGGGCCAACCACGCCTGAAAGGTTTCCTTTGTCAGCCTGACAGCTTCCCTCACCGCCGGTGTCCAGCAGCGGGTTATTAGGTTGCCACCTCGACAGGCACTGAAGACCTTATGACCACAGCTCCTGCCTGCCACATCTGCAATAGAGGCTTTGAACATGGCCCACTCAGACTCCATGTACACAGCCTTCCTCTGGATACATGAGAACTTCTTCCGGAGGTGGGAGTTGAAGACCTCATGGACAGGGGCCTCCGCCAGATGTTCCCAGTTCACTCTCACTACACCTGGCAGCCTTCCCCGCCATCTGATCCAACTCACCACCAGGTGGTGATCAGTTGACAGCTCTGCTCCTCTCTTCACCCAATTGTCCAAAACATACGGCCACAGATCTGATAATATGACGACAAAGCCTATCAGCGATCTTTGGCCTAAGGTGTTCTGGTAACACGTACACTTATGAACTACCTTATGTTTGAACATGGTGTTTGTTATGGCCAATCCATGACTCACACAGAAGTCCAATAACAAGGCATCGCTGGAGTTCAGATCGGGGAGGATGTTCCTCCCAATCATGCCCCTCCAGGTTTCTCCATCATTGCCCACGTGAGTGTTGAAGTCCCAAATTCCTATTCACTGTATAAGCACACACAACAGTCACAGCCTTCCTCCCAGCAACTCACATTCATATAGAGGCAACCCTCTCATTCCCCGGGGAGAACTTTAACATGGCGGCACTCAACCGGGGACTTGTGAGTATCCTCACACCTGCCCGGCACCTGTCACCTTGGCCAACTCCGGAAAAGTAATGAGTCCAGCCGCTCTCCAGGAATTTGGTACCAGAGCCCAATGCTATGTGTGGAGGTGAGCCCAACTATATCTAGTTGGTACCGCTCCACCTTCTGCACCAGCTCAGGTTCCTTCCCTGCCAGAGAGGTGACATTCCATGTCCCGGGGACCAATTTGCAATGCTGGAAGTCCGCATGCCCCGGTCCCCTCTTTTGCCTGCCACCCGGCCTGCATTGCACCCTACACCAATGCTCATCCCTACATGTAGTTGGTCCACAGGGTGGTGGCTACATGTTGTTTTATCGAGCTGGGCTCGACTGGGCCCAGCCACCAGATGCTCGCCAGTGAGTTCCCTTCCCAGGTCTGGTTCCAGGAAAGGGCCCCAGTTTCCCCTTTCCGGGCGAGGTGCTGTAACTCTGCTGGTGTAATTTCATTGGGTTTCTTGGGAAACAGTCCATGGTTTCCACTTGTCAAATAGTGATCGCAGGTCCTACTTTGTGACTGAAAGGTTGTTTCTGCCTCACAATAACTTGATCTAAATTTTAAAGACAAGACCCTGTTAATTAATATATGAATGAATATAAAAACTGAATATTGAAATATATAAACGCCGGCAACCAGTTTTTGGCGGATGTTCACTTTTTGGCCCAACACCTGTCATGTCTTCTTGCTCACATTTCTTCGGTCATATACTCTGGCTTGAATAACTACTACTACTACTACTACTTTCGGCTGCTCCCATTAGGGGTCACCACAGCGGATCATCCGTTTCCATTTCTTCCTGTCTTCTGCATCTTCCTCTGTCACACCAGCCACCTGCATGTCTTCCCTCACCACATCCATAAACCTCCTCTTTGGCCTTCCTCTTTTCCTCTTCCCTGGCAGCTCCATATTCAGCATCCTTCTCCCAATATACGTACTCAGCATCTCTCCTCCACACATGTCCAAGCCATCTCAATCTTGCCTCTCTTGCTTTGTCTCCAAACCATCCAACTTGAGCAGTCCCTCGAATATAATCGTTCCTAATCCTGTCCTTCTTTGTCACTTCCAGTGAAAATCTTAGCATCTTCAACGCTGCCATCTCCAGCTCCGCCTCCTGTCTTTTTGTCAGTGCCACTGTCTCCAAACCACATAACATAGCTGGTCTCACAACCATCTCTTAAACCTTCCCTTTAACTCTCGCGTGTACCCTTCTGTCACAAATCACTCCTGACACTCTTCTCCACCCACTCCACCCTGCCTGCACTCTCTCCTGAACTCCCCATTACTTTGGACAGTTGACCCTAAGTATTTAAACTCATATGCCTTCATCATCTGCACTCCTTGCATCCTCACCATTCCACTGTCCTCCCTCTCATTCACGCATAGGTATTCCGTCTTGCTCCTACTGACTTTCATTCCTCTTCTCTTCAGTGCATACCTCCACCTCTCCAGGCTCTCCTCAACCTGCACCCTACGCTCGCTACAGATGACAATGTCATCCGCAAACATCATCGTCCACGAAGACTGCTATCTGATCTTGTCTGTCAACCTGTCCATCATCATTGCAAACAAGAAAGGGCTCAGAGCTGATCCTTGATGTAATCTCACCTCCAACTTGAACCCATCTGTCATTCCAACCGCACACCTCACCATTGTCACACTTCACTCGTACATATCCTGTACCACTCCTACATACTTCTCTGCAACTCCCGACTTCGTCATACAGTACCACACCTCCTCTCTTGGCACCCTGTCGTATGCTTTCTCTAAATCTACAAAGACACAATGTAACTCCTTCTGGCCTTCTCTATACTTCTCAATCAACATTCTCAAAGCAAACATCGCATCTGTGCTGCTCTTTCGTGGCATGAAACCATACTGTTGCTTGCTAATTGTCACCTCTCCTCTTAACCTAGCTTCAATTACTCTTTCCCAAATCTTCATACTGTGGCTGATCAGCTTTATACCTCTGTAGTTGCTACAGTTCTGCACACTGCCCTTGTTCTTGAAAATCGGTACCAGTATGCTTCTTCTCCACTCCTCAGGCATCCTCTCACTTTCCAAGATTGTGTTAAACAATCTAGTTAAAAACCCCACTGCCATCTCTCCTAAACATATCCATGCCTCCACACGTATGTCATCAGGACCAACTGCTTTTCCACTCTTCATCCTCTTCATAGCTGCCCTCACTTCCTCCTTACTAATCCACTGCATTTCCAGATTCACTATCCTTACATCATCCAACCTTCTCTCTCATTTTCTTCATTCATCCGCCCCTCATAGTACTCCTTCCACTTCTCAGCACACTGTCCTTGCATGTCAGCACATTTCCATCTCTATCCTTGATCGCCCTAACTTGCTGCACTTCCTTCGCAGCTCGGTCCCTCTGTCTTTCCAATCGATACAAGTCCTTTTCTCCTTCCTTAGTGTCTAACCTGTCATGCAACTCACCATACACCTTTTCCTTTGCCACCTCTCTCTTCGCTTTACACTGCATCTCCTTGTACTCCTGTCTACTTTCATCTCTCTGACTATCCCACTTCTTCTTTGCCAACCTCTTCCTCTGTATACTTTGCTGTATTTCCTCATTCCACCACCAGGTCTTCTACATAAGATACAGTCCACCTGTGTGCACTTTCGTCCACTCTTGTACATCACCTCGTGTTCCTCCCTCTTCTTGAAATATATATTCACCACAGCCATTTCCATCCTTTTCGCAAAATCCACCACCGATCTGTCCTTCCACATTTCTCTCCTTGCCACCATACCTACCCATCACCTCATCATCACCTCTGTTCCCTTCACCAACATGCCCACTGAAGTCTGCTCCAACCACCACTCTCTCCTCCTTGGGTACCCTCTCTACCATGTCATCTAACTCGCTCCAGAATTCTTCTTTCTCTTCCATCTCACACCCAACTTGCGGGGCATATGCGCTGATAACATTCAGCAATACACTTTCGATTTCCAGCTTCATACTCTGGCTTGAATAAATACAGATGAATATCCGAGTCAGCCAAAACACTGTAAAATGTATCCTCATCCATAAGATCCTCTGCACTCATATTTCGATATGTCATTTTCTCTGTTGGAAATGTAGCTAGTTTGCAATATAAGTGAAGAGAACATGGAAGTTTGTTTTTGAGTAGCATCTAGAGTACACCCCCTGGCTATGTGGAGGCTGAGACTAGAAACCCAAGCTGAATCTGCTTGTAGTTCTTTCTTGACACCAATAACGTCACTGTACACATCAAATGACAGCGCTGGTGCCAGAAGAAGAGCAGTTCGACCCTGCGCCCCAAAGACACAAAGAGAACATTGACAACAACTGCAGATGTATTTCACACTATCCCTAATTTGGATAGATGGAGATGAGGTTTCCTGTTGACATCAGAATTCTGAGAATGATCTCATTCTGAATTGGTCAGATATTTGACTTTAACTTCAGAATTCTGACTCTATTCTCAGAATCTAGACTTTGCGCTCAGAATCCTGACTTTGTTCTCAGAATTCTCATATTCTGAGTGAGAACAAAGAACACACGATTCCCAGAACTCGAACTTTCTACATGTGACCCTAATGAACTTTCATATCTAATGAGCTGAAGTCAATCTCTGACTAATCTAAAGAATGGAAATTGTTTGTGGCTGGAGATGTTACCAGTAACATACGAGAACAGGTGGTGAATTTTAGACTTAACACCTCACAGAGCATTGGCAAAGAGAGGTAATTACTCATTATATTCAGCTAATCATTCTTTCAAATGAAAACAATAACAAAAAACATGCCAACCCCTTTGGTTTTTAGCTGTCTGTTTAATAATGTCTTGCATTATAAGGGAAAACTCTGAGATTTTCTGAACTGTGATACTCCGGTAACTGTGAGTTAATGTGCAGAGAACCTCTTTTCTTGAAGGTCTGCAGCACTTACACTACCGTTCAAAAGTTTGGGATCACCCAAACAATTTTGTGTTTTCCATGAAAAGTCACACTTATTCACCACCATATGTTGTGAAATGAATAGAAAATAGAGTCAAGACATTGACAAGGTTAGAAATAATGATTTGTATTTGAAATAAGATTTTTTTTACATCAAACTTTGCTTTCGTCAAAGAATCCTCCATTTGCAGCAATTACAGCATTGCAGACCTTTGGCATTCTAGCTGTTAATTTGTTGAGGTAATCTGGAGAAATTGCACCCCACGCTTCCAGAAGCAGCTCCCACAAGTTGGATTGGTTGGATGGGCACTTCTTGCGTACCATACGGTCAAGCTGCTCCCACAACAGCTCAATGGGGTTCAGATCTGGTGACTGCGCTGGCCACTCCATTACCGATAGAATACCAGCTGCCTGCTTCTGCTCTAAATAGTTCTTGCACAATTTGGAGGTGTGTTTAGGGTCATTGTCCTGTTGTAGGATGAAATTGGCTCCAATCAAGCGCTGTCCACTGGGTATGGCATGGCGTTGCAAAATGGAGTGATAGCCTTCCTTATTCAGAATCCCTTTTACCCTGTACAAATCTCCCACCTTACCAGCACCAAAGCAACCCCAGACCATCACATTACCTCCACCATGCTTAACAGATGGCGTCAGGCATTCTTCCAGCATCTTTTCATTTGTTCTGCGTCTCACAAACGTTCTTCTTTGTGATCCAAACACCTCAAACTTGGATTCATCCGTCCACAACACTTTTTTCCAGTCTTCCTCTGTCCAATGTCTGTGTTCTTTTGCCCATCTTAATCTTTTTCTTTTATTGGTCAGTCTCAGATATGGCTTTTTCTTTGCCACTCTGCCCTGAAGCCCAGAATCCCGCAGCCGCCTCTTCACTGTAGATGTTGACACTGGTGTTTTGCGGGTACTATTTAATGAAGATGCCAGTTGGGGACCTGTGAGGCGTCTGTTTCTCAAACTAGAGACTCTAATGTACTTATCTTCTTGCTCAGTTGTGCAACGCGGCCTCCCACTTCTTTTTCTACTCTGGTTAGAGCCTGTTTGTGCTGTCCTCTGAAGGGAGTAGTACACACCGGTGTAGGAAATCTTCAATTTCTTAGCAATTTCTCGCATGGAATAGCCTTCATTTGTAAGAACAAGAATAGACTGTCGAGTTTCAGATGAAAGTTCTCTTTTTCTGGCCATTTTGAGCGTTTAATTGACCCCACAAATGTGATGCTCCAGAAACTCAATCTGCTCAAAGGAAGGTCAGTTTTGTAGCTTCTGTAACGAGCTAAACTGTTTTCGGATGTGTGAACATGATTGCACAAGGGTTTTCTAATCATCAATTAGCCTTCTGAGCCAATGAGCAAACACATTGTACCATTAGAACACTGGAGTGATAGTTGCTTGAAATGGGCCTCTATACACCTATGTAGATATTGCACCAAAAACCAGACATTTGCAGCTAGAATAGTCATTTACCACATTAGCAATGTATAGAGTGTATTTCTTTAAAGTTAAGACTAGTTTAAAGTTATCTTCATTGAACAGTACAGTGCTTTTCCTTCAAAAATATGGACATTTCAATGTGATCCCAAACTTTTGAACGGTAGTGTAACTTGGCACCTCTACTCCACTACAAACAGCATAGCACAGTGCAGGCACTGTGGGAGTGCACCTCCAATCAGTTTATATTTATCTCTTTCTGTTGAGCTACTGGCAGACATTTCTCCAATGGTATTTCCAAAGTCAGCCCTCTATGTACATAACATTTTGTCATTATCAAGTTCTCGGTTTTTTTATATAGCTCTCTCCCGCCTCACTTCATTCATTTATATTCATAGCATACATTTTTGCATGCACACCTGTCGTTGAATTACATGTATATTAGTGGAAATATAAACCACAGCATGTCGCAGTCTGGGTATAGCCTGTTGCAGAGAGTGATAGCTGGGTAAGTGTGTGCAGTTGGTCTGTGGGATGTATATGGCTGATAGATGGAATGTGTGTTGGGCTTGTGGCAATGGGGAAGCTGCTTTGCATAGTTTGTGTGGAGTTGGATAATGCTGTGCTAGGATTGTCACAAGCTATGTGGCCATTGAGGCAGTGCATTAACAGAACATAAGTCATGCTTCAGGCAAAGCATCTGCCTGAGTGAACATGCACTAGGTGACCTAAGGCCTATGCACCCAATCAACTCGTGTAAATGAGGGAGGAGGGACACAGAGACAATAATCACTATTGTTGATTTTAGGTCTATCCTGGTTTCACACTCCTGTAGCTGCTATCTTCCTGACCCATTAGGAAGAGCAGATTTAGTTTGAATATACTACAATATAATATTATATGTATGTGCATGATCTGGCATGCATGCATTTTATGCACTGTATCCAGAAAATACTAAGCACACAAAAAACTCCCTGAGCGACATTAAATACTGCAAAATACTGTAATCCTGTGAAGCACATTAAACATGAATTTTCACAATTGTAATAGATTTTCTGTGTTAATTTATACTGGGAAATAAGTTTTCACCGGTACTTATGAGATGATGATTGCCAAAATCCTAGGCACAGAAGGCAGAGAAGAGTTTTCTACATAGCTTGTTTAATAAACATATGTTTTGGTTAAAACCTTATTTATCTTAAATGGACTAAAGTTAGAATGGTATTTCATCTAACTGATGATAAAAATCAGCCTTGACAAATACAGTCCTTGACAAAAACCTTGACAAATAAAGTCTTCATGCATGAGGATTGTATTTGATGCACTAACCGATGTGTGGTGAATGCAAATGTTTGCTTAAGAAGAGGCACGGCGAACCTTGAGAACTCTGTCTGGCAATGCTTCCGATGTTAAAGACATCTTTGGGTGAAGATAGAGGGTGAAAGTCTCCACTAATCACAAATGAGATGCTTTATCTAAGCACACTGTAAAAAACATCACTGCCAGATAATTTTTTTTTCTCCCGTGCAACAGAACAGATACAGCAATGTCCTTGGTTATCCCACAATATTTTTTTCAATATATCACAAATGGCAAAACACGCTATCACATCCCTTTGACAGCCTACTCAAGCATTTATTAACCCCAGTCAGAAAAACTGCTTCTGGCAGAATGTACTTGGCCAACCCTCTATTTACCACAACCCCACGGACTGATTCACCCATGGGTGCTTCCATGCTTTGCTGAACATCCCTTTGGACAGACAGTTGTCCTCTAAATAAGTGGTTGGAAATGACAATGTTGAAAGGACAAGAAGAGCTGTTGATCTGGAAAACATTTGGTGACATCTTGTTACAAGACATTGTTTGATGAGTTGAATCAAATAGTGGGCACTGGAACAAAAATAGGTTGTGATCCTATGGTTCATTGAGTGTGTTTTAACCGAAGTACAAGGGCGTGCTCTCACACACTGATCCAAATACTATGATTAAAGGGATGCTGAATATTACTCAGTGGTGCTGTGTAATGCTGCCTGAATCCTGATCTTTGACATTCAGTGATGTGAATAACCATCAAACAACAACAATCAAATCAAATCGAAGGAAGCAAGACAAACAAATTCACATAGAAAGTTTATGGATAAACAGCGCATTCGCCAACACCTGCTGTTTTTGAACACCCTCAGTAAACACAATGTATCGCGACTGATATACCAGGCTCTATTTTCGTGAGATTGGGTGCAGGTGCATTGCAAGTGCAGGCACAAACAGGAACGCCGAATATCTTTTTGTTAATTCGGTGACCACCGCAGCCCTGTTGCAGCATGCTCTATTTCATAAAGACGTTGGATTTGGATGAATTCATTATAAGGAGGTGTAGTTGCAGTGGGTTTCGACGTCGACATGTCAGCTCCTCTCATACACTTTAAATGCACCCCGGCGCAGTGAATTGTCATTTTCTTGATGGATGAAGAGGGAAGTCTATTAGAACTGCTCTGCAGTACTCCTTGATTAACTTGGATGTATGAAATCCGGTAGTGGTAAATTCTTTCCCTATACTGCCCGCTGCCGTTTTCCAATTAAATGGTCCATCACTATAGATTGTGATAAAACAAAATATATAGCCGAATTATTATGTTGGCGTGGCTGAGATTTTTTTTTATTAACCCTAACCCTAAACAAAAAATACATATTTAAAGCAGTATGCAAGAAGATAATTATTAAACAGCCTGGGCTTACAAAACTCCCAAATTTAACTTCAGTGTTGACACGCTGTGCAGAAGCCTACAGAGGCTGACTATAGACACAATAGTTTAGTCTAGAGCAGCCATTCCCAAATTTAAGAATACTGCGGCCCAATCTGGAATCTGAAAATCATCCGCGGCCCACCCAACCCCCCCTCCCTCCCTTTTTTCTCCCCAATTGTATCCGGCCAATTACCCTACTCACCCGAGCTGTCCCGGTCGTTGATCCACCCCTCTGCCGATCCGGGGAGGGTTGCAGACTACCACATGCCTCCTCCGATACATGTGGAGTCACCAGCCGCTTCTTTTCACCTGACAGTGAGGAGTTTCGCCAGGGGGACGTAGCGCGGGAGGATCACGCGATTCCCCCCAGTTCCCCGTCCCCCCTGAACAGGTGCCCCGACTGACCAGAGGAGGCGCTAGTGCAGCAACCAGGACACATACCCACATCCGGCTTCCCACCTACAAACACCCAGCCGGAGGTAACACGGGGATTCGATCCAGCATCCCCCAACGGTCTATGCCGTTGGTAGGCAACGGTCAGGGCTGCGTTGCCTACCCAGACGCCCCCGCATCCAACCCTTTAATCCCAATTCTGATCAACACACGAGACTAAAATGAAGCATTTCACTATATATTTTCATTTCATAAACAGAACATCCACCCATCCGTTCATTATCTAAGCCGCTTATCCCAACTGGGGTCGCGGGATGCTGGAGCCTATCCCAGCAGTCACTGAGCGGCAGGCGGGGAGACACCCTGGACAGGCCGCCAGTAAATCAATTCTATGTTTAAATGCAAATATGTAATCATACATATGTTATGGTAATTTCAAACTTAATTACAACATCTAAAATTTAAAAGCATGTCATTTATTTATTTATTGTAGACGACCTCTCACGGCCCACTTTGGGAATCACTGGCAGTGTGCGAACTATACCATGGCTTTCGGGGGAGCTCACTTTTCTTTTCTTTTTTTCTCTCAAAGAAAGGACTGACTGACTTGTTGCAATAGCTACAAGCATGTAGGCGTACTTGCTCTATGTCGGCATATGATATAAAGGGAATGTGAAGGTACGCCACCCGCGTTGTATGTTGCGACGGGGGCGCCATCTTGTTAGGAATGCACTCTGTCAGGCATGTAAAAAAAAAGAAAAAGTAAATTAACTTTTCAGAAATCAGAAGGGTTTTGCGTCTCTGCATACTGTGCATCCCAATCTTACACCCTTAACGAATAGCCATGTGTTACGAGTCTTCCATTCCCTCCACTGCTGGCTGGTCCAGTTAGGCGGGAGAGAGGGGTTAGGTAGGGTTAGCATCATCACCGGCCTCGCCCTCTGTCGAGCTGTTACCCCCGTCTCCAACTTCTTCTGTCGGCTTGTCCTGCGTTGTGCTGACAGCAGTCCCGACAGGTGTAGCATCAGCGTCGGTTGTAGAAGACGCCTCTTGCTCCGGTTGCTCTTCGATTGGCTTAGATTTTTTAGTAAATCCAAAATTTGCGACTAAACTCCTTTGTTTTGTTTGCGACATAGCTATTTGCATGCTGACTACAAACTAGAAATGAATAATGGCGATTCGGCGCGCAGACTGAGTGGGATTAAGAGAGGGCTTTTTTTCTGCAGAAAGTTTGTTTTTTTCTTTTTTTTCTGATTGCGCCGCCACGCTTCGATGGTGAGGGCAAGAATTGCATGCGTGCCGGTATCTATTAAAAAGTGAATTAGTGAGCCTCATGTGATGAATCATGTATCAATAACAGCCTAATTTTGCGCATGATCCATGATGATGAAGACACAGAAAAATAGAAATGCATGGTATATTGTCAATATTTTAGAAACCCCCAAAATTTCACAAATCATGTTTTCAGAGGAACTCATGTCTTATTAAGGGGTGCCAAGCTCCCCCTGGCTCCCCCGTAGTTCGTGACTAACAAAAAAAAAATCTCCCGTCTCGTTCCGCTGGCTGTATTGATAGTAGAACTGACTATGACCCACAGGATTCCAGATGTAACCAGGTTAAAATTAATGTTTTTATTTTATTTTGTTTGAGTATGAAATATCACCAAATCCTGTCTGTGTGCTGTTATTTGTGTTTACTACATTTTATTTATGTCATTATTTACTTTTATGTATGTTTTATAACAACCTCATATATTTGTACTGTCGCTTTAAGAGAGAGGTC
The DNA here is from genome assembly GCF_029633865.1 of Lampris incognitus. Lineage (NCBI taxonomy): Eukaryota > Metazoa > Chordata > Actinopteri > Lampriformes > Lampridae > Lampris > Lampris incognitus. Next base: position 119,377,541 of record NC_079212.1, read on the forward strand.
TTGTGGGTACACGGAAGAGGGAACGCAAGAGAGGCCATTTTTGTTTTGTGGGAGGAGTCTCAAGCAGCGATCGAGCTGAGCCACGCGTGTTCCTACCGTAGCACAGGTTTGCTGATTGAGGAGAACGTAACCTTGAGTATCCCTGTAAGAAGATACTGCAAGCTGTGGGATAAAATACTTGTTTATCCTTTCTTACATCGGAGTCCCGTGGACGGTTTCTCCTTCTAACGCACACGAGTGAAGTCAGTGAGGTCAGTGAACAGGTTAATAGAATCTATGGCTCAGATGCCATTTCTACGGAGTGTGAGGGTTTGAATTTTGATGGAGGTTGGAGTCATTCAAACTAGTTTAATGTGAGTTATTAGGTGTCTATCAGACAGGGTTGTTTTGGGCCAAGTGCATGGTGTGGCGTATCAGGCGTCACATTGATCTAAGGGAATTCTGAGACTTGATCAACCTCATTATTTTCTGGACCTCGTAACCGAGGTAGCTCCTAAGTTGACTGGAGGACTAGGTCCTTCTTTTCACTTGTGCCAGTAGTCAGTGATGGGCTTTTCCTTTCCTCTTTCTCTTGTTATCCTGCTGTCAGGATGTTGGTGAATTTCAGGAGGGGTGAATGTAACCAGGTTAAAATTAATGTTTTTATTTTATTTTGTTTGAGTATGAAATATCACCAAATCCTGTCTGTGTGCTGATATTTGTGTTTACTACATTTTATTTTATGTCATTATTTACTTTTATGTATGTTTTATAACGACCGTCATATACTTGTACTGTCGCTTTAAGAGAGAGGTCTTGTGGGCACACGGAAGAGGGAACGCGGGAGAGGCCATTTTTGTTTTGTGGGAGGAGTCTCAAGCAGCGATCGAGCTGAGCCGCGCGTGTTCCTACCGTAGCACAGGTTTGCTGATTGAGGAGAACGTAACCTTGAGTATCCCTGTAAGAAGATACTGTAAGCTGTGGGATAAAATACTTGTTTATCCTTTCTTACATCGGAGTCCCGTGGACGGTTTCTCCTTCTAACGCACACGAGTGAAGTCCGGGCAGTGGTTGAGCTTCAACCCCCACGTCCGTAAGAAACACCGCTCCCGCTGGAGGACTGGACGTTTGTCGAAGGGTTTGAAACCAAAATAAATGGCAAGGTGGGCCAAATAGAGTCCTGTGTGTCCCCCCTCCTTCCTTGATCATGATGGTGATGATGATGATGAGAGACTGAGGGCCCCCCACAACACCTGGGGCCCCACCCAAATTAGAACACAACGAAGAGCTAATGATGAGAGTGACGGGCGTGCAGCAGGCTGACCAGCATAGAACAGCATAGGACTGTCCCCGATACACAGATGTCAGACAATTTGTACTCACTTAGGCATTCACTTTGTTAAGTTAAGCTGTATTTTCCATCATAATGAGCACAAATCCTTTGATTCACATCAAATTCAGCAGCTACATATCCATGTTGTTTTCTGATTAACTTAATCAGAATGTTGCATTCATTAATTTGTTGATATTAGTTTAAGGATTTATTTCAGTGGGTTGACATGCATAGGTTAACATCCAGTAAAACACAATTGGATGGACGTTCCTGTGTTCCTCTGTGTAGACTGCTGCAAAAAAAAAAATAGCTCATTGCACCTGCGTCTGTGCTTGGATGTGGTCTGAGCCGGCAGAGGCCTAAGCACAATTTCAAGTCAAAATGGACAAGTAATAATTTGTACTACGTCGACGGATCTGTCTACACACCCCAAACTGCACCACCCCACCCATCTAGGTGCAGGGATTCAAGCCATAAAATTACCAAACAGATGCAGTTGGGTAAAAAAAAATCAGCTTGTGCTTGAGGAAATTGCTGATCAGCCTGTGTTTTCACCCCCGTCATCCACCAGCTCTGCACCAGTATGAAAATAAAGCCCATAGCTGAGGACTGCAAGTGTAATCCAAGTCTTCTGGTGGCTTGGGTGTCATACCACAACAATTCAGTTTTTTGATGGTTTTTTTTAAAGACCCAACCAGAGAAAACGAAATAAACTTTCTAATGCAATTTATATATACTCACTGGCCACTTTATTAGGTACACCTTGCTAGTACCGGGTTGGACCCGTTTTTGCCTTCAGAACTGCCTTAATCCTTCGTGGCATAGATTCAACAAGGTGCTGGAAACATTCCTCAGAGAGTTTGGTCCATATTGACACGATAGCATCACGCAGTTGCTGCAGATTTGTCGGCTGCACATCCATGATGCGAATCTCCCAGTCCACCACATCCCAAAGGTGCTCTATTGGATTGAGATCTGGTGACTGTGGAGGCCATTCGAGTACAGTGAACTCATTGTCATGTTCAAGAAACCAGTCTGAGATGATTCGAGTTTTATGACATGGTGCGTTATCCTGCTGGAAGTAGCCATCAGAAGATGGGAACACTGTGGTCATAAAGGGATGGACATGGTCAGCAACAATACTCAGGTAGGCTGTGGCGTTGACACGATGCTCAATTGGTACTAAGGGGCCCAAAGTGTGCCAAGAAAATATCCCCCACACCATTACACCACCACCACCAGCCTGAACCGTTGATACAAGGCAGGATGGATCCATGCTTTCATGTTGTTGACGCCAAATTCTGACCCTACCATCCGAATGTCGCAGCAGAAATCGAGACTCATCAGACCAGGCAACGTTTTTCCAATCTTCTATTGTCCAATTTTGGTGAGCCTGTGCGAATTGTAGCCTCAGTTTCCTGTTCTTAGCTGACAGGAGTGGCACCCGGAGTGGTCTTCTGCTGCTGTAGCCCATCTGCCTCAAGGTTCGACGTGTTGTGCGTTCAGAGAAGCTCTTCTGCATACCTCGGTTGTAATGAGTGGTTATTTGAGTTACTGTTGCCTTTCTATCAGCTCGAACCAGTCTGGCCATTCTCCTCTGACCTCTGGCATCAACAAGGCATTTTCGCCCACAGAACTGCCGCTCACTGGATATTTTCTCTTTTTCGGACCATTCTCTGTAAACCCTAGAGATGGTTGTGCGTGAAAATCCCAGTAGATCAGCAGTTTCTGAAATACTCAGACCAGCCCGTCTGGCACCAACAACCATGCCACGTTCAAAGTCACTTAAATCACCTTTCTTCCCCATTCTGATGCTTGGTTTGAACTGCAGCAGATCGTCTTGACCATGTTTACATGCCTAAATGCATTGAGTTGCTGCCATGTGATTGGCTGATTAGAAATTTGCGTTAACGAGCAGTTAGACAGGTGTGCCTAATAAAGTGGCCGGTGAGTGTATATATATATATATAATTCAAGTAAATTCTCTATGAGACAGTACAAGCCTGTTTCATGCTGTAAGCAATCATCAGCTGTCCTTATTTTGCTCCTTATTTGTTGAGCACTATCCCTAACGTTAAGTGTTTCTTTTAACAAAGTTATATATATATATATATATATATATATATATATATATATATATATATATAATCCAATGAGTCAAGTAAATTCTTTATGAGACAGTACAAGCCTGTTTCATGCCATAAGCAATCATCAGCTGTCCATCAGCTGATGATTGCTTGCTTATATATGATATGCATATGACTTATGCATATGTATTGCACATCCTTTTCAAGTGTGTTATATGTACACTGATCGCTGAAAATGTGACTCTGCAATCCTCAGTGGTCATGTGGTTTCCAAGACAGAACAATCTCTCACCAGTACTGTTAAAGAAAAGCCAAGAAGACAAGATGGGGGGATATCGGTCATTTGATGGGGTCTTTATGCATGCTCAGTAATCCAGGTGTTGAATCACTTCATCTGGACACAAGGTATCGTGGGAGAAATGTGCACATCCTTGATAGGGAGGAACGCTAGTTTGAATGGGGAGTCAAAGAGGCCGTCTAAGTGACTATGGGACAATCATCCCTGAACCAAGGAGGGGGCTAACAGTACATCTGTTACCATCTTACAACACTGTGATTGTAGCTATTCCTCAATCCTCTGTGAATAGTACACATGGCCATTGTAATGCATTGTCACAACAATTTTCATATGAAACCCGTGTTAGATCTCTGGTTTCAGTCATTATGAAACTGTGTTGTTTATAAGTGTGGGGATACCTGCAGTCAATGGAGACTGACAAAGTCACTTATGAGTGATGAAACATTTCTCCCACTAAACCTTTTGTGCCGATAACCTGATTCTGTTTTTCTGGGGTCTTTAATTAGTTGCAATCTGTACCATTCAGCAACCCCTTCTGATATTTACTAGTCATATTACTCACATTTTTACCATTATGTAGACATGATTACGTTTCCTTTGTGCAGGGGCACTGTGCAGCTTCACCTAGGTTGCAAAATGCCAACAAGGACATGTATGCCTTCCAGAATAAAAGAAAAAAAAATCAAACGCACATCTCAGTGATTCACATGAAAATGTCAGCCAAAAGTGTCTGAAAATGCTGCAGCATGAGTGGTTGCAGAGTAATTAAATGTAAACGGTGGAGAAAGTTCAAATAGTGGTAAAGGTCATTGCAATGAGTCCGGAGGCCAACTGGATGACTGGATGACAGTATGCTAATTATGCTGCTGCTACTGCCGCCGCTGCTGCTGCTGCAGCCCAGTCCACATCAATGCTTTTACGGCAGTGCTGTAATAGGACACACATGACAACTGCCATAGCCAAGGAGCTTGAAAAATTATAGTGTAGTTCAGTAATTATCTCACAGAGACAGGTCATTTCACATGATACTTTGAAGCCCCCTTTCAGTAGAAAAATGAACCATCATTCTCAATAATGAAGTGGCTTGTGGTTGATGCAATCAGGGAAAAGGATTGCTGTGGCAGCAAGCCATGTCTCCCACAGGAGCACACTGACAAACACAAAGTGTTTGTTAATTTTCTCACCGGTTAATGCCTCTAGGGTGGTACAGCATTCTTGAAGGCCTCTCTGAGAGCATGACCTTGGGCCCACAGCCTAGTTCTTGGTTTGAAAAGGCTAAACAGTTTTAGCATACAGAGAGAGGAGAGAGAGAGAGAGAGAGAGAGAGAGAGAGAGAGAGAGAGAGAGAGAGAGAGAGAGAGAGAGAGAGAGAGAGAGAGAGAGAGAGAGAGAAGAGAGAGAGAGAGAGAGAGAGAGAGAGAGAGAGAGAGAGAGAGAGAGAGAGAGAGAGAGAGAGAGAGAGAGAGAGGGGCTCCCTTGTTTGCAGTCTAGGGGGGCACCGCGTAACAGCAGACTGGAGCTTGTCTGATGAGCCCTTCCTCCAATTGCCCCTCTGTTTGCTTTCTCCAGAACACCTGCTGTCTCCTAGCCTTTAAATTAGAGAATGTAACAGAGTGGCTGTGTACTGTATGTATGGGAGCACAGCACACAAGAATTAATTGCCAGCACAGACACCCCCACCGCTCTCTCTCTCTCACCCCCTCTCTCTCCGACACCCTTTTCATCAGCAATTTCCGAACTTCCACTCCAAAATATTTCGAGAGCACTACCATCTTTGACAGAGATAGCGTCAAAGCCAATGCCCGCATGTTCAGTTCACATGCACTACAGATATAGTACTATACTATATCACATACTACGTATAGCAACTATAGTATGTGGCTGTGGTGAAAAGAAACATGGCTACATATAGAAAGAAAGTCACTTTATTTTGTCATTGTATTCTTACAATGAATTGTATTGTTACAATGCATTTGTTCTCTGCATTTAACCCATTCTATTGTATATGAGCAGTGGACAGCTGCAACCCCCAGGGACCAACTCCAGTTCTTCTTTCCATTGCCTTGGTCAGGGGCACAGACAGGAAGGAGTATTAACCCTAACATGCATGTCTTTTTGATGGTGGGAGGAAACCGAAGCACTCGGAAGAAACCCACACAGACGAGGAGAGAACATATAAACTCCATACAGAAAGGACCTGAGACAGCCTGGGGTTTGACCCCCCCCCCCACACACACACACACGCACGGGTAAAAAAATGAAAGGAAAAACCAACAAACCACATAACATGTCTTAGTAAGGTGTTGATTCACCATGGGCCTCCAGAACAGCTTCAGTGCTCCTTGTCATAGATTCTACAAGTATCTGAACTCTGCTAGAGGGCTGGACACCATTAATATTATTATCCATTATCCAAACCACTTAGCCTGCTCTCAGGGTCACAGAGCTGCTGGAGCCTATCCCAGTAGTCACTGGACAGCAGGCAGGGGGACACCCTGGACAGCCCACCAGGCCATTACAGGGCTGACACACACACACACACACACACACACACACACACACACACACACACACACACACACACACACACACACACACACCCATTCACACCTAGGGACAATTTAGTATGGCCGATTCACCTGACCTACATGTCTTTGGACTGTGGAGGAAACCAGAGCACCCAGAGGAAACCCATGCAGACACGGTGAGAACATGCATACTCCACACAGAGGACGACCCAGGACAACCCTCAAAGTTGGACTACCCTGGGGCTCGAACCCAAGACCCTCTTGCTGTGAGGCAAACGCACTTACCACTGCGCCACCATGCTGCCTATTACATCTTCCCCATGTTGAGGCAGATGGATGGACACCTTTCTTCCAAAAGCTATTCCCCCATTTGGTGTTTAGATGATGGTGCTGGAGAGCGCTGTCTAACACAATGGTCCAAAATCTCCCATAGGTTTTCAATTGGGTTGAGAGCTGGTGACTGTGAAGCTCATATCATACGATTTACATCGTTTTCACACTCATCTAACCATTCAGTGAACACTCGCGCCCTGTGGATGGGGGCATTGTCATCCTGGAAGAGACCACTCCCATCAGGACAGAAATGTATCATCATAGGTAAAGCTGATCACTCAGTATAACTTTGTATTGATTTGCAGTGACCCTTCCCTCTAAGGAGACAAATGGCCCCAAACAATGCTAGGAAAATGTCCCCGCAGCATAACGGTGCTCCCGGACAGCTTCACTGTTGGGGTCAAGCATTCAGGTTTTTCCTTTAATTTGTCACCCGTCACTGTGTGTGTGTGTGTGTGTGTGTGTGTGTGTGTGTGTGTGTGTGTGTGTGTGTGTGTGTGTGTGTGTGTGTGTGTGTGTGTGTGTGTGTGTGGGTGGGGGCAATTTCACATGAAGGCTAAGAAGGTAAGAGTGATGAACTGTGCTCTGTGCTGCAGATTTTCTTTTTAAAGGGGAAAATAACAAAAGGTGAGGGGTGGGAGTTGAAGACATGCATGTTGGAAGTTTACAATTATACACAGCTTAGTTCTATTTATTTCCACATCCATCTGACAAAGGTAGTTTTTAAGTTCCGGTTTGGTTCGAATCCCTGTGTTACCTCCGGCTTGGTCGGGCATCCCTACAGACACAATTGGCCGTGTCTGCGGGTGGGAAGCCGGATGTGGGTATGTGTCCTGGTCGCTGCATTAGCGCCTCCTCTGGTCAGTTGGGGTGCCCGTTCAGGGGGAGGGGGAACTGGGGGGAATAGCGTGATCCTCCCACGTGCTACGTCCCCCTGGCGAACATCACTATCAGGTGAAAAGAAGCAGCTGGCGAGTCGACGTGTATTGGAGGAAGTATGTGGTAGTCTGCAGCCCTTCCAGATCGGCAGAGGGGGTGGAGCAGTGACCGGGATGGCTCGGAGGAGTGGAGTAGTTGGCTGGGTACAATTGAGGAGAAAGGGGGGTGGGGGTCCAACAAAAGTAAAGAAAGTTTGGGACTGTTTCAATGGTTATTTTCAGTTCTTTTTTCTTCTTTTTTTTCTTTCAAATTTTACGTTTTATAGGGCTTGTTACGTTTGTTAGATTCTGTTTCTAGCATGAATCTGATTGGACAAATGATATGACAGCCCAGGCATATCGTGTCGAAATGTTGATCTGAGAACATCTCTTTCTTGCAAAACTAAGAACCACAGACTTTCAGTGTCTCTTCCATCAGGGATGTGATTATTCAAATAACTGACACGCAGCACCTGTAAAAAGCATCCCTGCATAACCACCAGTACATTATGTCAGATTAGAAGTCCTTAGTACATGTGTCACACAGCTTCAGTTCTTCTTTTAGTTGTCTGGTTGTAGTTCAGTTGACTTGGAAATGGCAACAGTAATGACTAAGGGAACATCTTAAGATGACATCAAAATGGTAACCTGGGTATTCTGCCTTGGAAAATCCTGTTGACATAACTGAGACAAGGTTCTTCAGCCGCTTAAATGCAAGATTAAGTGGAAACATCAAGGGACAGCATTTCATTTTGTGCATTTAAATAAGACGTGATATAAGCCAGCACTTTAAAGCCAAATTTTCCCTTCGTCTGATTATCTTTTATGGGTGCAAACATTTTGAGTGTACTTTGCAAGGGTTCTGTTTTTGAAGAGACAAAATAGTAATGCGACAGGAGGATATTTAACTTTGTTGATATTTGAAAATGCTAAAACAGTGGTATTTCTCAGTTAAATCTATCTGAATAAAAGATTCAATCATTCATTCATTATCCAAACCACTTATCCTGCTCTCAGGGTCGCAGGGTTGCTGGAGCCTATCCCAGCAGTCATTGGGCGGCAGGTGGGGAGACACCCTGGAAAGGCTGCCAGACCATCACAGGACCTGAATAAAAATCCGAAACCTATTTAACCACTGAGTTATGGGATAATTCCAACAGGGATAACTACAGTTTAGGCATTTGTAAGGTTCAATGGTTAATAACATGAACAATTTGACCTTATTATTCCTTAACTTCCTATACTGCCTTGCCTACCTTATTTTAGATATTCCACTTAATGATTTTGTATCATGCATCAAATGTAAATGTGTACATCCCACCAAGTCAATTTAATTAATACAATAATAATTAATTGATTTAACTATGGATGTTGACTAAGCTTGACTAGTGGGCTTTGCAGTGTTCAAGTAGACATTTTAATTCACCCTGGAAGTTTTACAATTTGCAAAAGAACCAGTCAAAGTTTTAAGAGTGGGGTCCTTTTGCAAATTAAGGTCACCTATCATTCGAATCAAAGAGCATACAATGAAAACAGTTAATGTTAATGTACCACTAAATGTCACTAAGACAAAAAGAGCCAACTCTAATTCTAGCATCTCAGTCCACAACCCTGCCCTCATCCATAATGAGAGTGGTGAACTTGTGGACTTTTTCAGGTATATTGGACAAGAGACACCGTTTCGACCAACACACCCCTAATAGAAAGAAAGAAAGACACTTTATTTTGTCATTGTATAGTTTTTCAGTTACAATGAAGTTTGTTTGCTGCATTCTCTGCATTCTCTCCATCCTATTGTATAGGGGCAGTGGGCAGCTGCAGCACCCGGGGACCAACTCCAGCTCTTCTTTCCATTGCCTTGCTCAGGGGCACAGACAAGAGTATTAACCCTAACATGCATGTCTTTTTGATGGTGGGAGGAAACCAGAGCACCCAGAGGAAACTCATGCAGACATGGGGAGAACATGCAAACTCCACACAGAAAGGACCTGAGACAGCCTGGGGTTTGAACCCAGCACCTTCTTGCTGTGAGTCAACAGTGCTAACCACTGGGCGACTGTGCCAACCTATCCATAATATTCAAAAATGCTGCCAGCAAGGACTCTGCCATTCGTAAATGCAAACACTTTCTGTCGAACCTCACCTTCTCTTGCTACTGTACAAAAGTAAAATTCAGCCCATACAACTTCACTGCTCCCTATTTCTTAACCATTTTAACAATCACCAATAGGAACCGGCTCAGCCACATCTCGCACAGTACATCCAAAATCATGGCCCCAACCTATCAGACCTCAGCAGCAAAACCACGATACACAGAGCACTAACCATAACGCAGGATCGCACTCATCCCCTTAACCCATTGTTCACATTGCTCTCATCTTGTTAGGGCTCGGTCTGTTGACCAACCTGGCAACCAGCAATGAGAGCGGGGGAAGGGCGCGTCTGAAACACCTGCAGCCTACCTACTCGTTAACCACTCTAGTATAAGTTTGTTTGCTTTCCAGAACTCGTCGCGAGTTCGTCCTGAACAGTCCCGTGAGTAAATTCTTCGTCTCAAGTTTTGTGACATTTCTGTGTCTCCCGGTGGAGTACAGATTGTAGTATTCTCCGTGTTTTTGCTTGTTTGATTATTCCCTTGTGTCAGTTCTCCTTGAGAGCTTGTTCGGAGAGGAACTTTCTTTGTGTTTTCCCCATTGGATTTTCCCATCGTGATTTCCTAGTTGAGATCAAGTTTTTGATATTCTAATTTCTCCTCTCTCACTGTGGATCTTATTACTCGGTTGGACTTCTACCTTAAAGGAGCAGTTTGTGTTTTTTCCCCTTTCGGACTTTAAAGGAGCAGTTTGTGTTTTTTTCCCTTTCGGACTTTAAAGGAGCAGTTTGTGTTTTTTTCCCTTTCGGACTTTAAAGGAGCAGTTTACGTTTTTTCCCTTTCGGACTTTAAGGGAGCAGTTTACGTTTTTTCCCTTTCGGACTTTAAGGGAGCAGTTTACGTTTTTTCCTTTTCGGATTAAGGGGGCAGTTTACGTTTTCCCATTTTTAAGAAGCTATTCTCAAGTTCCGCCTGAAGCGCCTCCCCCTTCTGTCCAGGCCCGCCCGGCTCTCCTCTACGAGTCCTGCCAGGTTGGTGCTTTACTTTGTCTTGTGTTGTCGCTATTGGGTTCGTTCTACAAACCTTAACAGTACGAACTCGCCCTCACTATGAACCCAGACAACCTAGACGCCAATCCTGTCCAGGCTGCTCTCTATAAGCAGATTCAGCTTACAGCCTCCCACGGCCAGCAACTACAAGAGGCCGCTGTTGCCATGCAGGGCCTCCGGGCTCAGGTGCAACCCCTCCAGGCTTCGGTGGATTCTCTTTCGGCCCAGCAAGCGGCGCTCGCGAGCCAACAAGAGGAGGTTCTTAAGCAGTTGCAAACTCTCACAGCGGCTATCACCATCCAGCCAGCTGTCCCACCAGTTCCGGCCGCCCCTCCTCCAGCAGTGCCCGCAGCCGTTGCCTTAGACAATCCTACCGTTTATGTTTCGGATTTCCGGGAGCCCAGTATCTCCAATCCCAAGCCTTTTGATGGCAACTTTGAGACCTGTGCCACGTTCATCACACAGTGTGAGCTTGTCTTCGCCCACCATTCCAGGGGGTTCACCACAGATGCTGCAAGAGTTGCTTACGTGACTAACCTGCTGACTGGCCGCGCTGCTCAGTGGGCCACTGCTTCCTGGTCCATGGGGGCCAGTTTCTGCTCTTCCTACGATGACTTTGTGGCTGAGCTTCGGAAGGTATTCCATCATCCAGTGTACGGTCAGGATCCGGGTGTCCGATTGAGCAGGATCCAGCAGGGCAGTGGCAGTGTCACTGAATACTCAGTCGAGTTCAGGCTGGCTGCGGCTGAGAGTGGCTGGAACGACCAGTCACTTCGGGTAACCTTCCGTAGGGGCCTCAGCGATGCCGTCAAGGATCAGCTAGCCACCCGGGAGGATCCTACCTCTCTCGACGACCTTATCAGCCTTGCCATCCGCATCGATGGACGTCTCCGCGAGAGAAGGCGCGAGCGAGGTCTACGGGGAACCGTTTCTACCTCTCAGCCATCCAGAGCTTCCGAAGGGGGCTCTTCTTCGTCGCACTCCACTTCCCCTGTGGCAAGCCTCTCCTCCTCCCAGACAGTGACAGAGGAGGAACCTATGCAGCTTGGGCGTACACGACTGACTCCCGCTGAACGTGAGGCCCGGTTCAAGGCAGGTCTCTGTCTTTACTGCGGTCTTAAGGGACACCGGATCAGCGAGTGTCCTACGCGGCCAAAAGATTAGGCTCACTGGGACCCCGGGAGATCCTAGTGAGCCGTCTTTCCTGTTCCCGCCATCCTGCTCCGGCTAACCATCTTGTGAGCGTTACCCTGGCTTGGGCAGACCAGCGGCTCACTGTAGGCGCACTCATCGATTCGGGAGCTGATGGGTGTTTCTTGGACTCTACGTTTGCTGCTCAAGCTAACATTCCATGTGAGGAATTGGAGAGGCCAAAAGAGGCCTTTGCTCTGGATGAGCGCCGCCTGGCCAGTGTTACCCGACAGTCCTGTCCCGTGTCTCTCACTATTGCTGGAAACCATGTGGAGAGCCTTCAGTTCTTCGTCATCCAGTCTCCCTTAGTTCCTGTGATCTTGGGGCGTCCCTGGTTGGCTCAGCATGAGCCACACATTGCTTGGTCGTCTGGTAACATTTTGGAGTGGAGCTCCTCCTGTCACGCCCGGTGTCTTCAGGCCGCACCTGGTCCAGCAGTCCAGACTGTTCCGATTGCCCCTCCTCCCGATCTTTCCTCTGTTCCTCCCGAGTATCATGATCTCGGGGAGGTCTTCAGCAAGACGCGGGCTCAGTCTCTCCCTCCGCATCGGCCATATGATTGTGCTATCAACCTCCGTCCTGGGGCCTCTCTCCCTAGCAGTCGTCTTTACAGCCTTTCCATTCCCGAGAAGGCTGCTATGGACGATTACATTTCAGAATCGTTGGCGGCAGGGCTCATCCGACCCTCATCCTCCCAGGTGGCAGCTGGTTTCTTTTTCGTTAAGAAGAAGGATGGTGGTCTACGACCCTGCATTGATTATCGCCAACTCAACGACATCACCATCAAGAATAAATACCCCCTGCCTCTGATGAGCTCCACCCTCGAACCCCTGACCCAGGCGACTGTCTTCACTAAGCTGGATCTCCGGAACGCCTACCATCTCGTTCGGATCCGGAAAGGGGACGAGTGGAAGACAGCCTTTAAGACTCCCCGTGGTCATTATGAGTACCTGGTAATGCCGTTCGGCCTCACCAACGCCCCGGCGGTGTTCCAGGCACTCATGAATGACATCCTTCGCGACATGCTCGACCAATTCGTTGTCGTCTACCTTGATGACATCCTCATCTTCTCCAGGTCCCTCGAGGAGCATGTCCAGCACGTGCGGCAGGTTCTCGAACGCCTCCTTCGTAACCGGCTGTTCGTCAAGGCTGAGAAATGCCTGTTCCATTCTGAGTCAGTGGACTACTTAGGTTTTATCGTGGAGGGAGGCAGGACTCGAGCTGATCCTCGCAAGATCAAAGCGGTGGTGGAATGGCCGGATCCTAAGTCACGTAAGGAACTGCAGAGCTTCCTCGGGTTCGCGAACTTTTACAGGAGGTTCGTCCGAAACTACAGCTCTGTAGCAGAACCCCTCACCCGTCTAACCTCCCCCTCTCAGCCGTTCGTCTGGTCCCCAGCTGCTCGCTCTGCATTTCTGTCGCTCAAGGAGAGGTTCACCAGTGCCCCCGTCCTACTCCATCCCGATCCCAAGAGGCAGTTCATAGTTGAGGTGGACGCTTCGGACACCGGATTGGGGGCTGTGCTCTCCCAACGATCAGAGACCGACCAGAAGGTTCATCCTTGCGCGTTCTTCTCCCGCCGGTTCCTTCCCGCCGAGGAGAACTACGATGTTGGTAATCGGGAGCTTCTCGCTGTAGTGGCTGCACTTGAGGAATGGCGCCATTGGCTGGAGGGGGCAGAGCATCCATTTACCATCTGGACTGATCATAAGAACCTGACGTTCATCCGGGCAACCAAACGTCTCAATGGTCGGCAGGCACGGTGGGCCAGTTTCCTCAGTCGGTTCGACTTCACACTGACTTATCGTCCTGGCTCCCGCAACACCAAGGCAGATGCTCTGTCTCGTCAACACCTTAAGGAACCTGTAACGGTGGAGCCAAGTCCCGTCCTCCCTGAGACCAAGGTCGTTGGCGTGGTGACCTGGGGCCTTGAGACGGTGGTCAAGCGCGCCTTGCGCTCCAGTCCAGCCCCGAGCAACGTGCCGCCTCGCCGACTGTTTGTTCCGGACTCAGTGAGGTCTCGGGTCCTCAAATGGGGCCACACCAGTCAGCTCGCTTGCCACCCTGGAGTCCACCGCACTTTCACTTTCATAGCTCGACGGTTCTGGTGGCCCACTATGAGGAGGGACGTCAAGGAGTTCGTCATGGCCTGCACCATCTGTGCCCGCAGCAAGGCCTCTCACCAGGCACCGGCTGGTCTGCTGCAGCCCCTTCCTATTCCCAGTCGGCCCTGGTCCCATGTGGCGTTGGATTTTGTCTCTGGACTTCCTCCGTCTCAGGGCAACACAGTGATCCTGACGGTGGTGGATCGCTTCAGCAAGGGTGTTCACCTGGTGGCTTTGCCTAAGCTTCCTTCTGCTTCAGAAACCGCTGACCTCCTGATGAGCCACGTCTTCCGTCTGCATGGACTTCCCAAGGACATTGTGTCAGACAGAGGGCCCCAGTTTGTTTCCCGTGTGTGGCGTGCTTTCTGCAAGGGGTTGGGCGCCTCGGTCAGCCTTTCGTCGGGATATCATCCGCAGACTAACGGACAGACTGAGAGGATGAACCAGAGTGTGGAATCTGCTCTCCGTTGCGTCGCTGCCAAGAAGCCAACCTCCTGGAGTCAGTTTCTCCCCTGGGTCGAGTATGCGGTCAACTCCCTGGTCAGCTCCGCCACCGGCCTCTCGCCCTTTGAGGCATCCCTGGGTTACCAGCCGCCCGTCTTCTCTGCACAGGAGTCCGAAGTGGAGGTTCCCTCCGTGCAGACTCATCTGGACCGCTGTCGTCGTGTCTGGGAGATCACCAGGGCTGCGCTGCTCCGTGCTACGGAACGTGCCAGACGAGGAGCTAACCGTCGCCGATCCACAGCACCAGCTTACCAACCCGGACAGAGAGTCTGGCTGTCCACCAAGGATCTCCCCCTTCAGTCCTCTGCCAAGAAGCTGAATCCCCAGTTCGTTGGACCCTTCGAGATCCAGGAAGTACCCAGTCCTGCAGTTGTGCGTCTTAAGCTCCCGGCCTCCATGAAGATCCATCCGGTTTTTCATGTGTCCCGAGTAAAGCCTGTCTCCGAGAGCCCCCTTATGCCTCCGGCCCCAGCTCCGCCTCCCCCTGAGATTGTGGATGGGCATCCACAGTGGAAGGTCCGTCGGCTGATGGACGTCCGACGCAGGGGACGGGGGTTCCAGTATTTGGTTGACTGGGAGGGCTATGGGGTGGAGGAACGAAGCTGGGTATCCCGCCAGCTCATCATGGACCCTGGTCTGCTCGCTGAGTTCTATCGCCGTCACCCTGACAAGCCTGGCAGGTCGCCTGGTGGCTCCCGTAGAGGGGGGGGGGGGGTACTGTTAGGGCTCGGTCTGTTGACCAACCTGGCAACCAGCAATGAGAGCGGGGGAAGGGCGCGTCTGAAACACCTGCAGCCTACCTCCTCGTTAACCACTCTAGTATAAGTTTGTTTGCTTTCCAGAACTCGTCGCGAGTTCGTCCTGAACAGTCCCGTGAGTAAATTCTTCGTCTCGAGTTTTGTGACATTTCTGTGTCTCCCGGTGGAGTACAGATTGTAGTATTCTCCGTGTTTTTGCTTGTTTGATTATTCCCTTGTGTCAGTTCTCCTTGAGAGCTTGTTCGGAGAAGAACTCTCTTTGTGTTTTCCCCATTGGATTTTCCCATCGTGATTTCCTAGTTGAGATCAAGTTTTTGATATTCTAATTTCTCCTCTCTCACTGTGGATCTTATTACTCGGTTGGACTTCTACCTTAAAGGAGCAGTTTGTGTTTTTTCCCCTTTCGGATTTTAAAGGAGCAGTTTGTGTTTTTTTCCCTTTCGGACTTTAAAGGAGCAGTTTGTGTTTTTTTCCCTTTCGGACTTTAAAGGAGCAGTTTACGTTTTTTCCCTTTCGGACTTTAAGGGAGCAGTTTACGTTTTTTCCTTTTCGGATTAAGGGGGCAGTTTACGTTTTCCCATTTTTAAGAAGCTATTCTCAAGTTCCGCCTGAAGCGCCTCCCCCTTCTGTCCAGGCCCGGCCGGCTCTCCTCTACGAGTCCTGCCAGGTTGGTGCTTTACTTTGTCTTGTGTTGTCGCTATTGGGTTCGTTCTACAAACCTTAACACATCTGGTCTCACTCAGGTACAGGTCCCTCACCTGGAGATAGGCCGCTTTAAAGTCAGCTTTGTTCCTTCTACCATTGAACCTCTAAACTCTTGTGTCTATATATGGTTGTCTCCCTGTTCTCTATATACGTCCTGTGGCATGTACGTATAGTATGTGTATATGTATTTACTGTATGTGTGGCTCTGTACAAAGGGTGAAAACACATCTCTTGTAGGACAATGAAGTATATATATATATATATATATATATTAATCAAGCTACTGTCTCCGTTATAATCAACATCATAATCAACACCATAATGGTGCACTCAAGTGGTTTGGTTGTCTGGAATCAAGTAACTTCCACCTCCACCATTTCAAATCTTACGCAACATGATGCAAAAATACAGGAGTCCTCTCTCTTCTATCTATCTATCTATCTATCTATCTATCTATCTATCTATCTATCTATCTATCTATCTATCTATCTATCTATCTATCTACATATCTACATACCTATATACATATAGGTATGTATGTATGTATATATATATATATATATATATGTATATATGTGTATATATATGAAATCCAGTGAGTAGAGTAAATTAACAGTTTTATATATATGTGTGTGTGTGTGCGTGTGTGTGTGTGTATCAATATATGCATATATATCAAAATATATATAGCAAGCTGATCTGGAGGTTAAAATTTTATTTTGCCAAACCATCCTTTCGCGTAGCCTGTCTTAACAAAATCGTAACTAAACAAAAATAAAAATAAAGAAATCTTAAAATAGACTTTTTCACCCTTTTCAGAACAGGGATGACCCTGCGGTAGTTGGGAGGTGGGAACAGAGCTGTACTCCCATGCTGTGATTAATACAACGATGTATCACTCGTCTTAGTAACACAAATCACACAGATGCCAAATATGCAAGGGCTTTTGAACAAAACAATAACATTCTGGAAGACATGAAACGCTGCCTGGACACACTTCGGCAGTACCGATACAGCAGAGTGGTTATAATGACATGTCATACAATGTTGCTTGTATAGTACTTTATTTAAAATACCCAGTATTGCTGTTTTATCCCCAATATTTCTATTAGGGAGCATTTGGTTTTTGGTTTATGGAGTTGTATAGTCATTACTTCTGACTTTGAAAGCTTGAAAAAACAGATAATGTTTACCCCATTTTCTGGGTACATTTCTTTCCAAACTACAACTGGAGCTGGATCAGTCTCTGTTTGAGTAAAGGATCGTTTAGCACAGACTGCACGCAACTTCTCACAGAATTGATTTGACAGCCCTAAGCCTGCCTCTTTCTGTAGCGTGCACAACCCATCTGTTTGTCACCTCTTAATATGAATGTAGTCAGTCAGGCTGAAAATGTGTAGCAAGGCTAATATTTACAAAATGCCAGTCATCCTAATGCATCCTAGAGCTTGCAGTTTAATGCCCGAACATTGGGCTGATGGTGCTTTCTGCGTGACAAATATGTGTTGGTGTCTGTGATACATATGATCAACAACTGCAGACCTCGGAGCATTTAACAGTCCTAATAGAGACGCGGAGATGGGGGGGGGGTACTCGACTGTGCTTGACAGTAATCATTTAAAGCAGCATAACAATGCAACATGCAATCAACTCATTTGCTTACCGAACATCATTAATGGGTCATGTCCACCCAACGATTATGCTTAGACCTTTCCATTATCATTTTGGCACCTTTATCGTTGTACATAATACATGGCCATCAGGAAATCCACTGAAATCCTTTAGCAGTTGATACACATTGTTTATCACTGACATAATTGTCCATCCACTGCAATGCAATCTGCCCAAATAATTGGTGTTGTCACCGATATACTCGGTCTTTGCAATCATTTCACAAAGTAGAGTATAATAGTCCGCTTTCGTTAAATAAAGACAAGTGATTTTCACATTCCAGTGCACAACTGCATAAGTGGGTATGCATTACACAGTTCAGTGCAACTGAAAACGGTCAGTGATTAATCATCTGACCATTGATCCGCAATTTTTTTTATTATTATTTTTTTTTGTGATAGCCCTCTACAAACGCCATTGAGCATTATACCCTTGCCATCAGTTTTCGTCTGGCAATAACAAGGTTGCCTCAGCAGCACGAGCAGGCTGTGATAATATTGAGCCCTGATAGAGGCAAGCTGCTGACCTAGAAGCACATCTCACGTTTATTTATTTACCAGGTAAGAAATCAGTTTTTCAGAGACGATTGCAAATCTATGCTCTCGACCTTGATTCCCTCCTCAAAAAGTGTAAACCTGTCAGAAGAGTTCAGTGCACTATTTTCAAAACCACAGTAATATAAATCGAGATGGTGTTCTCACTACAAATGTTGATGGTTGAATTCTTACAAAGGCTGTTGTAATGTGCTCTGTGCACAGCCATCCATCCATTATCCAAACCGCTTATCCTGCTCTCAGGGTCGTGGGGATGCTGGAGCCTATCCCAGCAGTCACTGGGCGGCAGGCGGGGAGACACCCTGGACAGGCTGCCAGGCCATCACAGGGCTCACACACACACACACACACACACACACACACACACACACACACACACACACACACACACACACATACCTAGAGGCAATTTAGTTCGGCCGATTCACCTGACCTACGCTTCTTTGGACTGTGGGAGGAAACCGGAACACCCGCAGGAAAACCACACAGACACAGGGATGACCCAGGATGACCCCCAAGGTTAGGCTACCCCGAGGCTCAAATCCAGGATCTTCTTACTGAGAGGTGACTGTGCTAACCACTAAGCCACCGTGCTGCCCTCTGTGCACATATCAAAACTTTTTCAAATTCAAGTAGTTTTGAATCAACCCAGATTTCTCTTCAAAATCGACTGCATTTTGGCACCGTTGATAACAGCGTTGTTTAAAATACTCCCTGGATTCATCCATTGATTTTCATGATGTTTTTGTTTTCAGTGAGATAGATTGGACAGAGGGTTTAGTGGCTGCAGTGCGTCATTAGCTAAATGCATGTAACGTTAATTAACCATAAGCAACCAGATACTCGGTCTGACTGATACCTAAGAAGCATAAACAGATTTCACTGTCAAATTCATGTTCACTGGTTATGCAGAGCACAGAACTGCATTCTCAAGAGAGTCTGCTTATCTGTGTAAATGTTATCATTTTGGTGTCTGCTTTCAAATTTGTTCAATTAATTAAGGTCCCTGGTATGCAGATAGAATCAATAGCATATTCCTTTCCATTCATAATTGCAGCATTTCAGAGATGTAATTTACAACCTTGTCTCTTAACCGAGTGCTTTGAATACTGGAGAATTACAGTGTCCAATGTGAGTTACTCTGTCTAATCAGTGGAATAGATTTCCCCAATTAAAGTGTCTTCCATTCTGAATGTGAAAGCAAAAGTATGCCGCAGACTAGCTCACGAATTCATGCAATGATCAGAATGTTGTGAGTCCCTCTGATTTTTCTTTTACAATGTTATCTTCTGCACATAAAACCCCAAAACAAAACAAAACAAAAAACAAAAACAAAACAGAACATTTCAATATGAAACCATTATAATAAATGCTGGATATATCAGGAACCTGTGATTTCCACAAATCACAATACTTATCGAATGTCTTACTGCCAGAAATACTAGCCTGATGTGTAGTTTGAGTGAAAAATGTCAACAAGAGAGACCTTGGGCTGTCATACTTAGACATGACATGCTATGCTCAACTGTATATTGCATTTTCTTTTAAATCAATAAGATCAATAAAATTCGTATGAGTTTGTCAGATTACAAGGTGAGTAAATGTTTGTAAAAGTGAAACATCTCGGCAATAAACTCCTCTATAACCAGCTGTGCAAAAAAGGACTGGTACTAATTTCAGTTCTCTTTTATACCAAAATATTAATTGTTTGACTGTTTTTTTCAATGATCTGATTTTGATCTGATTAATAAAGCTAAACTAAATGAAACAAACATATAATACTAATTGCTATTCAAATGTATGCAATTTATATAATTTATGAAGATAAACTTTGAATGGAAACTATGGTAAATTCTGACACTGGTCCAGATAGCAGAGGACTCTACCGTTTTCTAATTATACTATATGATTATACAATTAGAGTGCTAGGGCTCAAATTTTCACTATACCATTATCAAGGCAAAAATATCACAATAATGATAATATCACAGTATCCATAACCAGCTTTGAAATTGGCCTAATGCTGTCTCTTACAATTCATCTTAATCGTTATTTATAGTGCTTTAAACACCTTGATGGCTATTACATCCAAAAGCACATCCTATTTTTTGCAACTGCGGAACAAAAGAAAAAAAATCGTCATAAAATAACTTTAAAATTTGATTTTTAAAAAAAATTACATAACACTTCTGAATCTGTATTTGCTATGTTGTTATCTGCAACAGATCAGTGAAATATCTCTGTATTCAATTACTGGTTTTACATTCACATCACCTCCAGTGTTGCTGAATCTGGTATGGTGTTGGTATCCTATATATGAGCATATGACACACATTCAGATCTTATCCGTTAACAGGCAGATGATGATTCCCTTAATAAAAGGGTATGGTGCTGAAGCATTGCTTGTGCAAGGACAATGATTGAAAGTTGTCTGCTGTCAAATCACTTGTTTTTGGCCTAGCTGTGGATCACGCAAATCTTGAGACATGTCTGACTCATTTACAGCTACAATCACAATTTTGCCCAAGCAAACATTAAAGCTTTTTTTTTAAACATATTAAATTCTCAATCTGTCATGGAAATGCGACGCTATGCCTGTCGGTAAGTTGATGTAAGCATAGCCTACTTTAGGCTTATGCAAGCCTGTTCAGTTTTTATTTGCACTGGCAAAATTATTAGTAGGATTAGACGAGGCTATAAGATACCGTCATTATAACTTCAGTAGCCCACACATACACACACACACACACACACACACACACACACACACACACACACACACACACACACACACACACACACACACACACACACAACCAAATGCAATCTTTATTTAATCCCATAATTACAACCTTGGTACATGTAATATACTATATTTTGAATGTCTTGATGCGTGCTCAAAAATCCAGGTAAGGAAATCCCAGAAAGGTAAGTCAGTTCATCTGGACACAATGTTTAGTGGTAGAAACATTTCATCACACATCTAAGTGACTTCATCAGGCTCAGCTGATGGCTCTGGTCCACTCATAATGATCGGGTCCCACTGTACAAACAGAGCAATATAATGTACACTGTTAAGTGCTTGGAGGATTGCCATGAATTGTACATTGGGGAGAATAAACAGACGCTAGCCAAGAGGATGGCACAACACAGAAGAGCTACCTCGTCAAGCCAGGACTCCGCAGTCTACACTCTTCTACAAGCTAATGGCAACTCATTCAAGGATGAGGGTGTGCACATCCTTGATAGAGAGGAACGCTGGTTTGAATGGGGAGTCAAAGAGGCCATCTATGTGAAGAGGCCTGTTAGTTTGAGGGTTCTGTGTAGTGTCTTAGCAGTTCCTAGCACTGCACTCTTCTGGTCAGAGACCTCAGATGTTGTTTCTGGAATCTGCTGGAGCCACTCTCCCAGTTTGGGGGTATCAGCCCCAACATCAGTCCCTATTACCAATGGGACTGATGTTGTTCTCTTGTAACTCTTCAGCTGGCATTACACTTTGGATGGGTCTTTGAGGAACAGGCCATTTACTCTTTTGGCTTCTGCTTCTAAAGGTTATCTCTTCAGCCTGGTGGCCAGAGCTGTAAGGATTTGTTTGGCAGTTTCCACGGCCTCATCTATCGACATCTTGCTGTACTTCTTCAACCAGGGCCTGACGTTAATCATACCTTTCTGCACCTCTGTTAACTTGCTAACATAACTCCATGCTACTTTGATCTCGGCTTCCAGCCTTCTCTTCCATGGAGTGCACTGTTGGTGACCTTTGTTCTTAATCCTGCGCCCAAGCATCTCCAGGATTACAGCTGCAGTGGCATATCGCCACCTTCTTAAAATAATGGCCAAAGTCATATTTTCTAGTTTTTCAAAAAACAGAATAAACTGAAATAAATATAGAATATATGATATTTCTTAATCATTTCACACTAAAAGGTTATGACAATATATGACTATTGACATACAAATAACGCTGTCTGTCAATATACAACCTCATTGGTTTCTGTTATGGTGGCAGTCGAGATACTGTGTAAGGCTGTGTTCACATCTGCAAGCAGGCTTTGTGATGGTACTTTGTCACTGAGTTGTTGGAAGCCGAGCCCGGGGGTTGACTGTCTTCAATCTGGCCATGATTCTCATTTGAACCTCAGTTGAACCTCAGTAGCTGCAGCTGTCATGGCTGGTAGGTTTGTTTCAGTTGGATGGAGTATGTCCTCATGTATTTCCTGCCTACTGGGTGGCCATTCAGGATGCTCTGAATTGTATAGTCATCCTGTTGGAGCTTTGCCATCTCAAGTTCTATTGATCGAGCATTCTGCTTCTGAGTCAGTGTGGAAGTACATTTCCTACTGGCCCACAGTTCCCACATATGCTTCATATAGCCCCTCTCCTGGGGTATGCTGTTATAGTAGCATTCCATCAGTTCCAGGTTCTCGGCCCTTATCCATGAATGTCCTGTTCCAGTAGCCCATTTCTCATCAGGTTGGCCTGGTTCCCCAACACCTGATGCAGATCTTGTCAACCCAGGCAACTTCTGAGTCAGTATTGTTCCATTCGTGTTACTCTCACTCATGTCTGAGGTTCTCTCTCTCTCTCTCTCACTCTCACTCTCACTCTCACTCTCTCTCTCACACACACACACACACACACACACACACACACACACACCGTGGTTAGTGCAGTCACCTCACAGCAAGAAGGTCCTTGGTTTGAGACCTGGGGTAGCCCAACTTTGGGGGTCATCCTCTGTGTGGAGTTTACATGTTCTCCCTGTGTCTGTGTGGGTTTTCTCCGGGGGCTCCGGTTTCCTCCCACAGTCCAAAGCCATGTAAGTCAGGTTAATTGGCTGTACTAAATTGCCTCTAGGTATGAATGGATGTGTGTGTCTGTGTTGGCCCTGTGATGGCCTGGTGGCCTGTCCAGGGTGTCTCCCCGCCTGCCACCCAATGACTGCTGGGATAGGCTGCAGCATCCCCGCGACCCTGAGAGCAGGATAAACGGTTCAGATAATGGATGGATGGACACACACACACACACATATATATATATATATATACATATAAATATACACTCACCGGCCACTTTATTAGGCACACCTGTCCAACTGCTCGTTAACGCAAATTTCTAATCAGCCAATCACATGGCAGCAACTCAATGCATTTAGGCATGTAGACATGGTCAAGACGATCTGCTGCAGTTCAAACCGAGCATCAGAATGGGGAAGAAAGGTGATTTAAGTGACTTTGAACGTAGCATGGTTGTTGGTGCCAGACGGGCTGGTCTGAGTATTTCAGAAACTGCTGATCTACTGGGATTTTCACGCACAACCATCTCTAGGGTTTACAGAGAATGGTCCGAAAAAGAGAAAATATCCAGTGAGCGGCAGTTCTGTGGGCGAAAATGCCTTGTTGATGCTAGAGGTCAGAGGAGAAAGGCCAGACTGGTTCGAGCTGACAGAAAGGCAACAGTAACTCAAATAACCACTCATTACAACCGAGGTATGCAGAAGAGCATCTCTGAACGCACAACACGTCGAACCTTGAGGCAGATGGGCTACAGCAGCAGAAGACCACACCGGGTGCCACTCCTGTCAGCTAAGAACAGGAAACTGAGGCTACAGTTCGCACAGGCTCACCAAAATTGGACAATAGAAGATTGGAAAAACGTTGCCTGGTCTGATGAGTCTCAATTTCGGCTGCGACATTCGGATGGTAGGGTCAGAATTTGGCGTCAACAACATGAAAGCATGGATCCATCCTGCCTTGTATCAACGGTTCAGGCTGGTGGTGGTGGTGTAATGGTGTGGGGGATATTTTCTTGGCACACTTTGGGCCCCTTAGTACCAATTGAGCATCGTGTCAACGCCACAGCCTACCTGAGTATTGTTGCTGACCATGTCCATCCCTTTATGACCACAGTGTTCCCATCTTCTGATGGCTACTTCCAGCAGGATAACACGCCATGTCATAAAGCTCGAATCATCTCAGACTGGTTTCTTGAACATGACAATGAGTTCACTGTACTCAAATGGCCTCCACAGTCACCAGATCTCAATCCAATAGAGCACCTTTGGGATGTGGTGGACCGGGAGATTCGCATCATGGATGTGCAGCCGACAAATCTGCAGCAACTGCGTGATGCTATCATGTCAATATGGACCAAACTCTTTGAGGAATGTTTCCAGTACCTTGTTGAATCTATGCCACGAAGGATTAAGGCAGTTCTGAAGGCAAAAGGGGGTCCAACCCGGTACTAGCAAGGTGTACCTAATAAAGTGGCCAGTGAGTGTATAGCGTATTTTTCCCGAAACCGTCAAATCTTTTAATCTATTAAAATCTTTTTTCCTGTATTATATCATCATTGTGTCGCTTGAGGCACTATATATATGTGTTTGTGTGTGTGTGTGTGTGTGTGTGCGTGTATATATAATATACATACACCCACACACACACACTCACACACATATATATATATATAGTAACTGCAAAGGGGGGGGGCAACTCCATATTAATGCCTATGGATTTAGAATGGGATGTCATAAAAGCTCCTGTAGGTCTGATGGCCAGGTATCCCAATACTTTTATCCATATACACACACACACACATATATATTTATATAACTTTGTTAAAAGAAACACTCAACAGTAGGGATAGTGCTCAACAAATAAGGAGTAAACTAATCCAGTCAGTCAAGTAAATATATGTGTGTGTGTGTGTGTGTGTGTGTGTGTGTGTGTGTGTGTATTGGCTGTCACTTGAAGAACAATATCCTTCCTGCTAGAACATTTGTGCTGCTCCATAGCACACTATTCACCAGCCATGTCTTTGCCATCTAATGCATAATTTGGTGCCTAATTTGACAGTCCTCACCTCAGCGTGTTTTGCCTGTTGGTTCACAACCAGTGGAACAAGCTTTGCATACATGCTATCTATATCTGAGTGAATAATGTGTTTTGATAGGTAAATGCTGAATTTAAATTAATCCTCTCATCAGATGGAGCCAGTCTTGAAGCCTTTCCTGACATTGTCCATTACTGTTCTCTCTGTGCATAGCCCTTTTAATTCAAATTAATGATCCCGAGGACATTTGAGGTTAAAGTTGTGTTATTCGTTTACTGTAGATTATTTTCTCTTGTATAGGATTTACACTATATTATTTGAGGGAATGACACGTCAAAAGGCAGGGAGAATAAAAACACATACAGTAAACAAGGGGGCTTGCATTATACATTCACCCGTCATATTTCTCTATTTCATTTGGGAAGCCAGTCTCATTACTCAGTGTGAGCCCTTCACAGTGAAGTTGTGAGATTATCCTTTTATAGTCATGAGGCGAAATCCTCCCCAATCCTATTTGGTGATAACCCCTGCCAGTTTGCTGGTTTGAGAAATATCGAATTAAACCTGGGAATTAGTATCCAATAAAGTTGACACTCTCTTGGTAGAAAACAGAATGCTATTCTATCTGCCTGTAATGAAATGGAATTAACTTCCTCCCACTATCACATCTGCAGTTATTGCGAGCACTCTGAAGATGGACTCTGCACGAATTCACTGTTGAGTGTTTTTTCAGCAAACAATTATTTGATGTTTTGTGGTCTAGCACAAGCTGTCCTTCTCACACATCAAGTGGAGCACAATTGGAGGCCAGCAGGAGAAGAGGTGAGGGATGGGGGTTGGGAGTTGAGGTCGGCGCCATGGGATGAAGTCTCTGTGCATCGCATGAAGGGTGCTGACCAAGCTAGACTAGCTTTTGCTAGACAGGCCATGTCTGAATTCAGAGCTCAGCAAGGTTCAGGAAACCTAAATGACAGAAGCATTGTTTGCTAAAAGAAAAGGCAATAACAAAACAAACATGCTGCTTCGGTCAGGTGAGGTAGACTGTAACTGGCATGGTTTGGTAAAATCCTCAACTTAGTCTAAAATTAAACGATAAAAGAAATGAAATAATCAGCTGGAGAAAATGCACGGCCAGCTGATTACAGTAAGTAAAGGGCCATTTTGCCTGACATCTTTCATTTCACTTCATTTCTAATCTCACATCTCCCAACCCAGTTTTACTTTTGATGCCCACATTTGACCACTGAATATATATAAAAAAAAGATAAAAAAAAAGATTTGAGTTCAGAGGAACCTTTTGAACTTCCCCTCATAAGGAGAGCTTTAGAATAGGTTGTTGTGTGTTGATGTATTAGTTGACCTTGGACATAGCGCCACATCTCTCTTGTAAACGGTATGACAGCAGGACACTGCTTGAGTATAATTCCCCATAATGACCTTTGCATGAACTACCGTATATACGTATCTACTGAAACCTCACCGTACTGTTATTGTTTTCAGTACTCAATGAAAAAGTGTTGCGCGTTTTTTTTGGTTGTTTTATTTTGGTACGGTACACCGCTCCCTGCTTACTTTCACAGCCAGCAGCTCAAATAAAGAGGCATTTTGTTCATTCAGTGTGAATGTTATGCACTGTAGCTTTAGCTTCCAGAGAATATTTTGAAACTTAAAGCACGCAGATTTCGTGTTGAGCTCAGAACATAGCAAACGCTGTTGACTTTGTGAACACTTTTTGGTGCCCACGTTTTCATTAAAATTCCATGTCAAGAGTGAGAACCATATTGGCTCAACGTGTAAGCTAACAACACAGTGAGAACGGAGCTAGCGAGACACATTGACTTCACTCCTTGTAAGCACAAAATTGTTGTAATAGCACTTCAGAAGGCAGGGACATACTGCTTTGATTGCCAAAATCACAGGAAAGGTTGAACAAATGTAGGTTTGTTGTTTATTGTACGATCTTAGATTGGACGGTATTGCTATCTGTGAGTTTCGCATTACTGCATTACTGACCTGTAATGCCCCTTCACCAAATTTGCCTTCCGAGGTGAAATTTTATTTATCAATCAATCAATCAATCAATCGAACTGTATTTTTATAGCACTTTTCCCAGCTGCAACGGCCACTCAAAGTGCTTTACAATTAATCAATTCACACACACACACACACACACACACACATACAACAATTATATCATCAATGCAATGCCATTACCAATGAGATCCATATTTAATTCATGAAAGTTGTTAAACTGAATAACACATTAAAACTGCTCCAGGACAGAGGTAGTTGAAAGCAGCGGTGAGCAGCAAGATCTTAAATGAATTTTCTCTTGGCATCCACCGGCTTCTCCTTCTCTTCAGCTGTTTACCTTACTGGAATGAAGATGTTACGCCTCAGCTTTTTTTCATTCCATTCTCCTCAGACATACAATGTTGACTATGCAGAAGAAAGAATAGACCAATCAGGGAGACACTTCCAGCAGATACTGTTGTAAATTTTTTTTCTCCTGATGATCCTAAACCTTTGCATCGCTTCTGTGCAACATGACGACAAAATATTCCCAGGTGTTTTTAAACTTAAAGTCATGTCCCACAAGGGTTTTGTTGCTAAGCAGCACATTGAGTTTGAAGACATGTGCATTATGAGTTTGTTAACTCAAGGCTCACTTGTAGTTGAGCAGAGCTAACACCTGTTGCTGATCTGCAAAAACAAAATATTTTTATCTCAATTAGAAAGAAAACATAAAGTGGTGAATAAATGAAGTTCAGTTTGATAAAAAAAAAAAAGCACAAAAAATGGCGATGTCTCTCACATTATAGTGCTCTTTCTTTCCATATCATCCATAATTTCCCAGTCTTAACAGTGAAGCCTTCCTCAGTATCTCTCACCACTTCAACCTAAAATATAAATAATTCATCGCTGTTGCATGTTTCAAGCCTGGTGGCATCTGTGGGGCCAGCGAGCAAATAAGGTACAGCCCTGGGCAAGTGAATCCCGTGTCAGCGCATTATGAGTCGAGGCTGGGGAAGGCTTCGCACACCAGCCCAGCTCTGAGATTCAGTAGTGCTCCCCTTGAATCTCGTGGTGCTCTGCGGCAACCGTAGAGTTGTGAGATGGCAGGCGGACAGTATTTCTGGATGCCGTGGGGGGAAAATAATCAAACAGGTGGGGATAATGGAAGTTGATGCTGATGCTGTAGGAAAACAGAGTTTAAAAATTGTGACTGACATCAAGTAATCTAGTATTAAGAAATCAAATGCTTATAGGGCCACATAAAGGAGCAGACTTGGCTGGGCCTGGGCTTGAGCTGTCAATTTAATGATGTGTACTTCCTGTCGCAGGAGCTTATTCAATCCAACAGAGGTTAAGACCCGATGATATGACAAGACAATCAGGACACTCTATCCTCCAGAGATCTTATTATTCCTGACAGTCAAAGAAGATGGCCTCTAAATTACACACAACAAAACAAATACCTTTAGTAAGTGCCACTTCTGTCTTGATGGATACATGAATTAGTAGCAAGGATTTAAACCTGATATTATGTTTTCTCCTATAGTCTAACTGTGTTTTCATCCAAACATATAAAATTACTTAAAGTGTCAGTGAAGAAAATTATATGTAATGACTTGGTGGTTGCAGTCTGATGTAAAATATATTAATATATGAGCCTGAACTGTCTCTGTCATGACTCTCATTTAGCTGTGATAGACATTTCATTATTGTTTACTTTACACAATGCATGATAACATTATTATTGTGGAACAGACTTGCAGGATGTCAGAAGTAAGTTATTCCCCATGTAAAAAGAACAATGGGCTGTGGACATATGGTATGAACCTAAACTAAGAACATATTTAATTAAATCTCAGGACCCTATGCTATGCAAAACTTATTTAAAAGCCAAAGATCTCTCTGTGTACAATTCAGTCAGGCACATCACCTTTAGCTAAAGAAACAGATTAATTCAACAGTATCACTGAAGAAATACTATATGTGATTTCAGAGAAAATTAAAATTAACTCTGTTTTATGTTTAGCTGCCCGTTCATGAGGAAGTGAGCAATGTGTTGTCTAGCAAAATTACCTCCATTTATATTAAAATCTTTTGATTTGATGATTATGCAAAACTCATGTTTTAGAAAAGCTTTTTTTTCTTTTTTATATGCTGCAAATTTTATTTTAAGAGCCTGGGAATAAAAGCCAAATAGTTTTATTCATATTTAATTTCTTTCTGTTTCTACAAAATGCAATACCGCATTGCGCAGTGTCCTATAAGTCAATGTGGATTGGGAAAAGTGTATAATACTTCCATAATCAATCAATCAATCAATCAGTCAATCAATCAATATCAAAAACTATGCACACTCAAACTAGCATTGACTCATTCTGACAAACAATAACAGCTCTTTAAAATAGTGGAGCAGCTCTGACAACTGAAACCAAAGCTTTGGGATAGAATATGGAATGTAAAATCAGTAGCAGCCTTCATTAATGTATTGCAAAGATCTCTGTACCTCTTGATCCATACATGCAAATGGATTGAATGTCAAATGGAAACTAACAGGCCTGTGTGGGTGTGCTTATCTCAACAACATGGCAGTACAGCAGAATACTCTAAGTAATGAGATTAGTAGACTGTATATGCAACAGGATAGTCTCTGCTACCCTGTACTCTCCACACACACATTTTTGCTGGCTTTATCACTGCCTTCACAACGTGGTGCTGTTTTATCCTTTTGATTTTGACATCCTTTTAAGCAGGGCTGAATTTGTGCTGTAATAGGATCCGGGACCTCCCAAGTTTGTGTCTCTGCTGGAGACATTGAGAGGGCCTGGGTAACTGTCAACTGTTTTTTTTTTTTTTATTTGGCCAATCAGAGGCTTACAATCCTCTGTCAGTCAAAAACTAATTCAGGGTGGTTAAAGTAAGGTTGGGAAGGGTGTGGACATGTCCGCGCTCCAGCGCTATGTTTGTCCGCAGCTCCCCATTACTCAGTCTCTGGTCCATTTGATGGGGATGCGGCACCTCCTAACAAAATCTGTAAATACATTTTGTATAATATTCAATGTTATCTGTTCTGCCATTCCTCATTTCCCATTTAAGTTACTATATCACTTGATTGCCTATTTTGGATGCAATTTAAATATGATTTAACAAAAAGGGACGTCAGGGCACTCAGTGATGCCTGAAGCGTGAGTATTGTGCAAGTCACGTGAGCTAATGTAACTGCGATTTGAATTAGGATACCCCCAACAACAAGGAGGAAACTGGTAAAATGTCATAACGACAATCAAATTTGTTGAATTTCTTCAAACCGGTAAGTCAGTCAGACCCTCAGCAAGCCAAAGTTGTTTCGGCGGATCAACAGGGTGGCGATAATAGCAGCACACGTAGCAAAAGCATTGCTAGTAGCAGCGATGAAAGCGCAGTGGCAGCACTGATTCTTTGCCAATAACAGAAATGGGCCTTGAGTAGTTGTTTTGACAGACGCGAAATAATTGTGTTGAGCATGTCCTGTCGCATGTTATACAATGAATTGCAGTTTTTTTTTCTGTCTACTCTTTTGTTCAAATGTTTACAACTCCTAATTCCTGGATGCTTTTATGTTAATTTTACTTCATAGTAACAGTCTTCACATTTTTTCGAAACCTACTATTGTACATATGTCAATTTCTGTAAGAGGTGTGTATAAATCTCCACTGAGACTTAGCTCTTCTCTACTCACACCTTTCTACACAAGCTTTTAAATCTATCATATTATGAAGGGATTGGGCAGAGTTGGCATCAGCCAAGACACTGTGTGGGTATTTGAACTTGGCAGGGGAATGATATGTGAACATGTACACTGCAATGCCATTGTGTCCTCAATTCCAAGTCTGAACAACCTGGTTTGGCTGGAGTTATATGGGTTCTTTTTTTTTTTTTTTTAGCTCTGCTACGCTTCTATCATCTCAAGGAAGGGTTACAGAGGGACATACAAGAGGCTTTGTATTTTCATGGAAGGGATCAATTTTCATATCTACTTCTGTGATTGATGGAATGGTCTGCCAAACAAAGTTGTTTACTCAATCAATTCTACAAGACGTGTTCAATGTACATTGTTTGTTAGAAACGAAACAAAATATAATAAAGCAAAAGTATATTGCAACATTATTTTTTGAAAATATTGAATTCGTCTATACATTTATTGATGTAGGCTGTCACTGTCCATGTGCTCATCAGAGGAGGCTGCCACTTTGAAAACGCTCCAGTCAGTGGTCTCAAAGCAGTCCTAAAGCACTGAAATAGACCCCTCTGGCCAGACCCTGATCTGTCGCTGAACCGGTTTAGCAAGTTTCAGAAGTGGCCTGTATGCTGGAATTAGCATAACAGAGAAGTGGTCTGAGTTTCCAAGGTGGGGGCGGGGGAATGCTCTGTATGCATTCTTCTCATTAGTGTAAATGAGGTCCAGTTTGTTGTTTTCCCTGGGGGCAAATTGTACATTTTTGACAAACTTTAGGAAATACAGTCTTTAGGTTTGCATGATTGAAATCCCCAGCAATAATTAAACATTGGTCGGGGTACGCGGTTTGTTGTTAGCTGATGCCATTGTCTTGTTCACGCAGTGCCTCTGAAGCATTAGCGCTCAGGGGCAAGTACACGGCCACAATAACAACAACAGTGAATTCTCTCGGCAGATAGTATGGCCGGCACTTTACAATTGTGAACTCCATGAGTGGAGAGCACTGTTTGGAGACCATCACAGCATTTGCACAACATTCCTTGTTAATATAAACACACAAGCCCACCACCACGGGTTTTATCTGACAAAGATAATGCTCTGTCGGCTAGGTAGCCCGTCTAGATGTATGGCTGTGTCCGGAATGTTGCTGTGAAGCCATGTTTCAGTGAAGACAAAAATACAACAGTCCTTAGTTTCACGCTGGGATGTCCGCTGAAGCCATATATGCAGTCCAGTTTATTTTCCAGAGAGCATACGTTTGCAAGTAAAATGGACGGGAGAGCTGGTCAGGAGGGGTTAGCCTTTAGCCTATTATGGCCTCCGTGCCTAGGCAAGGCAAGGCAAGTTTATTTGTATAGCACCTTATCATTGCAGAGGTCATTCAAAGTGCTTTACAGGCAAAAGATAAAAAAGCATAAAAGCATAAAATAAGATAAATAAAGGTAAAGAACAATTTTATAAAAGTACAGACAAGTTTGAAACTGAGATAGTAAAATGAATAAAAGTGCAATAAGACTGATTAATTAAAAGTAACAACAATTGGGGCAGAATATATAAAAATAGCAAAACATACAAAACACACACACACACACACACACACACCAAGAACTTAGCCGTAGGCTGTTTTGAAAAGTAATGTTTTTAACCTGCTTTTAAATGTGTCCAGCGTGGGGGCCTCTCTCAGGTCCTCAGGCAGGGCATTCCATCTACTTGGGGCGTAAATACAAAATGCAGCTTCCCCTGCTCTAGACCTAGCATGGGGATGGTTAAAAGACCACTGCCATTGCACCTGAGAGTTCTTGCTGGTTTGTAAGTAATTAGCATCTACTCATATATTTTCGGAATGTGTGTGTGTGTGGTGTTAGTGCGTGTGTGTTAGTTAGTGTAGATAGCGGGACCGAAAACTAAAGCACTAATGATCCTAATTCTTTTTGGAGGTGGTAGTTATAGTCTCAGAGAGTAAGGGAAAAATCCCAGAAAATTAAAATTATGCATAAATATGCAAAGTATGCATTTTTCTAAAAATGGCTAAAAACCACTTTTCTCGGCATTTCAGATGATTCTGAGCATTTTTGATTTTTTCACCTAAAATTTTTTTCTGGGACCCCCCCCCCCCCTTAACCTGGAAAATGTGACCTTCTCCCCCTTTAATGTTATTGTGTATGCAATGTCATGTATGTGAAATAAGCTTGGTTGGAACAACTATTGGCCTCAAAGGGGCAGTTAGGGCACAGTTAGTGACAGGTAGCAAGCAATTAAAATGCTCTGCTGTGATTGGCTCTGGACATGTCAGGTGATATGTTATGTGGCCTGCTTGGCATTATGCAAAATATATGCATTTTTGCAAAAATGCACTTAAGATCCTAATTTTTTTTGGAGGTGGTAGGTATTGTTCCAGAGAGGACCAGAAAAATAGCAGAACATTAAAATATATTTATAATAATTATGCATAATTATGCAAAATACGCATTTTCTAAAACTGGCTAAAAACCACTTTTCTCAGCATTTCAGATGATTCTGAGCATTTGGGGGGAGGGAGTTGGAGTGGGGGGGGGGGTTAGGGGCAGGGGGAAGGCGGTTAGCTGGCAGGATGAAGAGGAGGGAGATTTAGACGGGTGGATAACCAAACCGCTACATTGTAGCAGGGTTCTTCTAGTCTACTCATATATTTTCGTAATGTGTGTGTGTGGTGTTAGTGTGTGTGTGTGTTAGTTAGTGTAGATAGCGGGACCGAAAACTAAAGCATGCATGATCCTAATTCTTTTTGGAGGTGGTACGTATTGTCTCAGAGAGTAAGGGAAAAATCCCAGAAAATTAAAATTATGCATAATAATGCATAAATATGCAAAATATGCATTTTTCTAAAAATGGCTTAAAACCACTTTTCTCGGCATTTCAGATGATTCTGAGCATCTTTGATTTTTTTCACCTACAGTGCATCCGGAAAGTATTCACACCCCTTCACTTTCCCCACATTTTGTTATGTTACAGCCTTATTCCAAAATGGATTAAATTCATTTTTTTCTCATCAATCTACATACAATACCCCATAATGACAAAGCAAAAAAGGTTTTGTAAAATTTTTTGTAAATTTATTACAAATAAAAAATTGAAATATTGCATGTACATAAGTATTCACACCCTTTACTCAGTACTTGGTTGAGGCACCCTTGGCAGCGATTACAGCCTCAAGTCTTCCCTGGTATGAAGCTACAAGCTTGGCACACCTATATTTGGGGTATTTCTCCCATTCTTCTCTGCAGATCCTCTCGAGCTCTGTAAGGTTAGATGGGGAGCGTCACTGCACAGCTATTTTCAGGTCTTTCCAGAGATGTTCAATGGGGTTCAAGTCTGGGCTCTGGCTGGGCCACTCAAGGACATTCACAGACTTGTCCCGAAGCCACTCCTTCGTTGCCTTGGCTGTGTGCTTAGGGTCGTTGTCATGTTGAAAGGTAAACCTTCGCCCCAGTCTGAGGTCCTGAGCGCTCTGGAGCAGGTTTTCATCAAGGATCTCTCTGTACTTTGCTCCATTCATCTTTCCCTCGATCCTGACTAGTCTCCCAGTTCCTGCCTCTGAAGAACATCCCCACAGCATGATGCTGCCACCACCATGCTTCACTGTAGGGATGGTATTAGCAAGGTGATGAGAGGTGCCTGGTTTTCTCCAGACGTGACGTTTGGCATTCAGGCCAAAGAGTTCAATCTTGGTTTCATCAGACCAGAGAATTTTGTTTCTCATGGTCTGGGAGTCATTTAGTTGCTTTCTGGTAAACTCCAAGCGGGCTGTCATGTGCCTTTTACTGAGCAGAGGCTTCTGTCTGGCCACTCTACCATAAAGGCTTGATTGGTGGAGTGCTGGAGAGATGGTTGTCCTTCTGGAAGGTTCTCCCATCTCCACAGAGGAACGCTGGAGCTCTGTCAGAGTGACCATCGGGTTCTTTGTCACCTCCCTGACCAAGGCCCTTCTCCCCCGATTGCTCAGTTTGGCTGGGCGGCCAGCTCTAGGAAGAGTCCTGGTGGATCCAAACTTCTTCCATTTACGAATGATGGAGACCACTGTGCTCTTCGGGACCTTCAAAGCCGTAGAATTTTTTTTGTACCCCTCCACAGATCTGTGCCTCGATACAATCCTTTCTCGGAGGTCCACAGACAATTCCTTTGACTTCATGGCTTGGTTTCTGCTCTGACATGCACTGTCAACAGTGGGACCTTATATAGACAGGGTTGTGCCTTTCCAAATCATGTCCAATCCATTGAATTTACTAGAGGTGGACTCCAATCAAGATGTAGAAACATCTCAAGGATGATCAGTGGAAACAGGATGAACCTGAGCTCAATTTTGAGTGTCATAGCAAAGGGTGTGAATACTTATGTACATGCAATATTTCAGTTTTTTATTTTTAATAAATTTGCAAATATTTCTACAAAACCTTGTTCACTTTGTCATTATGGGGTATTGTGTGTAGATTGATGAGAAAAAAAAGGAATTTAATCCATTTTGGAATAAGGCTGTAACATAACAAAATGTGGGGAAGGTGAAGGGATGTGAATACTTTTCGGATGCACTGTATATAAAAAAAAATTTCTGGGATTTAAAAATGTTTTGGCATTATGCAAAATATATGCATTTTTGCAAAAATGCACTTATGATCCTAATTTTTTTTGGAGATGGTAGGTATTGTTCCAGAGAGGACCAGAAAAATAGCAGAACATTAAAATATAATTATAATAATGATGCATAATTATGCAAAATACGCATTTTCTAAAAATGGCTAAAAACCACTTTTCTCAGAATTTCAGATGATTCTGAGCCTTTGGGGGGAGGGAGTTGGAGTGGGGGGGGTAAAACACTTTTCTCAGCATTTCAGATGATTCTGAGCATTTGGGGGGAGGGAGTTGGAGTGGGGGGGGGTTAGGGGCAGGGGGAAGGCGGTTAGCTGGCAGGATGAAGAGGAGGGAGATTTAGACGGGTGGATAACCAAACCGCTACATTGTAGCGGGGTTCTTCCAGTGTCTTTTATATAGTGTGGTGAAAGGCCATTTAGTGCTTTCTATACAATTAATATAATTTTAAAATCGATTCTAGTTTTGATGGGGAGCCAATGCAGAGATCTAAGAACAGGTGTAATGTGTTCATACTTTTTAGTTCTGGTGAGAACACGTGCTGCTGCATTGTGAAATAACTGTAGTTGGTGCACAACTGATTTTGGAAGGCTGGTGAATAGTCCATATATAGCCCATGTATTCATTCATTCATTCATTCATTCATTCATTCATTCATTCATTCATTCATTCATTCATCTTCAGCTGATTCTCCGGGGCCAGGTTACGATGGCAGCAAGCTAATTAGGGCACTCCAGACGTCTCTCTCCTCAGCAACGCCCTCCAGCTCCTCCTGGGGGATCCCAAGACGTTCCCAGGCCAGATTGGACATGTGGTCTCCTCCCAGTTGGCCATGACTGGTAAACCTCCAAAGGAAGGCGCCCAGGGGGCATCCTGATCAGATACCTGAACCACCTCAACTGGCTCCTTTCAATGTGAAGGAGCAGCGGCTCTACTCTGAGCTCCCTCTGGATGTCCCAGCTCCTCACCATATCTCTAAGGCTGAGCCCAGACACCCTGCGGAAGACACTCATTTCAGCTGCTTGTATCCGCAATCTCACCCTTTCGGTTACTACCCAAAGCTCACGACCAAAAGTGAGCGTATGAACAAAGACTGGCTGGTAAATTGAGAGCTTTGCCTTCCGGCTCAGCTCCTTCTTCACTAAAACGGTCAGGAAGTGGAAGCGTTTAGGAACAACAGCAACTCAGCCACGAAGTGGCAGACCATGTAAAGTCACACAACGGGGTCAACGAGTGCTGAGGCGCATAGTGCTTAAAAGTCGCCAACGCTCTGTTGACTCAATAACTGCAGAGTTCCAACCTTCCTCTGCCATTAACATCAGCACAAAAACTGTGCGCTGGGAGCTTCATGGAATGGGTTTCCATGGCCAAGCAGCTGCATGCAAGCCTTACATCACCAACCACAACACCAAGTGTCGGATGGAGTGGTGTAAAGCACGCTGCCTCTGGACTCTGGAGCAGTGGAAACGTTTTCTGTGGAGTGACGAATCATGCTTCTCTGTCTGGCAGTCTGATGGACAAGTCTGGGTTTGGCAGATGCCAGGGGAATGTTACCTGCCTGACTGCATTGTGCCAACTGTAACGTAATGTTTGGTAGAGGAGGGATAATGGTATGGGATTGTTTTTCAGGGGTGCGGCTAGGCCCCTTAGTTCCAGTAAAGGGAAATCTTAATGCATCAGCATACCAAGACATTTTGGACAATTCTATGCTTCCAACTTTGTGGGAACAGTTTGGGGAGGGCCCTTTTCTGTTCCAGTGTGTCTGTGCCCTAGTGCAGTGCACAAAGCAATTAAGACATGGTTGGGTGAGTTTAGTGTAGAAGAACTTGACTGGCCCGCTCAGAGCCCCGACCTCAACCCCATCGAACACCTCTGGGATGAACTAGAACGGAGATTGCGAGCCAGGTTTTCTCGTCCAACATCAGTGCCTGACCTCACAAATGCTCTTCTGGATGAATGGGCAAATATTCACACAGACACACCCCACAATTTTGTGGAAAGCCTTCCCAGAAGAGTGGAAGCTATTATAGCTGCAATTGGGGGACCAACTCCGTATTAATGCCTATGGATTTAGAATGGGATGTCATAAAAGCTCCTGTAGGTGTAATGGCCAGGTGTCCTTATGGCATGAAACAGGCTCGTACAGTCTCATAAAGAATTTACTTGACTCACTGGATTATTTTGTCCCTTATTTGTTGAGCACTTTCCCTACCTTTGTATGTTTCTTTAAACAAAGTTGTGTGTGTGTGTGTGTGTGTGTGTGTGTGTGTGTGTGTGTGTGTGTATAAGAAATACATGAAAGTGAGTGAATGGGGAGCCACATTGAAATATGTTTTGGGGCTTCTATGGTGGAACCTTTAAGGGAAAGATAAAAAAAGGA
Organism: Lampris incognitus; assembly: GCF_029633865.1. Taxonomy (NCBI): domain Eukaryota; kingdom Metazoa; phylum Chordata; class Actinopteri; order Lampriformes; family Lampridae; genus Lampris; species Lampris incognitus. The sequence continues at coordinate 119,415,207 of NC_079212.1, forward strand.
GTGGGGGTCTGCTGATGCATGCTCCTGCTCTTCGGGTCTCCATAATACACATTGTCAGCTGAAGAGACGGTGCAGAGCAACAACCCAGAGCTGTCTCTCATCATCACACACAGTCAAGAGCCTGTCAGGACAGATGAAGCCACCGGCTCAACACTGTCGAGGAACATTGAGCCGTAATTCACATTCTCCTGCCCCGACAGGCCTCCCTCTGAATCCAGGTCCTGCCACTAAGAATCAAGCGAGTCCTGTGCATGAGCCACAGGACACCTCTCTCTATGCTCTGAACTAGATTAGGAATGATAAACTAACTGTGCCTCACCAGCAGGTAGTATTGACAGTGATAATTGATATGTAACACAGCCAATTTTAATATATGTGCACATGCATTCGTTCCAATAGAGTAAAAGCACTCCATAAATAAAAAATATATATATCTCATACATAGGTTACTCCCACCAATACAACAAATGTGTGTGACATACAATATAATTTCCTGCTCACTGATTCTATTCCTGTGAAAATTAACATTTGCCATTTTTTAAGATGATATTTTATGAGTACATATTGAATTAATGAAATTGTACATAAGATAACACTTCTGTTTTTTCTTTTGCCGTGGGTCTAGGGAGGCATGCAAGTTCTTGTGACCCAGTGTGGTTGAATCGCTGTACAATTACCTTGAACAGGGACCCATATATCCTTGCTGATACAAACAACTTGGCAGATGCATATGAAAGCACCACAGCCCTGAGTGCCTCATACAGCAAAACACTCCTGTGAGCATATTTAACTGAAACTATCCTCATGACCAGCATGCTGAATTCACATCTGTGTAGAGTGCCTTAATTAAGCCATAATGAAGGCGCCAGTGTGATAGCTAGCACAGGGAATAATGGTGCCCAGAGTCAGACCTCATTTATTTCACCAGGCTCTATGATTGGCATCTCGGTCTTTGGAAAATCTCAAGGCTACATGAGCAAATACTGTCACTGGGAACAGACAAAAGGAAGTGTATGTTAGAAGACTACAAGCTCCATGTTTGAAAGCCCACGACAATACTAGCATCTCGGTCTTTGGGAAATCTCAAGACTACATGAGCAAATACTGTCATTGGAAACAGACAAGAAGAAGGGTGTGTTAGAAGACTACAAGCTCCATGTTTGAAGGTCCATGACAATATGATCTGTAAAGACTTTTACGAAAAAATCAAATAGCCAAATAAAAATAATACACCCTATGTTGACACATGGCAATATGCCGGCATGACATTTATCACAAATGCCCTTTCTGAAATTAATTAATTAAGAAAGTAAGTAAATAACTACACATCCATCCATCCATCCATCCATTATCTGAACTGCTTATCCTGCTCTCAGGGTCGCGGGGATGCTGGAGCCTATCCCAGCAGTCATTGGGCGGCAGGCGGGGAGTCACCCTGGACAGCCCGCCAGGCCATCACACAGGGCCGGTGTAGTTGTTCATCAAAGTCTTTAATGATCAGCTGTGTGACTGGGTGTTTGGCATCAAGCACGACTTGATGGATGGTCTCTGGATCGAGTTGATTACTGTGGCATAGGCGGCCACCTATTCGGATGAGCTCATCATTTTCATCAAATTCTGGGGACAGAGTGAGGAGGCAACTGCTGCTTAGCACTGGCTTTTTTGACTTCAACTGGGCAAGAACTGTGGGGAAGCAGTCTTGCTGCACTCGTTGGCCTTATGATACTTATCAGCTGTGAGTGCACCTTTTTCCGCCCGGTGTAATGATTGAGCAGTTGCAGTTCTGAGGTCACTGAAGGTTGTGAACTGAGTGGCATCAGGTATAGGCAGTGCAGATGTAAGGCCACAGAAGGCTGGCTTTCTCATTTCCTCACTGTGAACTGATGTTGTGTGAATTGGGGGGGTCTCTGGCCACTGATCTGGGCTGATGAGCAGAAAGGGAGGGCCACATCTCCAGCAGCTGTTGGTTGTTAGTGCAGAGAGGGGCTTTCCCCGCATAATGTCATCTGCAGGATTTGTGGCAGACTCCACATAACGCCAGGTGTCACCCACAGTGAGGTCCAGGATCTCTGCCACCCTGGTGTCCACAAACACCTTATAGTGGCATGAGTCTGACTTCAGCCAGGTGAGTACAGTGGTGGAGTCAGTCCATAATACAACCCACTAGATGGGTAGTGTTACCTCAGTTTTGAGTAGTTTGGCTACTTGAGCACCTGAGAAGGCAACATACAGCTCCAGGCGTGGGATAGATTTTTGCTTCTCTGGAACCACTCTAGACCGTGCAGTGAGGAATGCCACCTCGACCTCACCACTGGAACACTTAGTTCTGAGATATGCCACAGAGCCGTATGCCTGCTCTGAGGCATCACAGAACACATGGACCTCATGTTGACACTTGGGGGAGTCCAACTTAGGGTAGGTATAGCATCTTGGCAGGGTGGTGTTATGCAGGTGAGACAGCTCATCCTCCCACTCCTTCCAAGCGTACTGCAGGTGCTCTGGTAAGGCTGGATCATCCCGATCTATTTTTTTAATCCCACAGGTGTTGGATGAGGACCTTGGCTCTTGTGGTGTAGGGCACCAGAAACCCAAGGGGGTCATACTGACTGGCTAACACCTTATACATAAAGCGCACGGTGATCTTATCTGCTCTAACAGCTCGAGACTTATAGGATAGGGTGTCTGAAGGGCAGTGCCACTGGAGACCTAGGGCCGATTCCTGCTGGTCTGGCTGGCCCGGAGAAATCCACTTCTCTGCACTGTCTGACCTTGTCTCTAGGGGGAGATGACGGATGATGTCAGGGCAGTTAGTCCCCCACTTCCCTAACTCAAAGTCACCTTGTGCCAAGAGAGTCTGTAGCTGGTCCACCAGGGCTTTGGCCTCCTCTTCAGAAGCTACACTTTGTAGACAGTTGTCTACATAGAAGTACTTGAAGACTGACTCCCTTACTGCATCACCAGGCTGAGTGTGGTACAGGGTGTTTTTGGAGAGCATACATGGTGCAGCAGGGGCTGCAGGTCATGCCAAAGGGGAGCACTCTTCATTCGTACACGGTGGACTGTTCTTCACATTTGAGATCTCTCCAGAGAAAGTGGAGGAGTGGCTGGTCTTCTTGGAGGAGCCTAACTTGATGGAACATCCCACATATACCACTACTCACAGCAAAAGCGTAGGAGGACAGCATGCAGAGAGGACCCTAGTGCTGGTCTGGAGAGAAGTTTATTGAGGTCAACACCCTGGAGCTGAAAGGAGCAATTGAAGACTACACTGTGCTTCCCATTATTCCACCATGTGGTGGGGGATATACCAACTTGTTGGTGTGTCTTCTGCACCAGGCTCCAGTTTGACAAAATAACCAGCTTGTTCCAACCTCTGTATCGCCACTAGGAAGGCTGTGGCTTGTGCTGGGGCTTTGGAGAAACTCCTCTCTGTGCTTCTGAGCTGGTGGAGCACGGCCCCCTTTGGTGCAAGTAGTTGTGGGAAGTTCTGGACATAGAGAAGAGGAGTGGCATAGCGGTAGATGCCATCTACCTCCACCTGCTGGGTTTTGTCCTCCAAGCAGTCGTACTCCACTGCTCGATAGTTTCTACCACAGTGCCAACAGCGACCATTGTCTTGTACCCAGGTATGTTTCTGGGTAGCACTGAGAAGCTTGAAGTTGGCAAAGTTGTTGAGAGAGTGCTTGTTGTTATCACAGAATGGGTAAAACTTCTTGGGGGCATGATGGTCAGCTGCTACCATGGTTATTTCCCCTGGTGATTTAGGGCCTGAGCCCAGCAGGAGAACCGAGGCCTTGGTGGTTGACTTCACCACCCTTTTCATCTCTCTGCCCTTTGGGTTGGTGTCCCTCCTTGAACTACTGCCATACTGTGACACATCTCCCTGGACCTGGACTTCATATTCTAATCAGTCCGCCACATCCAGTAGTGTGGGGATGGGTATCCTTAGAGGGTGGAGGAATCATCTAAAGCTAGACCTTAGATCATGTGGAAGTTTACCCAGCAGGTGAGAAACATGGGATCCACAGTCCAGTTCCACTCTTGCTTTCCTCCCCAGCTGCTCCAACATGCTGACCAGAGATCTTGCACGCAGGGTAAACATTCTCAATGACTTGATATCGCCACTATTTATGTTGGGGCCCGCCCATAAGCTCTGCAATGCGCTGGAGTACCAGCTGATGTGGTTGCCCATATTGCTGGTTCAAGGCCACCATGGTGTCAGTGAAGGGGTAATGAGAATTGCTGTAAAAGTCAGCAATAAGCATAGCTTCTTCCAGCCTCAGGTGATCTACTAATATTTGGAATTTAAAGCATTCTGTGGCATCTTGAGGCAGGATATTGTCCAGAGCCATCCTCAGTCTGGCAAATACTATTGGATTAGGGTGGATGAAATCGGGGGTGGTTGGAGCAGGTCCCCGATATGTCCGTTCCTGACCACGAGGTGGACTCAAGATTACAAGTCTGGAGTGATGGTGCTCAGGTAGATATCTTTGCCTCTGTGGCGAATAATCACCTCCAGCAGGGTAGCCAAGATAATGTTGGGTTTGACTGCTTTCGGTCTGGTGACAGAGACATTCTGGAGAATAATGGCACAATCTTAGAAAGTGAGAGGATGCCTGAGGAGTGGAGAAGAAGCATACTAGTACCGATTTTCAAGAATAGGGATCATCTGCAAAGCTGTAGTAACTACAGAGGAAAAAAGTTGATCAGCCACAACATTAATATATGAGAAAGAGTAGTTGAAGCTAGGTTAAGAGGAGAGGTGATGATTAGCAAACAGCAGTATGGTTTCAGGCCAAGAAAGAGCACTACAGATGCAATGTTTGCTTTGAGAGTGTTGATGGAGAAGTATAGAGAAGGTCGGAAGGAGTTACATTGTGTCTTTGTGGATTTAGAGAAAGGATATGACCTTGAGAGCAGGATAAGCAGTTTGCATAGTGGATGGATGGATGGATGGATATGACAGGGTGCCGAAAGAGGAGGTGTGGTATTGTATGAGGAAGTCCGGAGTGGCAGAGAAGTATGTATGAGTGGTGCAGGACATGTATGAGGGCAGTGTAACAGTGGTGAGTTGTGTAGTAGGAGTGACTGATGGTTCAAGCTGAGGTGGGATTACATCAAGGATCGGCTCTGAGCCCTTTTTTGTTTGCAATGGTGATGGACAAGTTGATGGACGAGATCAGACAGGAGTCTCCGTGGACTATGATGTTTGCAGATGACATTGTGATCTGTAGTGAGATTATGATGCAGGTTGAGGAAAGCCTGGAGAGGTGGTAGTATGCACTGTAGAGAAGAGGAATGAAAGTCAGTAAGAGCAAGATGAAATACACGTGTGACGGAGAGGGAGGACAGTGGAATGGTGAGGATGCAAGGAGTAGAGCTGATGAAGGTGGATGACATTAAATTCTTGGGATCAACTGTTCAAAGTGATGGGAGCTGCAGAAGAGAGGTGAAGACGAGAGTGCAGGCAGGGTGGAGTGGGGTGAGAAGAGTGTCAGGAGTTATTTGTGACAGAAGGGTACCAGTAACGGTGAAAGGGAAGGCTTACAAGTTGGTACTGAGACCTGCTGTGTTGTATGGTTTGGAGACAGTGGCACTGACAAAAAGACAGGAGGGGGAGCTGGAGTTGGCAGAGTTGGAGATGCAAAGATTTTTGTTGGGAGTGATGAACATGGACAGGATTAGGCATGAGTATAGTATTAAAGGGACAGCTCAGGTTGGACGATTTGGAGACAAAACAAGAGAGGTGAGATTGACATGGTTTAGACATGTGCAGAAGAGAGATGCTGGGTATATTGGGAGAAGGATGCTGAAGATGGAGCTGCCAGGCAAGAGGAAAAGAGGAAGGCCAAAGAGGAGGTTTATGGATGTGGTGAGGGAGGTACAGGTGGTTGGCGTGACAGAGGAAGATGCAGAGGACAGGAAGAGATGGAAACGGGTGATCTGCTGTTGGCGACCCCTAACGGGAGCAGTCAAAAGAAGAAAACAGTCTACTAATTTATTTTGCATCATCACATATTTTATATATTCAATTACAGCAATCGCCCTGTGATGGCCTGGCGGCCTGTCCAGGGTGTCTCTCCGCCTACTGCCCAATGACTGCTGGGAAAAGCACCAGCATCCCTGTGACCCTGAGAGTAGGATAAGCGATTCGGATAATGGATGGATGGATTACATCAAACATGTGATGGAATACAAGTACAGATCACTGGAACTGTGTTGCCATAGAAAAATGTGGATTGCAGAAAATAAACTTACCTGTTAAAATATGTCATCTGCAAGGCCCTTGATTTTTGCTGCTCAATTAAATACCACTTGTGGCAATATGCACAGGTTTTTGTTTTCTTTCTCTGTCTTAAAGAAAATTGAATAGAAGCTCAGAAATTTGCAAATGGAGTTTCCCCCTTAGTGCAAGGATAAATGAAATGCTTGCTTTTTTACTGAATGTTTTTCATTAATATTAAGCTTGTTTTTGCATCATAAAAAAGTACTATATATATATATATATATATATATATATATATATATATATATATATATATATATATATGCATTGTAGGCTTTTTTCTAACTTTAAACATGAAATCCCCAACATTACTTACTGATTTAATCCTCTTGGTGGGTTGGATATCAGGCTGCAGCAACCAGTAATGCTTTTGCCATGGTGTCCACCCCAGCCCATGACAGCTTAATGCTCTAAATACACCTCTGGCTTTGCTTGGTCAGACCTTAATAGTTTGCACTTGAAATTGATATGCCAATTCAAAATCCTCGCATTGCCTACAAGCTCTGACCCAAGTATTTTGTGAAGGACATTACGTAATGAAACTGGGCGCAGCGCGGCGCAAAGGTTGGATCCGGATGAATGTATTATGAACAGGTTGAGTTGTGAGGACTAGCTCTGACTTGGCCAAACAAATCAGCCCCTATCATATCCCTTCAATGCGCAGTGCGTTGTCGTTTTGCTGATGGATGAAGCCGGAAGTCTATTTGAACCACGCCACGCCGTGTTACTAACTTGGATGTCTTACATCTTGCACCGGTAAATTGTTTCCCTGCACCGCCGCCGCCTTCCAGTTGTAGCAAATCAAAATAATGTAGAGGAGCTCAAGCAGGAGTCGTGACAACTTTCTCTTTCGGCTACACAACGTGCACCATTTATTCCTTCACCATTACAACAACGACACAAAAACCCGCGCAGCGGAAGTGTATCACTGTAAACCCGAACAGAGAAAACAGCAGCTGTAAACCAACGTTCCTACTAGCTCAATAAGGGGAATTATGTATCCCTATAACCACTACAATAATATACATATGAAGCACAAGATCGTTATTAAACAGCCTGACTTACATAATTTACTGATTGACTTCACTTGTCTCACATTGTGCACAAGCCTACAGTGCTTGAGAGTCGAGATGTGTGTTCACGTCTCCACCCTGTTACTCAGTAAAAAAAAAACGGAATTGAATTCAGTTCGTTGCTGCTATTGGTTTAATTATTTATTCCAGTGAGGTGAAATGAATAGGCTAACATCCATTAAAACACAGTCCGTCCTTGGCTAGACTGCCTCACGGAAATAGGTCAGTGCACCTGCATCTGTGCGCGCACGGCTGAGCTGACTGAAGCATAAAAACGCGATTTAAATCAAAATGGACACCAGACGTTGCGCAGCGCCAGCAGAGCTGCATCAACACATGCCCAGCTGCGCCAGCACACTCCTGGCGCAAACTGCTTCCTTTGGATAAAAAAGGGGAAAACTTTGCGCCCAATCAGCCTGCCTCTGCTCTGCGCCAACATGAAAACAGAGCACGTTATGCTAATTTTGTTTCATAATATTACAGCACTAGGCATCACAAAGATAAGCATGGTTATACAGTAAACTTTGAACGAGCATTGCAACTGCTGGACATATCACCGTGCCATGTGCTGCTGACATATGAGAGGCAAATGTATGCTGAATGAAAGGACACTTTTAATATAATTTAATACACCTAAATAAATCGTATGTATTGGAACTATTTGGAAATAACACTGCAACAGCTTTGACAGATCACCCACAGTGGGACGTGAAAACAGAGGGCTAATATTGGCAGACACTCATCCACACTGACTTATGGAGTCAGCACTTTCTCACTGAAGGACGCTTCAATGACACACATGGCTGTCGTTGGGATGAAATGACCCCTTTCCAAAGCTGGATGGTCATTTGTCCAGACATACATGCAGCCCAGTATGCTAAAGCATAACCATGTGTTTTACAAAATTAATATTGCTTACATATACAATTTACTTACAGAAGCAAAAAAAAAAAGTTTGTGCCATCTTAAATGCTTTAAATAAATAGGCCAATATAGGCTCCCAGCCTTCACTAGAATGAAACCCAGCATCTATTTTGGCCAAAAACCTTATTCTCAATGTGAATCAAGCAGATTGTTTTTTTCAGTGTGACAACACTAAGATTACTTTAAGACTAAAACTGTTTTATATGCAATGTTTAATAGCCTATTTGTAGCTGGAGTATAAATGCTTTATCTTACAGTTTATCTCATGAAATTACACAGCCTCTGCACTTAAAGTTAAAAGCATACATCTCATTTATGAGATAAGCAGAAGCCACTTAGGCTTACTACATGGTTTCTAGTGTGAAGGCTCAAGATTGCAAACTTAAAACACGTCCCTGTTCAGCAAGCACACCATCTGCAATTAGTCTGAGGGCATTATTCTCATAATCTTGGGAAAGATGAGTGGTTTCTCCTTAGATGTATGCTGTTGAAGTGACTGTTTCAACAATCACTGACTGCTGATCACCGATGCAGGTGTTGTTGATGTTATGTTGATCTGCTGCTGTGACTGATATACAATAGCTTTGGCCCAATACTGTTTGTTGGGTTATTCCATGATGATATAGGAAATATGCATATAATAACTATATGATGAATATCCTCTGTGTCTCATGTCTTTTAATATGACCCAACCAATGGTGCGCAGCGAATGGGGCATGGTGACTGTACAACCTCTGTCAAAAGTATGCTTAAATTTTTTTGAGCACAGGCATAGCCCATGTACTTGTAGTTGCCAGAGATGTAACAGCTGCTGTAAATAGTATGTTGCATTTGGCTGAACTTAGAATTTGTCAGACCATACTGGTATTTGTCACATGTGACATCTCTGACATTCTTGCCTTGATCTTTTACTACTTTTATTAATCCCCATGGAGCAGTTCTTTTTCTGCATTTAACCCACCCTAGCTGTGTAGCTAGGCACAGTGGGCAGCTGCTAGTCCAGCACCCGGGGACCAACTCCAGTTCTTCTTCCCATTGTCTCGGTCAGGGGCACAGGCAGAGTATTAACCCTAACATGCATGTCTTTCTGATGGTGGGGGAAACCAGAGCACCCGGAGAAAAACCACCACAGACATGGGGAGAACATGCAAACTCCACACAGAGGATGACCTGGGATGACCCCCAAGGTTGGACAACCCCGGGGTTTGAACCCAGGACCATCTTGCTGTGAGGCGACAGCGCTAACCACGGGGCCACCGTGCCGCCATGGTGAGCTGAATGATGAATTATTTCTTATTTGACTCAATATTTAATTTTCTATGCATAATTATGTTTTTCTTACATTTCCCTTTCCTGTTCTTGAAAATAAATGTCGGGTAATGGAAGTAGAATGTATGATTGCCCCTTAAAATAAACAAAATTAATTTCAACATCATCAGACCACTACAAATTTTTTCCAGACCTTGAACAACTGATCTTCATTTTGCAAAGAAGAAAGAGTAATTTTATTTTGTTAAGGACAAGCACTAGTTAGACATTGGCAACCTGTCAAAACTATTTTGTTTTGAATATTGAGTCTTGGGAATTATTTCTTGGTAAATAATCATATATTATTCAAAGTGTTAAAATCATTAGTCTAGATTATGGGCCATTACAAATGAGTATACACCTACTAAGTATTTTGACTCTCATCATCATCGGCGGTCACTCAGGGTCGAGTATGACCGTCCTCCCTCTGGGTGCCTCTGGATCATCAGGTGGGCATAGAGGCCGATCCTGGAGCCACATAATGGGGGGATGTCTGCGCATGACAGCTTTTTACGTGGAGTGGCTGATGAGCCTGCAGCCACCACACGGTCCTTAGCAGGGTTTGTCCAGAGTCCAATGGCATGGAGAACAAAAACGACTGGGGACCACCCTCTGTTGCAGCCTTCATCCGCCTTCACTGCCATTGTGACCTGGAAACATCTTCCACCAGTTCCACCGTTGAGGTCTTTGTTGGATCGCGCGTTGTCTGGAACCTCCTCCTTGACCTATCCACCTTGGGTGACCCTACTAGGGGCCAAGCTCTGAACGACATAGCTCTTGGGATCACTGGTACATGCAAAAAGGTGGTGATCCAGGAGGAGATTTCAACTGTGTGGTGTGAATCAATTAAATGCCCTATTCATTATGATGTCATGACACCTTTCATAGAAGGAAGCAGCTATGTAATGCCAAGAGCCACACATCTGTAATGGCCTTTCCTTTCAATAATGTTGTATAGTCAGGCTTTTAACAGCTACTTCCAATCGACCAGGCCACTTCCCTTAAAGATGCTGGCACCATTGCATGCAACTCCTCTCACTCTTAAAATTGTCCAGTCTTTGCAAGCAAGGTTCACCAAGTTCAAGTTCAAGATCAACTTTATTGTATCTGTATTAGAATACAATGACATTTTTGTGCACTGGCTCTCTCTGCCTTAACACAAAGGCTCAAGGACTCAAGGACACACCATCCCAAAATGAAAAAAAAAACAACAACACTGCAGAACTATATAGACTATGTACATAGTGAACTCATACACAGTACATGATAACACAACAATGTAAGGTGCATATGGGTGCATCAGCTGTTCAGCAACCTGACTGCCTGTGAAAAGAAACTATCACTGAGATGGGTGGTGTGTGATTTGATGCTCCAATAGCGATTTTTAGATGGAAAGAGCGAGAACAGAACATGAGCGGGGTGCCTGGTAAACTTAATGATGTTTTGGGTTTTCCTTTTGCAGCGCGTGATGTAAATATTATGAAGTTATGGTAGATCCATGCCAATGATTTTTGCTGCTGTCTTTTGCAGTCCTTTGCATTAGTCTGCAGTCCTGAGCAGTCAGGTTGCCAAATCAAATCAAATCAATTTTATTTGTGTAGCCCAATATCACAAATTACAAATTTGCCTCAGTGGGCTTAACAGCAACACAACATCCTGTCCTTAGACCCTCTCATTGGGTAAGGAACAACTCTACAAAAAAACAAAAACCTTTAATAGGGAGAAAAAATAGGAAGAAACCTCAGGGAGAGCAACAGAGGAGGGTTCTCTCTCCCAAGATGGACAATGTGCAATGGATGTTGTGTTTATGCAATTTCCACAATACAGCATTGAAAGAGGATAACACAATTATAATGGACTTATAAAATCTATGAAGAATATGATGCACAGGATGCCAAGCAGTGACCAGACACCACTGGAACAGTCCAGGACCCAAGCCACGCGACCAGCATCATCATGTAAAAATAAAACAAAAACAAAAAATAAAATAAAATATGGATTTATAAAATGAAAATGTGATGAGGGCAGGCAGTGTCCAAGTGGCGACCCCCATCACCACAGAGACCTGGGAGAAGAACTGCCTGCACATGCACACAAGGGAGACTCACATGACACCATTCACACAGAAAAAGAGAAAGGAGAAGACATCATTCAGAGAGAGAGAAAAGACATGTGAGAGAAGAGAACAATTTGCAATAGTCATTAGTCATAATCAATTAAGTCATCAATTAGTCATAATCTATACACTATAATCTCGTCGGCAGAACAGTGGTTGGTAACAGAAAACCAACCCGCCATGCAGTACAGGTTGTGAAGCACTCAACTTAAAGGCAGCTAATTGTAAGCTAAGGCAAAAAGATGAGTTTTAAGTTTGGATTTAAAGGACTCAACAGACTGTCTGATGGCAGCAGGTAGGTTATTCCACAAGAACCGGGCCCAATAGGAAAAGGCCCTGCCACCAGCTGACTTCTTTTTAATTTTGGGTACACACAGGAGCCCTGTATTTTGAGAGCGAAGAGTTCGAGATGGAGTGTACAGTTTAAGGAGATCAGACAGGTAAGATGGGGCAAGCCCATTTAGGATTTTGTAAGTCAGCAGAAGCACCTTGTATTCTGATCTAACATGGATAGGAAGCCAATGAAGGGAGGCAAGAATTGGTGTAATATGGTCAAATTTCTTAGATTTAGTTAGGACTCTAGCAGCAGCATTCTGAACCATCTGAAGACTTTTAGCACTAGCATGTGGCAGACCTAAAAACAGAACATTACAGTAATCAAGTCTGGATGAAACAAATTGATGTATTAGAGTCTCTGCGTCAGCAAACCACACTGTATGATACAGCCTTTCAACACACTCTCCATGGTACTGAGTTTTGGTACTCATACCAAAACTCTTGAGACACCTCAGAAAATACAGTCTCTGCAGTGCCTTCTTAAGGATTCAATTGATGTTGAGAGACCACGTGAGGGTGTCTGTGATGTGTAAACCAAGAAATCTAAATCTGGAAACAATTTCAACAGATGAACCATTGATGGAAATAGGAATGTGATTTCCTCTTATCTTTCTAAAGTCAACAATGACTTCGTTTGTCTCATTGAGAGGTTGTTGTCATGGCACCATCACAAGGCGAGAGCAGCTTGTAGTGAGTCACCACAGTACGGCGCCATCTTGGATCTTGGATCTCATCCTATGCATCCTATGCATCATAATAACGATGAGCATTATTGTGATGTATTATTAATCATTGGGCATATTGAATAGTAAATCTCCTGCTGAGTGTAGAAGAGTACACATCACACAGCGCATGTTCGCGTCTCAGCATTATTTTCATTTCTTCGTGTGTACAGGGCAACATCAGAGTTTTTGTGAGCCCAGCACCTCGCTTAATGTAACCACGGAGAATAATTAACTTTATAAAATCTATGCTGTGGTGAGTACATGCTGTAAACAGGGATTTGAAGAGATGTAACAGGTTAAAGGGGATGCTTTTCTTTTTTTAATATGTGGAGCCCTTTTTTTCATTATAGAAGCAGTCCTGGAGAAATGTGTTATTTCTCTGTTACAATCCTAATGGTCACCATAAATGTTAAATACAGTTTATTTCCATCCATTTAACATCAACAGTGGATGATGTCATCTTTTCAAAAATGATAAAATATATATTTTGACAGATCAATGAGGTCCTTGATTGGCACAGCTCAAATTTGGATCGCGGCTGGTCCCCTTTTTGGAAAATGTCACCCCAGATGCAAAATAAAAGAGGGAAAATTTTTTGTTGTTGTGTTTATCAATCTCTCACTTGTGTTGATGTGCCATTTTTTTCTATTGTTCCAACATTTATAGATTGTTTCTGAAAGCTTCGGCTCCTTCAATGATGCCTCTAGTTTCCAGAGTGATAGATGGAGCGAGTCCCTGATCATTCTCTCTCATATTGTTCTCCGGCCACACAAGGGCAGATATCCCCTCATTAATAAACTTCAGTGATTAATCTTCCCTCTGTGTTCCTTCCCTTGTCATCTGTTAAAAAGGCACGCTCCTAATTAGTGAACATTGATGGAACATCCTTAATGACCAGGGACAAAGCTAAGGACCACTGTTACCGTTAAGAATGAAAAATCATTTAGCTTCACCGCTACAGACTCATTCATCCATTTTTAGCCCCCAGCTTCTTACTATTTATTCCATGTGGCCTGAAAATCCTCTTTAAAGTGTGTGCCTTTATAGCGTTTTTTTTATTCTCGCACTTAAAAAACTCCCAATAACCTACGTATATTTGTGTGACTCTGCTAAATAATAGTAACAAACTGAGATGCATGTTGAGCATTGCAGCATCCAACGACGTGCACTTTAGCATAGAACAAAATGTGTTTTTGTAGTTTGTTGGGGGAAAAAATGTCAAATTGTTGTCTGACACTACCAAATAAAACCCATGATGAGACTGACATTTCTATTTGATTAGCAAACAGTGTTGCTCAGCTTTCTAACTGTGCACCATTTGAAGAAGGCTGACTTTCAATACTAATGATGTCATAAACACAGGGAAAGTGGATCAAAATAATCCAAACTGTTTGAAATATCATCAGAACACGGTGCCTGTTTTTAATTAGCATTTGCTCTCACTGTTGTCATGCTACTACTTGGACCGCAACAGTTACACCAATCCACACTGCCCCTTAAAACACCACCACCATTATTTCCAATATGAAAGGAACAGAAGTTTAAAAAGTGTATGATACAAATATGAGAAGGTCTGGAGGTATTCACAAGCATGCCATGAAATTATGATTGTACTTGTCCCCTAATATTGTTAATGTTAATACATGTCTTGATGTATGTTCAATATTCCAGGAAAGGAAATCACAGAAAGTTGAATCAGTTCTTCTGGAAACAACGTTTATTGAGAGAAACGTTTCATCACTCATCTGAGTGACCTCTTCAGTCTAAGCTGACTGCGGGTATCTCACCCTTATAAACAATACAGAGGCATGACGACCGAAATCCAACGATCGGTTTCACATGCAAATTGCCATGAGCATTAACTAGAGTTACAATGGCCATGTGTACTATTCACAGAGGATTGGGGAAAAGCTACAATCACAGCATTGTAAGATAGCGACAGATGTACCCTTAGGCTCCCTCTGTTCAGGGGTGGTTGTTCCCTCTTTCCATAGATGGCCTCGACTCCCCATTCAAACCAGCATTCCTCCCTATCGAGGATGTGCACAGTTGCGTCACAAGAAGCAGACGAAGGAAAGAAAGCCACTTTATATATATATATATATATATATATATATATATATATGTGTGTGTGTGTGTGTGTGTGTGTGTTTGTGTGTGTGTATACAGTGTAAGGCAGATTGTATTTGTTATGCCTGCGCCGCCCCGTCCAGCCAACCCCCGTCCCTGTCCCCTGTTCCTTTTTTCCATTTCAAGGAGTTGGCAACCCTAACTGCAATCTTACAATGAATTTGTTTTCTGCATTTAACCCATCCTATTGTATAGGAGCAGTGGGCAGCTGCAGCGTGTGGGGACCAACTCCAGTTCTTCTTTCCATTGCCTTGGTCAGGGACACAGACAGGTGTATTAACCATAACATGCATGTTTTTGATGTTGGGAGGAAACCGGAGCACCTGGACAAAACTCACACAGACACGGGGAGAACATGCAAACTACACACAGACGGCCTGGAGTTCGAACCCAGGACCTTCTTGCTGTGAGGCAACAGTGCTAACCTCTGGCCACCATAACACCCAACCGAACTGTGCCGGTTTCAGTCATTATACCACTGTATTGTTTATAAGGGTGGGGATACCTGCAGTCAGCTGAGACTGAAGAGGTCACTTAGATGAGTGATGAAATGTTTCTCTCAATAAACGTTGTGTCCAGTTGAACTGATTCAACTTTCTGGGAAATGTTAATACTATTATCATAATAAGAAGGACCACTGATCTTATTCTGCCATTATGATTTTTGCTACTGTTGCTGCTGTTTTGATTGAAGCAAAAAAAAAAAAAAAAAGTTTTTTGGAAAAGTCAGGGAAAATTTTACCTTGTATGTAGCCAGTGTTTTTAATCAAACTTAGTGTTGGTTTAGCCTGCCAAGAATAAAGTTTCTTAATCAGTAAATTATTCATCCACATTGTTAGATTAATTTAACAACATTGTCACAGAGCAAGTAATCTTTGTGTTATACTGATAAGGATATCTCACAGTACCAGTATTTCTTTGTGGGGGATAGACAAACAAAAATGCACTCTGACACACTAGAGAATACGTTTTGAAATATGACTTATTACAGCAAAGGATGTCAAAATGCATACATGACACATTAAATCTGATGAAATCAATCAGTATAACTCTGGCCCAGTAATGTACAGTTAACTGTCCCGTACCTTTTTCTGAATCACATGGAACACTATATGTTACTCCATAACTACCGAAGACAGATACAAAAGAGCAACCATTTGTTTTTCTTTAATGACATTGCATTTAATGGGGCTAACGAATAAAGCAGATAAAACGATAAGATGCACCATAGAGAAATCCTGTTCTTATACAGTAGATGATGATACGGTGACACCACTTTGCTTGACACACTGCCATGGTGAGTAGTAGCAGTAATTGGCTCCCATACAGCCTGTTTATCAACATTGTCTTAATCAGACCAGCGGCTTTCTGAAGACTTATAGAGGACTGTGACCTCTTTATTGTCTTATGTAAGTAAACATGCTTTGGCCTAATTAATCACTGGCAATATATAACTGTTGTTAGAAAGTGCTGTATAATGCAGCAATTACATACCATAATTCAATTGGTCTCCTTAAACTCAAACTAATCAATGCGAATTAGTGAACCGCAGGGTCTAACTAAGGATGACGGCCATAAGAGCAGCCAGGGTGAAACACAGCCCATCATGAGAGGGAGCGGTGGGAGTGGGGGGGCTTGATATATTGGGGTGGGGAAGGTGGCAGTGTGAACAAGACTACTTGCTGGAATAATCATTTTTATTAAGTTATCGTTTTAGAAAAAAAGAAATAAACACAAATTCACAAAACAATAGTAAACATGCACAATTTTTAGTAAACAAGACAAAACAGTTGCTTTTCAATATGAAAACACGTCATTATCTCACAGAGATTGTCAATTAATACACCAGTATTAAGGTCAAAGAACACACTATACAAAAGCCATTAATCATTTCTGCTGGCCATGATTGAAAAATATATGCAAGCTATTTACATTGCACCAAGTACAGTCTTTTCCAATGACAAGGACATTATCCACAATACAAATCGGTTTAAACAAGCACACATTGTGGATATAGATGAGATTAATAAATTCAAACCATTCGTTTTAGCCTGGTGGCTACCACTATTTTCTCCACTTTAATTAAATTGTACTTGGTATTCATTATGGCAAAAGCCTTGAATTAGTGTTTTTTTTTAAAAAAAATTTAATAATGTGAGCAAGAACATGGATGACTAGATACATTGACTTCAACTAGAACTATGGTAAATGTAGGACTTTAAAAAAACTGCCACACAGTTAAGGATCATTATTTCTGAGCTGGCAAATCAGTGATAAGTTTATCTTAATTGATATCAAACTGGCATCGACTGATGTTCCAGCATATGTTTTTTTAGAAGCACTACCATCTCTTGGAGTAATAAAGGTACACAGCTACATTGTTGACTATACCTTAGGATTTGGGAAACAGAGACATATGAAATCCCAAGAGTTGTTGTATTTTAGACTTGACCTTAGTTAAAAGTATACAGCCAGACAATTTCCAAGTTAGTACTCAATCTCAAATTCATCATCTACACAGGCAAATACAATTTAAAAATTGTCAAAAAGTTGTAATGCGGCAAATAGTCAGCCTTCCAATAAACAAGCACTCTAAATTTGAAGAAAAAAAACCGTACAAAATTATCTTACATGGATTGGAACTCTTATGAAAAGTCGTTTAAGATTAGGATATCTTGAAAATCTCTGCCTGCAACACAAAAAAGACATGCGCGGAACGAGCATGGTCATCAGTCAATCAAGCAGCTGCACTGTGACAGCGGCAATAGTAAACAGGAAAATCAATATCCCATTGGCTCATCTGGAGGAGTCTAATCAACGCGCACAGAGCTTTATGAAACCAGCCAGGGAGCAGACAGGACAGCCTGATTACTGTTTGTGGGCTGTTAGGACTTTTATGACACCTCTGGAGTGTGCCCACCTGTTCTGCTGGCTGAGTGAGGACATGCAGTCACCTTGCATCACTTCCTTGTGCTTTCATTCGACTTTCAGGAAGGTGTGCAAAGCAAAGACGATGGCAGCTTCTAACCTAATGGCCATATGCGGCCGCTTATTGGTGAAAGGCACCAATATGTGTAGCGTTGCAGTCGGCCAGTTCCTTCAAGATCCTGTGAACATCATTACGATCGGCTGCTTTAGCTTTTCAATGGCTGCTCACAGAACTCTTATCCTCATGATAACCCTGGGCAGATCCCTCAGCAATTAGGCCAGAGTTTAGTGACAGATTAGTAATTTCCTTTTAGATGTTTAGCATCATATGAAAAATGTCCATAGGGGAAAAAAGGGGGAAAACTCATAGCCTACATGCCTTACATTCCATCTCCAACTTTGAGCAAAGAATCAGCATCATTTATTCAAGTGCCTTGACAGCCTACTAAATTATGCTACGTATCGCGACGTACATTGATTATGCTGCAGACCGTAAAATATTAGAACCAAAACTTCTAACCCGTATCATTGTCCGTTAGTGCTCTTAAAGCTTTCAACTCATTTTGTCTCAGCTGCTTTTTGGACCCTTTTATTTATGAAAATTGAATTACCATTACCCTTTCCAACAATGGGCTGCTCATTCTGCCATTTGCACTGAGATTTCTCTCCTTTGTTGCTTAACTATTTTCTAAAACAAGAAAGCAAACGCTGACTCTCCCAAAATACAATTCCCTTTGATCGGTCATTTTGAAGCAAGAGAAAGGCAAAATAACCCTAAAAAAAAACAAAAAACAAAAACAGAGAAAAACAAAACAAAACAAAAGGTTTTGTTCTACTGAAAGGCACTAGTATCCTGTTTTTCTTTGTGCATTAAGCCAACTGGTCAACCGAAGTGTGGATAATAGTACAAGTTCTTGTGATATGATATACCGATCATATCACATACCACTGCTGTATTTAGACACAGGCTGTCTAAATACAGCAGTGGTGTCATAAACAAGGGATCTGCTTAACAAAATAACACCACACTAAATTATTTGTACAGTAACATGTCTCTGGACTTGGAATATAGTGTGATAGGCATTTATTATTTAGAGGAGCATGAGATAGAGAACAAAATGTCAGGACCTATCTCTGAACTGTGCAGAGAGTCAGCGGCACGGGAGCCTTAGAGTCTGTGAAAGCACTAATATGATTTCAATATGCAGAGGGAATGATCAATTGAGGCACAGTCAATCAATTTGCCATGCACGCAGTGGTCCCGTTGACAATGCAAGCTGAAAAAAAAACTCCCAACAAAAACGAAGAAAACAAAGAAAAAAAAAACAGTGTTTTTGCAGCATTTGAAAAATCATGAAAGTTGCTTCTTCAGGGCATCTGGTAATCTGAGTGTATTTGAATAATGGAATAACATTACCTTGCATTTGAACAATGGGATAATTTTAAGATGTCTTGGAAAAAGAAAACAGTTATACGATATGGCTGTAGCCAATGCTCTGGCCATTCAGGTTAATTTCTCTGTTGTGATGAAATTACATTTAGATTACAAATCACTCCGAATCCACCTGTTCTGCATAACATTTCCTCACTCTGAAAAGGGTACAAATAATTCAGGAAACCCTTCAAATAAAGGCTAAAATTACATAAAGCAAATTATTCTGTCACCTACTTTGGTATGTATATCTAAAATGGATTTAAGGCATTAATATCATCAAAGATCCTCATCATAACATATCTCATGTAGACATTGTTACTTCCAAACAGAAGTATATTTATGATGTTCATGGGCCAAAACAAAACACTTAAAATGTACCTAAAGCACGGTGGCGCTTATGACGCTGGAGGAAATACCAAAAGATATCATGCACACAAATCATCACGTCTGTATTCGACCATTCTTAGAATAAGCTGCACAGTCCTCTCATAGACCAGTCCACTCCAACCTAGTCCGTTTGAGTCCTGTCACTGAAGCCTGCCCTTCCTCCAGCCTAGTGGAGGGCTAACGGAGGAATGGCCTGGCTGAAATGAAGTAGCAGGAGTTGGCACTCCAAGCACTTTGATTAGAAATCACCAGAAGGAGCTGAGCAGTGCACTGGTAAGAACTGCAGCAAGGTACATCCGGCTGATACGAGCCGCTCCCGAGCCCCGTGCTCCCATGCCTGAAACCAAAACCAACATCTGTTGTTGAACCCAAGATTAGCACGGGTAAAAAAAAAGAGAAAAGAAAACAAAACTGCATAATGCCAGTCCATCCTGGAAATGTTCTGACAAGTCATCATAAATCGCAAGGCAGCTGTGAATTTTCTACTGTACATTATTAATAGCTTTCTACAGGCGGGACCATTAAAAGCGGTACACTGAGAAGATAAGGTTTGTATCACATCAAAGAGTGGATCACTTAAGAGGAAAACACTGAGCTGCTTTACAATTTTGTGCAGTGGGGATGGGTGCTGGTGGGGGGCACCAAACTGTTTTATATGCCACAGCACTGTGCGGCTAATCAACAAGGAATAATAATCCAGAGATGGATGACACCATGCAAGGGTTTCTAAAAAGCTTGATTTTCTTGTGCCCAAAATAAAATTGTACTACCTATGGTCAGAATGGGATGCAGTGAAGGCAAATTATTAATTTAAATTTTTTTAGAATCCCCCCTTTTTCTCCCCAATTGTATCCGGCCAGTTACCCCTCTTCCGAGCTGTCCCGATCTCTACTCCACCCCCTCTGATGATCCGGGGAGGGCTGCAGACTACCACATGCCTCCTCAGATACATGTGGAGTTGCCAGGTGTTTCTTTTCATCTGACAGTGAGAGTTTCACCAGGGGGATGTAGCATGTGGGAGGATCACGCTATTCCCCCCGAACAGGTGCCCTGACCGACCAGAGGAGGCGTTAGTGCAGCGACCAGGACACATACCCACATTTGGCTTCCCACCCACAGACACGGCCAATTGTGTCTGTAAGGACGCCTGACCAAGCTGGAGATAACATGGAGATTCGAACACCGATCCCCGTGTTGGTAGGCAACGGAATAGAGAACCACGCCACCCGGATGCCCCAGTGAAGGCAAATTAAATGTTCTTGTTGGATTATTGAATCACTGCTAAAGCTCATTAGTGGTCAAATGGAGATAATTTAATGAAAGAGAGCAGGCTTCACTCACTTATTCTATGGATGTGGATGGGTTCACTTCCCACACCTTCACCGCCCTCGCTCAGGGCCTTAATCTGGATGAGATAGTTGTCGCTGGCGGAGAGAGTGAGCTCTATGGTGGTTTTGTTAGTCCTGACACTGTTGACATTGTTGAAATGAGGTCTTTTCAGTAGAACCTTTGAAAAACGAGGGTGAAGCACAATTGAAATAAACTCTTAAAGTGAGTTTGTATTTTCGAAAATGTCTCAACGTCATGTTGGTGTTGGCCGTACCATATATCCAGTGACCTCTGCCTCGGACTCTGTGGCTACAACAGGATCCCAGTGTAGGGTTAGTGTGGAACCAGTCATGGTCCATTCAACATTGATTGGAGGCTGACCAGGTGCTACAAGAGGTGTAGAATTGAGGTTATACAAAGGAACAGACAGGCATTTTCCATATTAAAGATGTCATATTTTGTATCAGAATTCATAACATCTTTTTTTTTTAATTCTCAACTTTTGATTTCAAATGCAAATTGGCCATGCAGGTATGCTCTGGCATTGCACCAAGGTGGTTTATGAGCCAAGTCTATTTAAAAAAAAAAGACTACTACTACTACTGCCCCTACTACTACTACTACTACCTGCTATTACTACTTTCGGCTGCTCCCATTAGGGGTCGCCACAGTAGATCATCCATTTCCATCTCTTTCTCTCCTCTGCATCTTCCTCTGTCACGGCAGCCACCGACATGTCCTCCCTCACCCCATCCATAAACCTCCTCTTTGGCCTTCCTCTTTTCCTCTCGCCTGGCAGCTCCATATTCAGCATCCTTCTCTCAATATACCCAGCATCTCTCCTCCACACATGTCCAAGCCATCTCAATCTTGCCTCTCTTGCTTTGTCTCCAAACCATCTAACCTGAGCTGTCCCTCTAATATACTTTTTCCTAATCCTGTCCTTCTTCATCACTCCCAATGAAAACCTTAACATCTTCAACTCTACTATTATTTATTATATTATAATATCATGATAAGTATTATATATATATATATTATTGTTATATGATATTATTATAATATTATATATTATATATTTTAACTATTTAAAAAAAAGAAAGAAAAAAATATCAGTGAGCCTGGGTATGCACTCACATGGTTTCTTCGTGGTGGCATTGATGGGCGCTGATTGGGGCCCAGTGCCAGCTGTGTTAAAAGCAGCCACAGCGAGGTAATATGGCGTGTTCGCTTTCAGGCCTGTGACATTAACCAGTGTGTAGTTCTCAGATATTCTCACTCTGCCAACCGTGTCAGGCTTGGTGTCATCCTCCCAGTATGTCACCTGTTAACCCATTAATCAAACCCCCCCAGGTGTAGAAAACAGCCACAAACAGTCAGACTTCAATGAAAGAGAAACATCGCTAAGTGATGCATTTCAAAGAATCATCAAAATAAATACTCCATCGGCCAATTTGAAATGCTGTTTGTATTACAGTGGGTAACGGCAGGATCACTGATAAATAATGAATTTTTCACTAAAGGGTTCTCGGCTGCTGATGTGCATTCCTCTCAGCCCTATCCAGTTCCAATAAACAGGTCATTAGTGGGCCATATGATAACCAACCTCAGAAGAGTAACTGATTGATAATTTATACTCTGTTCGTTGGTACGGGCTTATTTAATATAAATGTTCAGTTGTCACATTGATTCAGTAAAATAAGTGGTGAAATTACTGCGCTTAAAGTTAGAGTTAAATTGCTTTGAAAAAACAAATATTCTACAGCTGTGAGCAATTAAATTGTTCTTTCAAACATTTCAAAATACTGTACCTATACTGATAATTCAACACAGCTTGCTACCCCCACAGGGAATATTGGATTTTCTCAATGATGCATCGCTTAATGGCTTTACGCTGGGTATACATTTCTAATTAGAGCTGCAGGTGAATTCCTGCTTTGGGTCGAAATCAGTTCTTTTGAACATGCCATAATACTTAATAATCAATAAATATATTTATAGACAAATATATTCGGTTCATATATTAAATGTATTATCATGACTAAATTCATAGAAATGTCAGCCCTTGAGATAGCCCTGTTATTCCACATTTGCTTTGTAAATGTTTTAAATCATTTCTGATTTGTTGTTAATTAAAAAGGCTTATTATGATGAGTAAGTATGGTGTGACCAAGATTAAATGAACAGTAATCTGTCAAAAACATAGTATCAATAATTCTAAATGTCTTTGTCTGGATAATTAAAGGACCATTTCCTTTACAGGCGTCTCACAGGGGCGGTCAAAGGCATCAAGTGCATGCAGATGGTTGCCTATTGACATTCAATATGTTAAATCCACTTTAGTATTGTGTGTGCGGGGGGGAACGAGTCCTATTTTACCGGGACGATGTGGCCACTGCTATGGCAACCACGGCACCAAGGGGCAGAGGTGACAAATACTGAAAGAGCACTGGGAGAGAATGCACAGCTGTCTTTGCATTCTTAAAAGGACGGAAGATTTTACTTTCGCTCTTCAGGGTCGCTTGCAGATTGCACCAAAGTAGTGAGGTCATTTTCTCAACACAAATATGCAAACCACAGAAAGTCGAATCAGCTTATCTGGATACAACGTTTAGTGAGAGAAACGTTTCATCACTCATCTGAGCAACCTCTTCAGTCTCAACTGACTGCAGGTATCCCCACCCTTATAAACAATAGTCAAGTCAAGTCAAGTCAGTGGCATAATGGTTGAAAACAATGATCTGTTTCATATGCAAATTGCCATAACCATTAACTAGAGTTACAATGGCCATGTGTGCTATTCACAGAGGATTGGGGAATAGTTGCAATCACAACACTGTAAGGTGGCGACTGATGTACTTTTAACCCCCCCCCCCTGGGTTCTGGGCCGGTCGTTCCCATAGATGGCCTCCTTGACTCCCTGTTCAAACCAGCATTCCTCCTTATCAACGATGTGCACATCCTCATCTTTGAAAGAGTGGCCACTGGCCTGTAGCTGGGTGTAGACTGAGAAGTTCTGGCCTGACGCATTAGCTCTCCTGTGTTGTGCCGGGGGGGGGGGGGGGGCTAAGCGTAGATCTGTCACCATCTTACAATGCTGTGATTGCAACCATTCTCCAATCCTCTGTGAATTGTACACATGGCCAATGTAAATCTAGTTAATGGTCATGGCAATTTGCATATGAAACCAATCGCTGGTTTCAGTCGTTATGCAACTGTATTGTTTATAAGGGTGGGGATACCTGCAGTTAGTTGAGACTGAAGAAGTCACTTAGATGATGATGATGATTTATTCCAAACATGTAAATAAACGGGATGTAACATACAGATAATCCATTGCTAATAATCTGAAGTTATCAACAAATCCACACATCAAACTCAGTGAACAGATCTGTGTATGCATCAGACTATTAATAACAATTTTGAAAAGAAGTAGTAGGAAATATACACTGAAATGATGAGTGATGAAACGTTTCCCTCTCAAAAAACATTGTGTCCAGATTAACTCATTCAACTTTGTGATTTTTTTACCTGGATTATTGAGCACGCATAAAGGCAAATATTCAAAGGGATACCTGAGGGGATAAATGAGGTGTTTTATAACTCACAAAATAATGATATAATCAAATTTGAAGGATGGTAAAAATAATGACTGGATATTTAGTAATTGTACCTAAGCTACCCAAATTTAGCACCATTACATAGTACTAAGAAGAAGAAAAAAGCCCCTTCACTGCTTTTATTTGTCCATGCAGCGAATAATAGTGTACCTCATATCCGAGTACTCGTTCAGGGATGGCAGGAAGAGCTTCCCAGATCACTTCAATTTGAGCTGCAGACACACTTCTGGCCCTAACCCTCTTAGGAGCCACACTGGGGACTACAGAAATAGAGCTCTAGTGAGAATCCCGCAGACTCATCCGACACCATCACAGACATTAATAGCAATGAGAAGGAGGCACAGAGTAGACCTGTAGTTTCACTGAACCACCCCCCTCTCTCTTTTAATATGATTCGTGATTGACATGAGGGAAGACTATCTGCCCAGCGAATTCAATTAACAGAATACCTCCCTGATAGTATGGTAAGTGTCTGCTAGAATTTCCTGTAATCTACCACCGCAACATCTAATATCACATTGACATTCCCGGCTGAAGAGGGGAGGAGAAAAAACAGTGTTTGAAAGAACTTTGTTTTATCATTACTATTCAAGGTCATGCTTCTAAGGTAGTGATTATGGTCCATTTAAGCACCAATGTCCCATTAGATATGTTGCCTTCACCTTCCTCTGCTGAGTACACGGTGGCAATAGAACTGAAAGGCCCTTCTCCACGGTTGTTGTATGCCCCTACTTTGACGTCAAAAGGTGAGAAGGGTGGGATGGTGTCATTGCGGAAGATGTAACGTGCCAACCCGGGTGTGGATATAACAGCTCTCGTCCATGTGACGGTGCCCACTGGCCTGAAGGCGATGATGTACCCAAAGCCCTCTCCATTCTGCAGTTCCTCAGGCACAGGCTGAGAGCAAAACACAGAACTATAGTGATATTAAAATGCATACACACAAAGACACAGACAGGCCTGTCTTTGTGCCAAATACATCCACAGACCAGCCAGCCAAACGGAGGTTACATGATGGGCCTCAGCAATTGGACACAGCCATTCTCATTATACCCTAGCCCAGAATGGTTCAAAATCCACTTTTGTCTTATCTTCCCATCACCCCCCCTTCCGCACGGACACATAATTCCTAGATAAAGTGCAGTAGTCTCAAAAGGAGATGCTCTGTGTCCCTGACTAGAATCCCATTCCGAGGGAGAACTGCCGCTCGGAGGCTAACCCAGAAGAAAGGTGCCTCACTCTAATGTAGGTCGTAAAATGGCCCCATTCAATTCTGCACAATTAA
This sequence comes from Lampris incognitus, assembly GCF_029633865.1. NCBI lineage: Eukaryota > Metazoa > Chordata > Actinopteri > Lampriformes > Lampridae > Lampris > Lampris incognitus. Next base: position 119,441,088 of record NC_079212.1, read on the forward strand.
GCAAAACCATTACTAGGCAATGGAGGGAACAGTAAAATGTGACAGATGACTTACCTCCCATGTTATCACTAATTCGGACTTTGTGCCACCTCCGCCTCCGACATCAGTGGGAGCTGTATCAGGCACTGAAAGGTAAAGCCCAGAGGGGAGCGATTAGAGCAAAGTTTGCAGAGCTGAATGATATGCCTGTCCTGTACTTCCCATTTAATGACAAAGATGCATACTGCAGATATTATTTTCTATTTTACACTCCATAAATCTCTGAAAAAATAAACTGTTTGATAAGTGTGTACTGAAATTTCAGTATATTCAGAGTGTACCGAATGTCCTGACTTCGTTGTGTTGCCTGAAATGACACCATGTACAAACAAGAAGCTAATATCTGGCTGGTAAACCTTGTAAAAATTGCATTTAGCTGCATAATTATCTGCACTTTCCTGTGCATTGGCACATTGCACTGAATGGCAGAAGAGGATGCATGCACAAGCCTGTGGTGAGTGTGTGTGTGTGTGTGTGCCCCATTCTTAAATAAATGGCGCATCACATTTAATCTGTCACATCAGCAAATGTAACAAGTCGCTTTTAATATCAGATGTCTAATGTCATTGAATTTGCATGTGTCTTTAATTTGGTGTGTGTTTGTATTGGACAGTTAATGAGCATACTGGTTCATTTCATGAAGGAAGAAAATAAAGTTTTACATACTGGCATCCTCTGTCCTGGTCTTCACTGAAGGTGGGCTGGGGGCTCCCATGCCAACACTATTGCGGGCAACTACCCTGAACTCATACTCTACCCAGGCATTCAGACCCACCACTGTGGCTGTCAACATGTTGCCATTTACCACCTCAGGCACTGCAAACAGAGAATTAGACCCTTAAAACATTCAACAGTCATAGATGAGATGACAAATCTAAAATAATAATAATAATAGTATATATACACACACACGCACGCACGCACACACACATATATACCCCCCCCCGATTTTCCTCCTTTTTCTCCCCAACTGTACTTGGCCAATTACCCCCCTCGTCTGAGCCATCCTGGTCGTTGCTCCACCCCCTCTACCGATCTGGGGAGGGCTGCAGACTATCACATGCATCTTCCGATACATGTGGAGTCGCCAGCCCCTTCTTTTCACCTGACAGTGAGGAGTTTCACCAGGGGGACGTAGTGCATGGGAGGATCATGCTATTCCCCCCCCAGTTCCCCCTCCCCCCTGAACAAGCAGCCCGACTGACTACAGGGGGAGCTAGTGCAGCAACCAGGACACATATCCACATCTGGCTTCCCACCCACAGACACGGCCAATGTCTGTAGGGGGACGCTCGACCAAGCCGGAGGTAAAACGGGGATTCGAACCAACGATCCCCGTGTTGGTAGGCAACGAAATAGACCAGTGGTATAGGCGTGGTGGTATATGGTATATGGTGGTGTGTGTGTTTATGTGTGTGTATAATATATATATATATATATATATATATATATATATATATATATATATATATATATATATATATATATATATATATATATATATATAATGTATCCCAGCAGGAGAAGGTACCTGTGTCCACAGCTTGCCAGCCTACAGTAAAGGGAGTCCTGCCTTGGATGATGTAGCCAGTAATGGGGCTGCCGTTGTCCCTGCCAGGGGTCCAGGACAGTTGAGCCGTGCTGTCTGTGATCTCCTCTACCGCCACCTTGTCCGGAGGACCGGGGGGGCCTAACTCAATCAGACAATTAGCAGAGTAAGCTTCTACATCATGTCTCTTCCTCTGCTCCATCCACCCGTCTCTGAAAGCTCCTGCGCTGCATATCAAGGATTCCTCTAATTAAGGGCTACATCCTTGGTGTGTGTGTAGAAACCTATAGTTGCCTGTGTGTGATGTCCGGAGCTATGAAGTTATTACTTAACATGGGATCACCAACACTTGATGGGATTGTTTGCAGGAGATGGAAGAAGGGTATGAGGGAGCTAGAGGGGGAGGGGAAATTAACAAGGAAAGAGGAGGGTGGTGGTGAATAAAAGAGAATGAAGGAAAGCTATGGGTGTTTATGAATGTTCGGTGCAGGAGCATTACCATGTTGTTGTTGTTTGCTTGACTGCTCCATTATTCAAATGCTTTCCATGGTATTTTGCCGATGTGTAAATGAGCCAATTAAAGCCATTTTCTGTGATAAACATTGCCTTTCCAAAGCACCTGGGACAGCTGTTACAGTTTGTTAAGGGTATGAATACCAATGTAAATCACTAGGGATAAGCTATGGTACCACGATTTCCTAGCTACACCACATTCATATCAACTACCCTATTGTTGCTATTAGGGATGCACGATGATATCGGCACATCATTGATATCGGCCGATAAAGGCTTTAAAATGAAATACCTGCATCGGCCTGAAATGCAGTTATGACAGGCCAATAAGATGACACTTTAATTATGTGCATTTGATGCGAACTGTAGACCAGGCACGGAGCAGTTTTTTTTTTTACTCGCTACACCAACTGCATGCGGTTGTGTGCTAGCTGCATTTTCTCAGGAATTTTCTGAAGATATTTCAAGTAGGCTACTTTGGAAAATGGGTAAGTCAAACGGCAAATGCTTTAACTGGTACTCAATCAATTAACTATATAATTTTAACTATAGGATCATGGATACATAATGATTTGGTTTGATGGCCTGTCCGGGGTGTCTCCCCATCTGCCACCCAATGACTACCGGGATAGGCTCCAGCATCCCTGCAACCCTGAGACCAGGATAAGTGGTTCGGGTAATGAGATGAATGGATGGGTGGATTTCGATGTGCGATGAAAAAAAAAAAAAAGCCCACAAGGTTGCGTTGCTGTGTCGCATTGCCTCTGGTACAATGAGGTATTTATTTTAACAGATTGCACTCGTTTTTACTCAGTCCACTGTAATTTTTACCTGTTGGAGGCCTGTGTACCTGCATGTAGAGATAAAAAAAAATAGCCGCATATAAATAGAGATCAGAAGCGCGGCTTCTGTGGTCAGTGTAGCAGCCTCAGTTCGGTCCACTAAACAAGAGACTTGATGTTCTCTGCAATTAGGTGGGAAAAAAATATGTGCCTATATCGGTATCGACATTGGCCATTGGTCAAAATTAGTTAGAAAATATCGGCATATCGGATATCGGCAAAAATCCAATATCGTGCATCCCTGGTTGCCATAGCCAAAGACACAGGTAATACCAAGTTCTTCATAGTGTGCCATTTCTGAATTCCAGTATTGCTCCTGTGATCATGAAAGAACCTGGCATAACTGTCACTAAGATAGCATCCATTACGATTTACCATAAATACTTGTTTTTTTTTGTTGGATCTTTTCGCCCTTTTTCTCCCCAGTTGTACTTGGCCAATTACCCCACTCTTCTGAGCTGTCCCGGTCTCTGCTCCACCTCATCTGCCGATCTGGGAGGGCTGCAGACTACTGACTACCACATGCCTCCTCCAATACATGTGGAGTTGTAAGCTGCTTCTTTTCACCTGACAGTGAGGAGTTTCGCCAGGGGGATGTAGCGTGTCGGAGGATCCCACTATTCCCCCAGTTCCCCCTTCCCCCTGAACAGGCGCCCCGACTAACCAGAGGAGGCGCTAGTGCAACAACTAGGACACATACCCACATCCGGCTTCCCACCCGCAGACACGGCCAGTTGTGTCTGTAGGGTTGCCTGACCAAGCCGGAGGTAACATGCGGATTCGAACCGCCGATCCCCGCATTAGTAGGCAACGGAATAGACTGTTACACCACCCGGAAAACCCAATTTACCATAAATACTGACTTAATAGAAGCGATACCTTGATGTCCAACTACCATAGCAAACCTTGAAAGAGAAACTGCAGTCACATGGTATATATGAGTTTCTGTGCCAAACTACCCTTGATGCATTTCTGGGAATTTTGTGATGTATGTACTTTCTTAGCACACAAAAACAGGTGGCGTTGAGGTGATTATTAGATGGGGCTCTGATGACAGGTCTGTATCTGATTCGGTCTACTTGTCACAGTTTGTCTCTCATTTAGGAGTGATTGGTAGTAGCACACACACTAGGAGTTACCATAGTACCTCTTGAACAATCTGACTACTCCTACTGAGGTATGAATGCCCTGAATATAATACCTTCTCATACTAGAATATCTTCACAGTGTAAAACACACAAGTCGATGCACATTAAATTAATTGGTTCTCTTACCTTTGACAACCAGAATGGCGGAGGCAGACAGGCTATCCACTTCTGTGTCTATAACACAAACGTACTTCCCTCCATGGTTTAGCTGGATGTTACGAATCATCAGATCCCCAGATATGGTCTGGAAGGGCAAAGCATCATTGATTGAAAAAAAAAAGATCAACCCAAACAGTGGGATTGCTACATAGCCACGTAATATTGTTTTATCTTCATCTATCTCAATGAGCAGCAGTAATAGTTTTTGCTATTTTCCCTGGAATTTGTAACACTTTGCTTTATCACACTGCCCCCAAGCCAACGATTTTTTTGTCACATGAAAGACAGATGTACTCTGAACAAACAATGCTACTGGCTGTCCTTCAGGCAGCTGCTCCCCAGCTCCTGCTGCCATGACAAACATCTACCAACTGCATATGGTACTCACAGAACAAACATTCTCCAGTTAACGAACAAAACCTCCCTAATTATTCTGTAATTACATAAGCCCAAGAAAGATATTATAACTCACAGAGTAAAAGAGCAAATATTATTCTAAATAAGCAGTATGGACTTCGACGCCGGGGGGAGGGATGGGTGTGGGGGGGTAACTTTATCATCTGCTCCTAGGCCCTTTTATTTATCTGTTGCTTCAAAATCATGTAAGACAATTTAAATGATGTTCTGTTTGAAGAAATGAGGCGATACCTATGGTGCTGTAATAATGCTCATACAAAACAATCAAAGTGTTTGTCTTGATCCCTTTGCTCTTATTATCCCCGCCAGGCAGGGATAACGCATACGCACGCACACGTGTGTGTGTGTGTGTGTGTGTGTCCGCGGCTAATCTCGCAAACTACTGGACCTATCAGCCTAACATTTTTTTGTGCAGTTATGATTGTGTAAACTACTAATAAAACACGTTAGTCCCTAGCTAACGGGTCGGACTCTTTAGCCGAGCGGTTAGTGATGTCGCCTTGTGGTGCAGTAAACCACGTATCGAATCCCGCACCGGGCAAGAAAATAACCGGTTACAACTGTATGATGAATAGCCCCTCCTGATTGCGGTGATTCAAAACGTTTGTCCTCGCTATCGCCGCTCTCTCTCTCTTCATTCACTCTCTAGCTCGCTTGACCAACGCTGCTCTCTGTCGCTGACTGATCTAAGTCAAACGCATGCGCGAGTCAAATCTACGGTTGACACGTACCCGGGAGAGACGCCCTTGCTGGGCCTCCATACCCAGCATGCCTTGCGGTCTGAAGATACCCGAGGCCCGAGCACCAAAGCAGTGGAGAAACAGGCCAACAGCGGGTTTACATTTTTTTGTACGCTATTTCGTCATTAAACGCACTTCTGAGGATTTTTGAGCTGAGACATCAGTTGTGTAGATTTCGAATATTGGCCGTTTTACGAAAATTGATGGCGAATCGAAAATTTGCTCCCGAGTTCAGAAGCTCCACAAACATGGTGACCTGCCGGCCAGTCACCCTCACAGACCGCACTCTCTCAAGGGACTGGTCTTGCAGACAAGAGGCTTTTATTTCCCTGTTGATGGATGGGTTGTCTAAATATCATAGCACAAATGTCCATAATAAAATTAACGGAACTGATTTTCAAGGCAAATTACTGTTTAGAAATGATATAATCTTTGACAAGTTCAGCAATGACGATTAATGATGTGAACTTTTGAATGTCATTAATGTTTTATTGGTCATGGTAGTAGTAGCAGTTCCTTGATACGATCAGTCTGAAATTTACATTGATTAATCTCTCGATTTCTTAGGGCGAAATCTTTGGTGTTCTTTGTTGATGTTTTTTTAAGCACGATAGTTGTGCAAAAATTTGGATTTTAAATGCGGAAAAATGTGTGGGGTTGTCAAAGTGGATCAAATAAACTATATGCTGATAAAACCATTTGATTCCTATCAACTTTGATTTGAGGTGTCATTACTGGATGTTAAGGGGTGCATGCATTACTTGGCAGAACTGATTGCTGCTGAGTAATGCATCCCCTATTATTTCATCTTAGGTTATTATTAAATGTATGAAATTCACACTGTTGAGCCAAAACTGTTATGCTCGCGCACCAGAACCTGACCCGTGTGGCGAAACCCAAGACAGACAGACACGAGATGACTTCAAAAGCTACAAAGGGAGGTTTTATTGTGGGAGGGAAATGTATGGTGAAAAAAAGGCGTTCTGTTAGTGGGATGTGTGAATAAACTATGTGTGGTGTCCCGTGGTTTGCGTGTATAACTATGTGTGAGTGTTTTTAGCCAATGTGGGGTGCGGTATGTAAATGACCAGGAGGTGTTGAAAAAATGTGCGTGCACCTGGCGAGAAAGTCCAGTCCGTGATCCAAGAGGGGTTGTCCGAGAAAGTCCAGGTCCGAGATCCGGGAAGTCGAGTCCGAAAGGAGGGGTCCAAATAGAGGGACAAGGGGGGAGATCGCAGGAGAGGTCCAGGGAGGACCGTGAAGGTCGCTGGGGACGAGGGAGACGTGGAAATCGCGGAGAGAGAGTCGCAGGGTTCAGTACGTCGAAGCACAGAGAGACGTTCTGGGAGGCTTCTTGTAGAAGGCGGCCTGATTGCCACAGGTGTGCCTGATGGATGATGGCAAACACCTGGTGCAGTGCAGCGCTCGTCTCCTCAGAGCGCGAGCCGAGCGCTCTGATGTTTCCGGCACGTCCGAGCTGGGGGAGTGGCTTGAACGTGCCGGGGAGGCAGCTCGGGGCGGTGTAACCACAACAGGACCCCCCCTCTTACGGGAGACACCGGGCGACCGTCCGATGGCGTTGGGGTGGGCCCGATAGAACTCCTCCAGGAGTGCCGGCTCGGCCAGGTAGGACCGGGGAACCCAGCTGCTGTCCTCGGGCCCATAGCCAACCCAGTCCACCAGGTATTGGTACCCACGCCCCCGGCGGCGTACGGCGAGCAGCTGGTCGACATCCCAGACCATGTCACCACCGTCGAGGACCCTGGGGGGTGGAGGAGCTTGGACAGGGGGAGACAGGGGGCTGGTGGCTACCGGTTTGATGCGCGAGACATGGAAGACGGGATGGATCTTGAGTGAGGTAGGTGTAATGTTTGCTAGTAATATTTGATTTGCTAATGTCCCTTACGGCTTTCCGTAGCGCCACAACAAAGTCACGTGATGTACGTAACAACAAGTCAGTCGGAATCCGGTCGGTGAATAAACACCCAGCACGAGAGAAGTCGTCCTTGCTTTATTAATGTTATAAGTTAACATAGCCAGAGGGCACAGATCATTACATGGTGTCAGAGTAGCGGAGTTTAAATACCCAATATGGATTCGTACGGCGTTCCAGCTCCACGGATGGACTGGGAATCGGCGAACTTACCTGAAGCATGGAGACGATTTCGACAAACAACGGAGCTAATGTTCAAGGGCCCCCTGCGCGGGGAGAATGAAGAGGAGAAATGCAGCTACCTCCTGCTCTGGATAGGGGAAAAAGGGCGCGATGTGCACAACACTTGGACACTCAGCGGAGAACAAGCCAAGAAGCTAGAAACGTACTACGATAAGTACACCGAGTACATCACCCCCAAAGCAAACCCGATTTATGCCAGATATAAATTTCATGAAAAGATGCAGGGAGAGAGTGAATCCTTCGAACAATTTATAACTGAGCTAAAGCTCCTAGTCAAAGACTGTGGCTACCCAAATGCCGACGAGATGGTCAGGGACCGCATCGTGTTTGCCACCAACTCACCCAGAGTGAGAGAAAAGCTACTTAGCCAGGGAGCTGAGCTAACGCTAGAAAAAGCCATAGATGTAGCCCGCTCACACGAGCTAGCAAAGCAACAGCTAAAGTTTATGGGCCAGGGCAGCACACATGAAACGGTGCACGCAATAGGCAGAAAGACTTACAAACCGAACGCACCCAAAGCAGCTAACGCTAACTTCAGACAAAGGGAGGGTAACGTTAGCACCGCCGCTAGGGCGTGTAGCTATTGTGGAGGGCTACACGGCGCTAAAGCCACTTGCCCAGCTAAGGGTAAACAATGCATTAAATGCAAGAAGCTCAATCATTTTGCTAAAGTATGCAAGTCTAGCTCCCAGGGACAGACAAAGTACTACCGCGGCACAGTACATGCCGTTGGAGAGAACCCAGAAGAGTACACCACTGACAGAGAGCAGGAAGAACTGTACTTCGACAACATTACAGTGGAGAGCACCGCTGTGGGAGAACTGACAGAGCTGTACATAGACTGCATCTCAATAGAGAACAACGGAAAAAGCAACGAGCAGGCTTACGTAGAGGTTGGAATTGGCACACCTCCACAGAAGGTAAAGTTTAAACTAGACACTGGGGCACAGGCCAATACTATTCCCACCAACCTGTTCCAGGCACTGTTCAAAAATGTGACACTGAAACCAGCAATACACAGACTCACTGAATATGGAGGAGGCGCGCTGAGCGTGAAAGGCACATGCAAACTCAAATGTAAGTACAGAGACAATGCCATGATGCTGGACTTTTACGTCATTGACACAAACGCCCCACCAGTCATGGCAATGAAAACATGCCGTGACCTAAACTTGGTAAAAATAGTGATGGCTGTGAGCGAGGAAAACAATGTCACATCACAGAGCATAATGGATGAGTATGCAGATGTTTTCCAGGGAATAGGAGAGTTCCCAGGCGAGTGCACCTTCCGCGTCACACCAGATGCAACGCCGGTCGTCTGCCCGCCACGCAGAATCCCCATCGCCCTACGCAGCAAACTGAGGGACGAGCTTGACAGCATGGAGAAAGGCGGCATAATCTGTAAGTTAACAGAACCCACAGAATGGGTGAACGCACTCGTCATTGTTGAGAAGCCAAAGTTAGTGTGTGTTTAGACCCCAGAGCTCTTAACAAAGTGATACAACGACCTCACTACCCCCTCCCCACGCTGGAGGACGTCACCACAAAGCTCGCTGGAGCTGAGTACTTTAGCGTGTTAGACGCGCGGTCAGGCTATTGGGCCATCAAACTGAGCACTGAATCCTCAATGTTGACGACATTTAACACAGTGTTTGGCAGGTATCGTTTCCTCAGACTGCCATTCGGAATCGTGTCCGCTCAAGACGAGTTCCAGAGACGCGTGGATGAAACATATGAAGGATTGGACGGTGTGACGGCCATAGTGGACGACATACTAGTGTTCGGCAAGACTAAAGAGGAACATGACCAGCGTCTCAGAGCGATGCTGAAGCGCACAAGGGAGCGAGGGGTGAGGCTCAACCCCGACAAGTGTCACATATGCGTGTCCGAGGTAAGCTACTTCGGCCACACGCTCTCACACGAAGGCATCAAACCAGACCCACACAAGGTGAAGGCGGTCAAGGACATGCAACCCCCACAGAACAAAGCAGAGCTGGAGACAGTCCTCGGCATGATCAACTACCTCGCCAGATTCGCTCCACACCTCTCACAGATAAACTCACCCCTCAGACAGCTTCTGAAACAGGACAGTGAGTTTGTGTGGAATGCAGTCCACGACAAGGCGTTCCAAGAGATGAAGAATCTCATTACACAGCACCCAGGTCCAGTACTCTCATATTTCGACCCGCAGAAAGAGCTGCGACTCCAAGTGGATGCATCCAAAAGTGGCCTTGGGGCTGTCATGCTCCAAGATGGCAAACCAATTGCCTATGCGTCCAAGTCACTCAACAGCACTGAAGAAAACTGCGCACAGATAGAGAAGGAGCTCTACGCTGTGGTCTTCGGCTGCAAGAGGTTCCACGAGTACATGTACGGACGAAAAGTGATTGTGGAGTCAGACCACAAGCCTCTTGAGGCAATACTAAAAAAGCCACTGGCAGCAGCACCACCCCGGCTGCAACGGATGATCCTGGCGCTCCAAAAATACGACATCCAAATCATCCACCGCCCCGGTAAGGACATACCGGTGGCCGACACACTGTCACGCAAGTCAATAGAACACCACGACAGTGACCGACAGGAAGGGATGGAGGCCCAAGTGCACACAGTCCTCAGCAACATTCCTGTGAGCGACACAAGACTCACAGAAATCAAGCAGGAAACAGCGCAAGATCCACAGCTCACCGCACTCAGACGAGCCACACTCACTGGCTGGCCAGACACAAAGAAAAAGTGCCCGCCCAGCATCCAGGAATACTGGAACCACAGAGCAGAAATCTCAGAAATGGACGGTATCCTGTTCAAAGGTGAGAGAATCATTGTCCCCCAAAAGCTTCGCAAGGACATGATACAGCACATCCATGCCAGCCACCTTGGCGTGGAAAAAAGCAAATGCCGAGCAAGAGACTTACTGTTCTGGCCTGGCATGGGGAAACAGATCGAGGATGCGGTAGCAGACTGCAGCATATGCCATGAACGGCGCAGCGCAAATGCAAAGGAACCAATGATGTCACACGCCATACCCGAGCGGCCGTGGCAAGTGATAGGCACAGACCTATTCACATGGAACTCACAGGACTTCATAGTCACTGTGGACTACTACTCCAGATTCTTCGAGCTAGAGAGACTTTACAGCTGCACCTCATCTGCCGTCATCATGAAGCTGAAAGCAGCAAGGGCTCGACACGGAATCCCCGAGACTATCATCAGCGACAACGGTCCGTGCTACAGCTCTGGTGAGTTCCGCAACTTCTCACAGACATGGGGTTTCTCACACACCACCACAAGCCCCCACCACCCACAGAGCAACGGCCTCTCCGAGAAGACTGTCCAGACGGCCAAACGCATCCTGGACAAAGCCAAAGCTGAGAACAAAGACCCCTACATGAGCTTACTGGAGTATCGCAACACACCGGTGGACAACCTGAAATCACCGGCACAGCTACTGATGAGTCGGAGGCTGCGGTCCATTCTCCCATCAACAGCAAAACACCTGCAGCCACAGATCGCCAGTCAGGAGGATGTTCACAAAAGGAGAGAGGTATGTCAACAGCGCCAGCAGGCATACTACAACCGAACAGCCAAACCTCTGCCCCACCTGCCCGCAGGCACACCAATCCGCTTCCGGCAGGAGGATGGATCCTGGAGACCTGCAACTGTGGAAAGACCAGCGAACACAGACAGGAGCTACAACATCCAAACCAAATAAGGTCAGATCTACCAACGCAACCGTCAACACCTGCGACAAAGCAGAGTGAACACTCACACTACACACACACTTCACAGCAGACTGTTACCAGCGCTAACAACAACACACAAGCCCATCAGCAAGAGCATGCTGAACGTCCAGACACGAACAATCAGCGACAACCAGACACACAGCCTGGTTACACCACGAGGTCAGGTCGCACGATCAAACCAAGACAAATCCTTGACTTATGAATGTAAAAAAAAGAGAGAATTGTACACCAACCTGTACTATACCTGCTATGTTTTGAAAAGAAATATTTACAGCGTTCACTTACCTTGTGTACCTACCTGCTGTTTGCAGTTACCAGTAATGAAATGAAAAAAAAGATGAAATGTTATTACGGTGTCACATTTAGACAGTGAAGGAAGTGTTTTACACTACTTTGTTGCAGTCCAGTTATATAAGAGTTCCACTTTCATATTCTTTCTTATTAAGATTGTATTCGCTTATAAACGTGCTCAACGTGGTCTGTATCTCTGCAGAGAAAGCAGCACTTTTCAGAAAAAGGGAGATGTAATATTTGCTAGTAATATTTGATTTGCTAATGTCCCTTACGGCTTTCCGTAGCGCCACAACAAAGTCACGTGATGTACGTAACGTCAGTCGGAATCCGGTCGGTGAATAAACACCCAGCACGAGAGAAGCCGTCCTTGCTTTATTAATGTTATAAGTTAACATAGCCAGAGGGCACAGATCATTACAGTAGGGAGATGGAGACGCACCGCCGAAGGGTTGACGATGCGGTCGATGGTGTAGGGATCGACGTTAGCGGGGAGCCAGCTTCCGGTTGAGGGTAGGGAGGGGCAGGTCCCAGGCCAGGAGCCATACCCTCTGGCCAGGTCGATAAGCTGGGGCCGGCACTCTCCGCCGGTTGGCGCTGCGCCGGGCCCGCTCTGTAGCTCGCAACATAGCGGCCCGGGCGGTCTTCCAAACGCGCCGACATCGGCGGAGATGGGCCCTCGTGGACGGGACCGCCACCTCCAACTCCTGATGGGGGAACAGAGGGGGTTGATAGCCCAGGGAACACTCGAAGGGGGACAAACCGGTAGCCGAACTCTCCATGGAGTTGAGCGAGTACTCCACCCAGGGCAGGTACTTGCTCCAGGAGGCGAGGTTGCTGGTGGTAACGCAACGCAAAGCCGCCTCCAGGGCTTGATTGGCCCGCTCTGCCTGCCCATTGGTCTGGGGGTGATACCCGGAGGAGAGGCTGACCGTGGCCCCAATCCCCTTACAGAAGGCCTGCCATACCTTCGAAGTGAACTGGGGACCACGGTCAGAGACAATGTCCAGGGGAATCCCATGGGGTCGAACGACGTGGGAGACGAGAAGGTCCGCCGTCTCGTCTGCAGAGGGGAGTTTGGTGAGGGCAACAAAATGGACGTATTGTATTTTTAAGTCACGTCAGGACACAGCGCTGTCGCTCGACACAACCTCTCCATGGCATTCTTTATTTAGACTGACACAGCATCAAAGGCAGACCCGATCAAACAACCCAGAGCCCGCAGGCATCACCAATCGATCCCAGCACAATAGAACAGCACCAAATCAAATGCAGCACTGTCGATGTGTGCATACATAACATTCCCCCCCCCCCCCCCCCCGGCAGGATTTCAAACATGAAAGGTTGACACAAAGTCCTCTAGGTGGCCAGGGCGTAAACGTGTGCGAACAGGTCGCGGGGCGGCCTGAGGCTGGGCAGGCCGAGGTGGGGAGGGGGATGGCAGGGGAAGCTGAGGCCCAGAAATGTCTGGGGCCCGTGTAGGAGCTGCATGAAGCCCCGGGGCGTCTCGCCCTGCTGAGGGAATGGCTATGGTTGTGTCACCAGCTGTGTGTGGCGGAGCTGACACCTTCCGTAGACGACTGGAGTGCCACCGAGTGCCATCGCTGAGGAGGTAAGTGGCTGGGCCCAGCTGACGGGTGACTTGGAGAGGACCAGTATGAAGCCATTTTATTGTCCCTGTGGGGCCTGCGGACCCTGACCCAGTCTGACACATTGATGTCTGGCACCCTGGTTCGTTTTGACTGGTCAAACCGTTGCATCATCCGCGTCTGCTGACGAGTGACTGAGGCTCTGACCCCAGAGGGAGGTGTCTGAGGTGTGGAGGGGCGGAGCCTGTCAAGGGGCATGCACAGTTCCCGGCCTAGCATGAGAGAGGCTGGGGAGACGCCTATGGTCGAGTGCTGTGTGGCCCGATAGTGCAGCAGAGTGTGACGGATGGCCTGCGTGAAAGAGCACCCTTGGGCCATGTGTGCTCTGAGGCTGTTCTTCAGTGACTGGTGAAAACGTTCAACGCCGCCATTGGCCTGGGGGTGGTAGTACGCAGTGCGTATATGCCGGATGCCCTTGCTTTCGAGATAAGCAGTGAACTCAGCAGAGACCAGCTGAGGGCCGTTGTCAGTGGTGATGGCCTTTGGGAGGCCCCAGCGAGAGAAAAGAGTCCAGGAAGTCGATGATGATCTGTGAGGTCACAGTGCCGGAAGTGGTGAGTTCAGGCCATTTGAGTGTAGATCGTAGGCGACCACCATGAAGCGTTGGTGGTGGGGAACTCCATGGATCTCACCACAAATGTCCAACTGCAGGTGTTCCCAGGGCTGAGAGGGCCAGGCGAGAGGTTGCAGGGGTGGGGGAGCCTGGTGGCCAGTCTTGCCACTCACAAGGCAGGCAGAACAGTCCTTCACCAGAGCCTCAATATCTCTGTCTATCCCCGGCCACCACACCAGGTCTCGGCAGCGCCGTTTCAGTTTCACAATGCCCAGGTGGCCTTCATGCGCCGTATTCAAAACACGTGCACGGAGAGCAGCTGGGACCACTGTGCAAAACCCACGTGCCACGCAGGTGTCGTTCCAGCAGGAGAGCTCCTGTCTGACTCGGGCGAACGCAGCCAGCTCCTCTGGGACCTTGTGAGGCCAGCCGTTCTGGATGTAGGTGCGGAGCTGGGAGAGGACAGGGTCCTGTTCGGAGGCTGCCCTCAGCTCCTGCAGAGAGACAATGGCCTGGAGGGGTGTGTGTAGCATTTGGACAATGTCCTTTTCCACACAGTCAGTGTCCGTCTGTGGAGCTGGGGTGGAGACAGAGCAGGTCGGCGACAACATTGTCTCTGCCTGGGGTGAACTGCAGGCTGAAGTTGTACTGGCGGAGGCGGTCAGACCAGCAGTGCAGCCTCAGGGGTTTGTGGCCTGTCCCAGATGTGGACAGCAGCGCTGTCAGGGCCTGGTGATCTGTCCTGAGGGTGAAGGAGCGGCCATAGAGGTAGAGGTGCCACCTTTCACAAGCCCAGATACAGGCTAACGCCTCACGCTCACCCACGGAGTACCGCTGCTCGGTCAGGTTGAGGGCACGGGAGGCGAAGGCAATGGGCTTCTCCACACCGTTCTGGGTTTGAGACAGCACGGCCCCTATCGCTGTGGCTGATGCGTCACAGGTCAAGAAGGTGGAGCTGGAGATGTCGAAGTGAGCCAACACTGGTGGTGAAGTCAGTTGAGTCTTGAGATCACGCACAGCGTCACTGCATGCCTTTGACCACACCCATGGCTCGTCCTTACGCAGCAGCTGGCGCAGGGGGGCTGTGGTCGCAGAGTACTGGGGAAGAAACCTCAGGTAGTAACTTGTCATACCCAGGAAGGAGGCGACCTGGGCGGCCGAGCTGGGCTCAGGGATGGCCTGAATGGCATCCACGTTGGATTGTAGTGGAGTTACACCGCTCGCTGACAGCCGGAACCCCACGAAGTCGATGGCTGGCACAGAGAGGACACATTTCTCAGCATTGAGAGTTAGCTTGTGCTTGGACAGGGCTGTGAAGACCATGTTGAGGCGCTTGTCGTGGATTTCACTGGTGGGCCCGTGTACCACTATATCGTCCAGATAAATGGCCACACCCAGTATGCCAGCCAGCACGGAGGCCATGATTTTCTGGAAGCAGCTAGGGGCGGAGCTGAGACCGAAAGGCATCCTGGTGTAGCGAAACACTCCTGCATGTGTCACAAAGGCTGTGAGGTTTCGGCTGCTGGGGTGGAGGGGCACCTGTAAGTACCCCTGTCTGAGGTCGAGCTTGGAGAACACCTCAGAGCCATAGAACTGAGCAGGGAGTTCTTCTGAGGTGGGCAGTGGATACTTATCAGGGACCACTGCCTTATTTACTGCACGTAGATCGACGCAGACACGCAGGCCCCCCGACTTCTTCTTAGCCACCACGAGGTTTGAGACCCAAGGTGACGCGTCCACCCGTTCAATGATGCCAGCTTCCAGCAGTTGTTGCAGCTCGGCGGAGACCCCATCACGGAGAGCCAACGGGATGCGGCGCAGTGGTTGGATGACAGATTTCACAGCAGGGTTGAGGAGGTTGATGGGTGAAGGCGGAGAGGCAGCCCAGCCCCATAAACAGCGATGGCCACTTCTGCTGCCAAGGTGTGGCGACAGTCAGGATTGCTGCCCCCCTTGTGTCTAAGAGGGAGAACCCCAGAGCGGAGAACATTTCCAGGCCCATCAGGTTGGCCCCACGGCGTGCCACATGAAAAACTGCATTGGGCACCAGCTTGGTTCCATAGCGGACAGTCACTTGGAGAGAGCCAACCAGATCGATTTTGGAGTCACCATACCCACAGAGGACAGCTGAGGGTGCGGACAGTGGCAGTGAACCGAAAAATTGACTGTAGGTATCAACATTCAGGAGAGACACACTTGCACCGGTGTCCAACAGCAGGGGGATGCACACATCATTAATGTTGACTGTGCATGATTTGAATGACACTGGCGCAGAGCTCACCTTGTGAATGACGGCGGTTGAAGACTGGGGGGTGTGGCCCTCTGACCCAGCCGGGGAAGATCGACAGACGTTGGCAAAGTGATTGTGCTTACCGCAGCTACGGCATGTCTGGCCACGGGCAGGGCAGTTCTGAGCCCTTGAAACATGAGACCGAGACCCACAGTTACCACAGGACTGTTGAGGGTGGGGTCGTTGCAGTTGCAAGACGTCCCCAGTGGAGTCGGCGCCCGCCTCGCTCTGGTTGGGTTGCGTCCCGAGGGGCAGCCGTGAGTAGAGGGAGGAGTCGTTGGCAGCTTGACTGGAGGTGGCCACTTGCTGTGTATTTAGCATAGCAGCACACTCAGCTGCTCCCTCAACCTGTAGTGCGATGGTAATTGCTCTGGACAGCAGCAGATCGTCTTTTTCCAGCAGGAGAGTCTCACGCACCTTTGCGTTGTTGGTGTGTTCGATTAGCTGGTCGCGAACCATCTCGTCCTGAAGCGCGCCAAACTTGCATGAGCTAGCTAGCCCTCGCAAATTAGCTACGTACTGCCGCACAGACTCACCAGGCAGTTGGTGTCGCTGACGGAATATAAATCGCCGAAGGAGGGCACTCTGTGGAGCAGCGAAATGGGTGCTCATAAGTCCCACAGCTTCGGCAAAGCTTGTGACGTTCCCCAGAGACCCGAGCACACGATGACCCTCTGCTCCCAAGCAGTGTAGCAACAGAGCCGTCTTCCTAGCCTGGCTCACGTCGTCGAGCCCTGAGGCGATGATGTAATTTTCAAAACTATGTAGCCAGCGAGTCCATGGTACCGGAGGCTCGCCAGGTAATGCCAGGAAGGGGGCAGGTGATGGGAGAGAGATATCAGCCATCCTCGTCGCCAATATTGTATTTTTAAATCACGTCAGGACACAGCGCTGTCGCTCGACACAACCTCTCCGTGGCATTCTTTATTTAGACTGACACAGCATCAAAGGCAGACCCGATCAAACAACCCAGAGCCCGCAGGCATCACCAATCGATCCCAGCACAATAGAACAGCACCAAATCAAATGCAGCACTGTCGATGTGTGCATACATAACAGGACGGCCTTGGAAAACCGGTCGACAATGGTCAGAATGGTGTCATTGGTCCGCGGTGGCGTAGCGGTCTAAGCATCGGCTTGGTGTCGATGCAGTTGCCCACTGGGGACTGGGGTTCGCGCCCCGGTCTCGTCAGATCCGACTATGGCCGGACTCGATGAAGCAGCAATCATTGGCAACGCTGTCTTTGGGAGGGGGCGGAGTCGGCTTGTGTTCGTCATGTGAATGCGTCTCTGTGTGTGTCGGAAAAACAGTGGTTCGGCTTGGATTCGCCTTGTCACGAAAGTGGGGAGGCGCTTTCCTTCGAGACTGCCGGCCGGAGAGATGCAGTTGGCGAACGCATGCAATACGAGGGTGGGTGTTTGAATTAAAATAGGGATCAATTGGCCACTAAATTGGGAGAAAAAAGGGAAAAATCAGAAATAAATTTATTAAAAAAAAGAATGGTGTCATTGCCTTGGGACACAGGGAGGCCAGTTACAAAGTCCAAGGCAATGTGGGACCAAGGTCGGCCGGGGACAGGAAGG
Source organism: Lampris incognitus (assembly GCF_029633865.1). Taxonomy (NCBI): domain Eukaryota; kingdom Metazoa; phylum Chordata; class Actinopteri; order Lampriformes; family Lampridae; genus Lampris; species Lampris incognitus. The sequence continues at coordinate 119,458,778 of NC_079212.1, forward strand.
GGGCGCAGGAGACCTGCTGGAGAGCCTTGCTGCGGGCGCAGGTGGTGCAGGCTGCCACGAACTCTCTGGTGTCTGCCTCCATGGTGGGCCACCATAAACCCCTGCGGATGAAGGCCGCCGTTCGGTAGACACCGTGGCAGGCAAGATGGCTGGAGTAGCCCCACTCCAGCACCTGGGGCCGGACAGAGGGAGGCACAAATAGCCGGTTCCGGGGTCTATTGCCTGGGCGCGCTGGGCCCTTCTCACCACTGATTCGATGGCCCAGGTGACGACACCCACCACCCGGGCCGGGGGAAGGATGGTGTCTGGGGCGTCAGGGGACCCCTCGGGAAACAGACGGGAGAGGGCGTCTGCCCTGACGTTCTTGGTGCCCGGGCGGTAGGTGAGGGTGAAGTCGAACCGGCTGAAGAAGAGAGCCCAGCGCGCCTGCCTGGGGTTGAGCCTCTTAGCCGTCCGTACGTAGGTCAGGTTCTTGTGATCGGACCATACGATGAACGGCTGCCCTGCTCCCTCCAGCCAGTGTCTCCACTCCTCTAGGGCGGCGTGGACGGCCAGCAACTCCCTGTTGCCGATGTCATAATTCTTCTCCGCAGGATTGAAACGCCGGGAGAAGAAGGCGCACGGGTGGATCTTCTGGTCCTCCTCCGACCGCTGGGAGAGGACGGCTCCGATGCCCGTGTCCGATGCGTCCACCTCCACGATGAACTGCCTGCACGGGTCCGGGTGGGCGAGCACCGGAGCCGTTGTGAACAGCCTCTTCAGGGCCAAGAAGGCGGCTTCCGCCTCCGAGGTCCAGGAGAAGGGGCGGAGGTGAGTGCAGTGAGGGGGGCGGCCACACGGCTGAACCCCCTGATGAAGCGCCGGTAGAAGTTTGCAAACCCCAGGAAGCGCTGGAGTTGCGTCCTGTTGGTGGGCCGTGCCCACTCCTCCACCGCTCGGGTCTTCCTGGGGTCAGTGCGGACGAGCCCCTTCTCCACGATGTGGCCAAGGAACTCCACGGAGGCGGAGTGGAACACGCACTTCTCGGCTTTCACGAAGAGCCTGTTCTCCAGCAGCTGTTGGAGGACCAGGCGGACATGCTGGTGGTGTTCCTCCTCAGTCCTGGAGAACACGAGGATGTCATCCAGGTACACCACCGCGAACGTGTTCAGCATGTCCCGGAGCACGTCGTTGACCAATGCCTGGAAGACGGCCGGGGCGTTGGTGAGGCCGAAGGGCATAACGAGGTACTCGAAATGCCCTAGGTGGGTGTTGAAGGCCGTCTTCCATTCATCCCCTTCCCGGATGCGCACCAGGTGGTACGCGCTGCGCAGGTCCAGCTTCGTGAACACCGTGGCGTGAGTGAGTGGCTCGAACGTGGAACTCATAAGGGGGAGTGGATATTTATTTTTCACCGTGATATTATTTAACATTCGATAATCTATGCAAGGCCTCAGGCTGCCCTCCTTTGCCACAAAAAAGAAGCCCGCCGCCACCGGGGAAGACGAGGGCCTTATGATTCCTGAGGCCAGGGACTGATATAATTGCGCATAGCCTCCTTCTCTGGGACGGAGAGGTTATACAACCGACCGGTGGGAAGGGCGGCCCCGGGAAAGGGATCTATGGCACGGTGAGGGAAAGTGCACTGTCTTTACTAAATACAGGGGCTAAATCGTGATAAATGGAAGGAACACCAGTGAGATCCGTGGGAGGAGGCACGGGTCTGAGGCCGCTGGACGGGGAGTGGGCGGAGCGAAGGCAGTTGGAATGACACGCAACGCTCCAACCCAAAATCCGCCCAGTAGACCAAGAGATGTAGGGATCGTGCCGTTCCAACCACGGTCTTCCTAACACCAGGGGCGCGCAAAACCAAGAAACGGATAGCTTCCACGTGATTACCCGAAAGAGTGAGGGTGAGGGAAGCAGTGCTGTGTGTGATTTTACCAAGTGAACGACCATCTAGGGCTTGGGCTGTGAGGGGTGTGTCTAGGGGGACGAGTGGAATGCCGGCCTGCGAGATGTCCATCAAACACTCGTCCACCCCCGAATCCAGGAGTGCACCAACAGACAGTGAGTGGTTACCCCAGGTGAGAGTGACCGGAAAAAGGTGGTTGTGCTCCTTCTTGGGCTGGGGAAGGGTCGTCAGGCTCACTAGGACACCCCTCACTAGTGAGCCGGGTCTTTTGGGGCGAGTCGGGCAGGCCTTGATATAGTGGCCCGACCTTCCGCAGTAGAGGCAGAGGTGGCCATGCATCCTCTGCTCCCTAACCTCCAGCGGGAGCCGTGACCGACCCAACTGCATGGGCTCCTCCTCCGGCCTGGATCCAGAAGCCACCCAGGGTTGCGAGGGGGAGTGTGAGGGTGGAGAGAGCCCACGGGACGCTGACCCAGGGAAGGCACCGGTAGGACGGACGGGGGTTGGTCTATGGGAGGGGCCAGCGCGCGGGGCGCGTTCCTGGCGCCGCTCCCGCAGCCGTTCGTCCATCTGGAGGGCGACGAGCTCGTTGAAGGAGGCAGGGCGGTCCCGAACGATGAGATCTTTGATGGGCTCGCTCAGCCCCCTCCCGTACGCGCTCTTGAGCGCAGTGTCATCCCACCCACTGTCTGCCGCGAGTATCCTTACCTCCAAGGAATAATCTGCCACCGACCTGGCTCCCTGTTGGATGGAATGGAGGCGGCCGGCAGCGTCCTGCCCGTCAGCTGGGTGGTCGAACACCAGATTGCACTCGCGGCGGAAGGCACCATAGTCCGAGGCGAGCTGCTCGGTATGGCCTACCGCCGCTATGGCCCAGCTGAGGGCTTTGCCGGTGAGGAGGGACATGACAAGGGCTACCTTGGTCTCTCCTGTCCTATACCTAGCTGGCTGGTGTTTGAACAGGAGCTCACACTGACCAAGGAAACCCCTGCACAGCTCGAACTCCCCACCGAAGGCCTTGGGGCAGGGGAGGTTAGGCTCGCACCGGGGGTTGACTCGGAGGAGGGGGAACGTCGGGACCAGAAACGGGGAAACCGGAGGCCGAGCTGGGGGCAGAGACCGAGGCCAGGGCAGGGTGGTCGCTCATCCTGGAGACCGCTGTGGAGAGTGCAGCGATCTGCGCGGTGAGGGCATCTAACGCGCTCGTCGCGGCCTGGGAGCCGGACTGAAGATCGCTGATCTCTCCGGTGACACGGGTGAAGGCAGTAGTAAGCTCTGAGCTGAGAGGCAAGTTGGCAACTGTGACTTCTTACTACTGCCTCTAGGGGAACGGGGCTCTGGGGCGTCACAGGGACCGCCCGCTCCTTGGGTTTGCCTGGGTCCATAATTGCTCCGACGTTCTGTTATGCTCGCGCACCAGAACCTGACCCGTGTGGCGAAACCCAAGACAGACAGACACGAGATGACTTCAAAAGCTACAAAGGGAGGTTTTATTGTGGGAGGGAAATGTATGGTGAAAAAAAGGCGTTCTGTTAGTGGGATGTGTGAATAAACTATGTGTGGTGTCCCGTGGTTTGCGTGTATAACTATGTGTGTGTTTTTAGCCAATGTGTGGTGCGGTATGTAAATGACCAGGAGGTGTTGAAAAAATGTGCGTGCACCTGGCGAGAAAGTCCAGTCCGTGATCCAAGAGGGGTTGTCCGAGAAAGTCCAGGTCCGAGATCCGGGAAGTCGAGTCCGAAAGGAGGGGTCCAGATAGAGGGACAAGGGGGGAGATCGCAGGAGAGGTCCGGGGAGAAACGTGAAGGTCGCTGGGGACGAAGGAGACGCGGGGAGCCGTGGAAATCGCGGAGGGAGAGTCGCAGGGTTCAGTACGTCGAAGCACAGAGAGACGTTCTGGGAGGCTTCTTGTAGAAGGCTGCCTGATTGCCACAGGTGTGCCTGATGGATGATGGCAAACACCTGGTGCAGTGCAGCGTTCGTCTCCTCAGAGCGCGAGCCGAGCGCTCTGATGTTTCCGGCACGTCCGAGCTGGGGGAGTGGCTTGAACGTGCCGGGGAGGCAGCTCGGGGCGGTGTAACCACAACAAAAACGGCCCAAAATATGTGCCAGTAAAATAATGTGATTCATAGCGCTCTAGAAATAAAGTTACAGTGAATGCATTATTTGGCAGACATGTATTTTATTACCTGCCAAGAATGAATCAACTGCTAAATATCATTATTTATGATTCTCTTAACTTCTCCTTAAACTAACTTCAGTGTTGTTCCAGCCATGAACTAGAAGAAACTAGAAATGACTTCATGCCATGTTCAGCATCGGGTGTGTTCGTCTTCCTCGTACCGCAAGGCATAGTGGGTATGAAGGCCCCAAGCAAGGGTATTTAGTCTCTCCTAACTCAGATCCGGCAGTGACATGATCAAAAGTTACGAAAATAATTTTGATAATCCAAAGATTTGTGAAAGTGATAAAGGAACAACTTCCTCTAGGTTGCACTCAAAACAGGAAGTGTTGCATATTCTTGTCACTGCCTGATCTGAGTCAACCGTAGATGTGAGTCGCGCATGCTTGAGCATAAACAATTTACCCAGCTTTATCCATCCATTATCCTACTCAGGGTCGCGGGTTTGTTGGAGCCTATCCCAGCAGTCATTGGGTGGCAGGCGGGGAGACACCCTGGACAGGCCGCCAGGCCATCACAGGGCTGACACATTCACACCTAGCGACAATTTAGTATGACCGATTCACCTGACCTACATGTCTTTGGATTATGGGAAGAAACTGGAGCACCCGCAGGAAACCCATGCAGACACATGCAAACTCCACACAGAGGACGATCCAGGATGACCCCCAAGGTTGGACTGCCCTGGGGCTCGAACGCAGGACCTCCTTGCTGTGAGGCAACCACAATAACCACTGTGCCACTGTGCTGCCCTGTGAAATATTTAACCAGCATATTTTATTAAATCTGGCAAAGCTGTTTCATCATCTCTCAATGTCTCACACTGTAATTCATAAATAAAACTAATTTCAAATCAGGTAGTGAGCCTCACCTATGGCTGAAAGAATCAGAAATAGAACAGGAAAAGGACATGGTAATTATTTTGCCCAACAACACACAGTGTGGTCAAAGAATCAAGAAGAGTATCGCTTGTCAACAGTCACTCCCCTGTTGAGTTTATAGCTACCTCAGGCTGACCTAAAAATGAAGGGAAAGAGAGTGTGGAAACTATACTATCAGTTAGATCTGACTGATGAGCTATCAAAGAGGGATTGTGTTGAAAATGAAATATCATAAAAATAAAGACAGGGTTAGGGTTAGACCTAAATGGTTGCATAACAAACCTTGTCTTTTTGGAAAGTGCAATTCATATTGGTCACATTTGTGTGATGATCTGCCTAGGAGTCTGCACATCCACAGACCGACAGGCAAAATTCTTTATTTGGTATATTTTCTAGCTTGAGCGCTGCATATTAAAAACGTTTTTCCTGTTTCCTGTTAAATCAAATTGGGTGCTGCGCAAAAGTCTAATAATGGCAGGAAAAACACTGGTTTTTCTGTCCATGTATGCATGTATGTCTGCTGCTAATCTGGCATACTACTGGGCCTGTTTTTGTGCAGTTATGACTGCATGATCAAGGACCTCTCATGGTTGCAGTGATTTAAAACCTCTGAAAAACCTGTTTTACACCGCAATTGAGTGCTAGCTGGTTTGCTGCCCAAGTCCGAGCACCAGAGTAGGGGAGATATGCCTGGCAGAGCTCTACACTCTACTGAGTGCACACTTCTGGTTTTATATTGTGGCCAGATGATTGAGAGAGATAGAAATTTTTGCCCAGTTTGTTTAATACTAAGACAGAGAGGGCACCAGTATTAAAGGTTACCTTTTCTACATTATATCTGTGTACAAGTAGCTTGTGCAGTGACTGTCTGTGTTGTTTCACCTTTTTAAGACTTTCCCCAATATAGTTTCCCTGTGGGGATAAAGAGAGTTTATTTGATTTTATCTATATACAAACAGGACAGTGTCATCCTCCTGGACATGCTTTACTGCCTCATTTTCACTCTACAAGGGGGTCTAATTTCGAAATGCTACCTTTTTTAAAAATTTTAACATGCAACTTGTTAGAGATGATTTAACCGGACTGGGCAGGTAAGACATACTGCTACTGCTGTGTGATGGCAGATTTCCTCACCCCAGCGGCTAGTGACTATGGCTTTTGTGCAGGAACAACACAGTACGGATGCTTGTGGATCTCTAGCACAGTGTGGGGGGCACTGTTATACCACAGCAGAGGCACCAAGTGGCACTTACACATGGCCACAGGCTAAAGACTACCTCTCTCTCTTTTCCCTTCTTATTTCGCTCTCTTGCCCATCTCCTCTCCTTAGCCTGACAACCAGTGCAGTCAGGTCACCATATCAGCCTCTCTTCAATGTCAGCCACCAGATGGCTAAGCTGAGAACGAACAGTTAAGGCACCCTGACTTGGCAGGCAGGAAGTGATGAGACAGATTTGCTTTAATTATGTTAATTATTTCATCGGAAGCTGCTGGGCATGGGGTTGGTTATCTCTCTCGGCAGGGGAAACAGATTCGGTGAAAAGTGTAACTCATTATATGCCTGTCCACATTTCAAAGTTATTTGTAATTTCCATTTTCATCCATGCAGTCATGAGCTGAGCATGGTCACAACATAGTAAGTAGAGTTCAGTTATGATGTTAATGATAACATTGCATTAAGCTTTATTTACCTCGTTGGCAGCCTGATAAAATTGTCAGCCTTGAATGAAAATAAGCACCTCCACCATGCAAAAAGACTGTGTAAAGCATCTTGAAAGACAAGCACACATTTGGGTTTGTCTTCTATCTAATCCAAATGAACAAAAATGAAACAAAGAATTGTTACTTATCTTTGTTTCAAGGCATAAGGAATTCAAATTAGCATTTACATGCTCCAGGCCTGCCCTTGGTTAATGCCAGCCAACTCATTACTTAATTATTTCGAAGCACAAGATTCATAAATATGTATGCAAATTCAATTATGGAAGAGGGATACGATAAGAAAATGTTCTCCCTTGAGGTGAGGAAATTAGAAGTTCGAGGGATGTAAAGTACAAAGACTTTGTTAACGAGGTCCTTCTCTCTGACTTAAATGGCATTTCACGAATACATTGTCAGAAGTATAACACATGGCACTTCATGCAGCCAATTTACTAGATGGGTACTCAGATTACTGACCTGATAGTCCCATTCATGAATGTAATTCAGCAAATGCTATTTGACTGATACTTGATATGTATCTCCTGTATCCTTCTGATATTCCACCCAAAAGTACCTATATAATCATGGGGGGAAGTTTTTGACTGGGCAAGCCCTGGCATTACTTTTTCTACTTGGGCACTATCGGTGTCTAATAAGCCCTCAGCAGGGCAGTGGAGCATACCCTTGTACATCACACAGTATGTCCCAATTAATTCCAGAACAGCCTGAGATTAGTTGAGTTTAACGCTTGAGGTGACTCACCCCGCCCACTCTTTCAAAATGATCGCCATCCCGCTGGAAGTCAATGAGTTGGCCGTTGAATGCCCAGGAGAAAGAGACATCCAGCGCTGGATCACAAGCAATCTGGCAGGGCAATACGATGCTCTCGCCAACAATAATCTCCATGTTAGTGGGCCTCAGGGTGATTCGGGTGGGCTCTGGCCAGACAACAGAAGACAGTGTACACATGTTAATGTCTCTGCTTGGGAACCTTTAACACCACCACCGCCTCCATCCATGACTAAAGCAAACATAAAGCCACCTAAACCAACCACAGATCAGCGGCTATGTGGATTTTGATAAATGCTTACATCCAAGGCTAGCAATTAAAATTTCAATGACATCATTGGTTCACCTTTTTGGTTTGCATGCCTAAATTGAATGTACACATCTAAAACAGGTCAATTAAGATGGAATGTATTTCTATTAGTGACTGTTGATTTTGAAGCAGTTGAGTGTACTGATTGAGGAAAGGTCACGATAATTAAATTCCATGACATTAAAGGGTACAGCTGTCAGTGTATAAGAGGAAAAAAAATCAAACTAATGAGAAATAAGTAAGGTAGCCACATAATAATGCAAAACTGGAGGTAGATAATAACCCTTTATGTTGTCATACATGAAGATCTTCAACTAATCTAAGGATGCTATATTCTTGTTTGCTCAGCTACAATTTAAGGTTATCTATCACATTTTTTTTTATTTAAAAATATCATCCCATACTAAAATACACAAGCCACACTGCAAAATGACTAGAGAAAAGTCACAAGGATTACAAATACAGACATTAACAAAAAATGGTTGACATTTAACTGATAAGAACTGTGACTCAATAAAGGGTAATTCATTTTGCAGAGTCCTCAAAGTGTGGGCAGATAATATTGCACGAGCTCACCAGTGATGAGTAACCTCCCAGTTGTGCTTGCAGTCCCAAACTGATTCTTAGCAATGCACGTGTAGCTGGCTGCATCCCATCTGGTTACATTGACGATCTTTAGAGTCCCATTGGGAAGCATAGTAATCCTACAGGATATAAAGCATCAGGAATCAGGAACACTTTATTTCCTTTCATGTACTTGCGTACATGAAATGAAATGAAGTATTTCCCCCAGCCCACAGCAGTGCAACACAAAGACAAAAAAATCATATCTAAAAACTACAAGAAAACATAACAAAAAAAATCACTGTCCAAGAGATGACTGTCGGAACTGCCAGTCTGCATGGGCTAGCAGTTAGCTTAGCCTGCCCTGCTTTCGCATCATGTCAGACCACCCTTGGTGTTTCGTCCTTGGCCGTAGCTCCAGGCAGGGCCGTGGTCCTTGGGCGCACTGGAGGCAGTAGACCAGGTTCCCCCAGCCAATCCAACGCAACCCCCCCAGCCAGACACCTTCAACACACCTCCCCGCACTCCACACAATAACACCAAAAACACAGTCAACGCTAAGCGAGGCTGCTGCCAGATCGCCCTCAGTGTTATCAGAACCGCTGGTCTGCCTGGGCTAGTAGTTAGCTTAGCCTGCTCCGCTTCTGTGTCCTGTCAGACCACCCTGAATTTCCTCTTTGGGCGAAGCTCTGGGCAGGGCCATGGTCCCTGGGCCCACAGCACGCAGCAGACCAAGCTCTCCAAGTCAATCCAGCGCCAGCTCTCCCAGCCATCAACAAAAACACAAACTTAGACGCAGATGTGGACAAAGACACTGCATGGACGGTACTGGGTGAGGCCGCCACAAACGTAAGGTCACACTGCCATCTTCCCACACTAGTAGTGGGTGAGGCTGCTGCAAACGTGAATTCATGCTGCCATCTATTCTCAGTTTTGACTAATGTAAAGTGTCCACTGTTGTAATGTTAAATTTAAGTCTGAAGCCAATGCATGCAATGTATAAGAAAATAACAGCATGTCAACTTTCACGATTGGCACATTGTTATATTTGTTAATATAGCAATAATGTCATGTTAAATGATGATGATATCAAACTATAATTGCATACACAATGCATTAACATAAAAGTCATGTTTGTTGACAACGTTACTGAATTGCAACCTAGATCTGAATGAGTCTGCATATAGTTGCCATGACAAACTACCTGAACTTCAGATTCAATAGAGGCATTATTACAGAGGGCAGAAAATCAATCAGCAAAGGTATTTGCATAACTGCCAGGTTCTATGGATATAGACAAAAATACACACTGGACTCTGACAAAGAAGCTCCAGTGTGGTCTTTACAAAAGGCTCTACTGATATTGAACTGGTTAAAACTGTCTTTCTGAAAAAAAGCAAAAAGTTAAGCATTTTCTTAATAGATTGAGATGAATACTTCTCAGTTGTCCCTATTCATTTCTTCCTGTATCTTTTGTATACAGAGAATTTTCTGCATGTTCTGATTTTGAAAGAGGGTTAAGTTAATCAAGGTCTTGAATTTTTTACTTTGCCATCCCTAGCCGAATGATGGGACAATCTGGTGATAGAGTTATTAAGTTAAGCATGTTTTGCCACTCAAGTCTTTCTCTTTAGACTTTCTGTCATTAGCAATGTTTTTCGCAATGTTTGAAATTTAGGTTGGATCAAATGTCCCCATTGAAAATGCATCAATGTAGCTATGTGGGATACCTTCGATGCTGAAATGCACAGAGAGGGACATTTTTAAGAAAGACTTTATTAGACAACAATGTACTTTAAACTTGATTAAAGGTTGTAATCATGTTTTATGTCTTCAGCGAGCTACCTCTGTTTGTTGTCTAAAACAGCACTTTTCCTTAAGGAGGAAGAAACCTGGGTGATGTGTGCAAATTTATTGACCAAATATTCTGCATCATAAAAAAGGAACGACCAATTTCTTCTGACAATACATGCTTAAATTTTACTTTTTAATGAAATAATAATTCTAATTTTTGCACTATTAATCAGCAGCCTTTCCATTGTGATAATCATTTATCTTCAACAATGTGTCATGCAGTGGCTGTATAACATACTAGAATCTTGATCTCTCATGCCAAATTATTTAAATATTGTATGCTAGCCATGTGCTGTTTTACTACTGCTTGCTTTGCTCTCATTCTCATTATTGGCTTTTCTTTCTTTGCAAAAACGCTAGTCTTTTTGTTCAAAAAAGTCCACTTGCAGTAAGTGTGAATATGAGCTTCGATGTGAATGAAATCTGCTGGGAATATTCACTTGTACTTTCATCCTACCTCTCAGTTCTCTGCAGGATCTCATTCCCTTTCTTCCACAGGCTAATCGCAGGGGGTGAGGCCTGAGGCTTGCACTCAAGAATAACATTGCTGCCCGAGCGAGCCTTTAGCAAGGCCCTTAACGGACTTTTGGAGAATCTCGGAGGTGAAGCTGTTTGTGAGGGAGACAGAGGCATGGAGATAAATAAAACATAGCCAATTTGAACTTTTGCAGATGTACTGCCTAGTAATGAGACTGACACTCACTTAAAATTTGAGCAGAAATGAGTACTGAGTTTCCAAACATAAACACACACACACACACACACACACACACACACACACACACACACACACACACACACACACACACACACACCATGCCATCCTATAATTGTGGGGACCCCTCATGGACTACATTCATTCCCTAACCCTTAACCATCATAACTATGTCTAACCTTAACCCTTACCCTAACCTTAACTTAATCCTTATTCTAACTTTAACCCTAAACCCAAGTCCTAACCCCAAACTGGACCGTTTTCTTCATGTGGACCCATAAAAGGTCCCCAAAAGGTGGGTGGTTTCAGTTTTTTGGGTTTTTTTTCAATCTAATGGGGACCAAATGTCCCCATTAGATTAAAAATCCCCATTAGATCAATATCAGTACATACACCAAATGTCCCCATTAGAATAGAAAAACCTGGCACATGCACACACACACACCATGTCACCCTATACTTGTGGGGACCACTCACTGACTATGTCCATTACCTAGCCCTTAAACCTAACCTTAACAATCATAACTACATGCCTAACCTTAACCCTTATCCTAACATTAACCTAATCCTAACCTTAACCCAAGTCCTAAACCTAAAATGGACAATTTTCCTCATGGGGACCCATAAATGTCCCCACAAGATAGGGAGTTTCACATTTTTTTTATCTAATGGGGACCAACTGTCCCTATTAGGATAGAAAAGCCTGGTGCACACACACACACACACACACACACACACACACACACACACACACACACCATTGCCCCACCCCTAGGAACTACCTCAGGCCTGGCGAAGCTCTAAAGGCTGTCTACAATCTGCTTTGTCTGTCATCACATTTTGTCAGCCATCATCTGAGCCCCCTAGTGTCATCAAGTATCAAGACAGCATTGAATTTCCCACTGAGCCAGTCAGATAGAAGTCATCAAAGCCCGGCAAATAAATCAATATGTCATCTACATGAGAAAGCCCCCACAATACCACAAAGAAATGCATTCATAGTACCTAAATCAATATGAAGAATTGATTGAGAGTAAAATGAGACACTCCATCAGATTCATATTTTGCTGGTAGAGCCCATAGTGACATCAAATGAGTGGGCAGAGTGATTGTTGAGGACAGCAATAGCTGGCTGCTGTTTTTATATCTAAGGAGGCGATGAAACACAGACAGGATAAAAGCAAGGAGGTAGGCAATCTTACCTAACACCATTAGTTCAGCACTGGAATAAATAATGCCATGTTTGTTTTCAGCCACACATTGATACATCCCGGCATCTGATAGGTTTAAAGCTGCTATAGAGAGGGCCCCGTTTTCCATTTGTATTCGACCCTGCAGACGAGAGAGAGAGGCAGATCTGCATACCCAGTGCAAGGCAAGTCTATTATGTTCAGAGGCAGAGGGGCAATTACTTGTACACCGTGGAGAGATGAGGACAGTGGGGTACGGGAAATTGAAAGAAGGCCTTCATAAGCCACATGCCGTACAAGGCCTGCTCAGACTAGAATGGGGGGAAGGGAAGTGAGGAGGTAGCAGCAGCAAAACATGCTGACCTGCACCTCACAGAAGGAAAAAAAAAAGAAGAAGAAACAGCATTGTTGACAATAGTCGCAATGGCACATTAATAAGTCATTTATTTTCCATGTCAATCCAAATGGAAAATTCACAGACAGGTCTGCTGATTTGTTGGCTGGAGCGAGTTTTAACCCCATCAGAATCAGAATCAATTTATCTGGCCAAGCATGTGTAGGCCTACACATACAAGGAATTTGACTCCGGTTCCTCCATTGCTGTCCATATACTTACACAGAATAAACATACAGCTAAAAAAAGGACAACAAGGTAATCATAACCATTTAACTACTATACAAAGATATAGATGTATATAAAAAGTATATTATTGAAAAAAATGACATAACAGAAAGACAATAGTGCAATGTTGCAGAGTGCAGAGATGCTGGAATAAATATGTTAACAGGTTACTTTATATGCATGAGGTAGGTGGACATGACAGAATATGCAATATACAGTATATACAGCGGGCTTAGATTTATTTTAAGCACGCAATTTCAGCTATTCCGAGATCATGAACACAGCATGCTGTCATGCTGTGATGCTAATTTGACCTGTCGGAAGGAGTGGCTCCTCAGATCAAAATCATCACATTAGACACAAATGGAGTGGTGGGGTTTACTGGGAAGATCCCATTAGAGAGAGATACACTTGCTCGTCCTCTGCTTCTCAGTGGTTTGATGGAATAATTTTGAATAGAAAGTCATTACTCTGAAACAGAAAAAGGCATATAAATAGACTGGCTATGTTATTTTATTTAGCTATCCCCTGCAAGAACCCAAAACAGCCTATGTGTACTGGGCCCAGTCTGACAGATCTCCCCACCTCACTCATTAAACTTTCTCCATTTTTCAGCCAGCTGTAGGATGGCTTGGGCTTCCCATTGGCCTTGCACTCCCAGAATAGGTTCTCCTCGATGGACAGAGCCTTGTCAGTTATTGTCTGGAGCCAATGTGGTTTTGCTGTGGATAAATGAAAGGGCTTGCTTTTACAAATACCTGCATTTGTGGGGGGGGAAACTCTCGACTGTCAGGAGGAATATCAAGAATCATGCAGGCAGCCAACAAGGTGGTATCATCAGTATAATAAGAAATATGGCTTAGTAAACAGTTATATCAAAACAATTCTCACCCGAGTTGGAAACAAATTGGTTTTATGTGCTGCACTAAAACAACTACAAATGGTTTTGAGAAGGAGCCTGAATTTTGACTGGAAATGAAATATCCTGAACATATCCCCTAAATGAATGTTTGCTTTGCTTTCTAACTTAAGATTTTCTCTATTTCACTGAGTTAATATTTAATGTAGACATTGCATTCTTTTTTTAATCAAAAAAGGCAACAATTTGCATTGCTATTCACATGCATGCTTTCCATGAAAACACTAAATACCTTTTGCAGAAACACATTCACCCTCCAGTCTCCTTGGATTCTTTTTTAAGCAATATGAAAGGTTTCACTCACCATGAAAAGAAATGCGACCCCGTGCAGCATTTTTGCCACGGCTGTTCTCCGCCACACACTCGTATGTCCCTGTGTCTTCTTGCTGGAAATTGGGAATTTCAAGGACAGCGTTGGACTTCCTCATTTTGACTTTGCTGGGGAACGGGACTCCACTTGTTCTACTCCAGCTTATTTCTGGGACAGGGCTGCAACAGAGGAGTGAAAAAGTCCCCATGATGACAGCTGCCAATCAAAGTGACAAACATTTGATTAACCATGCGAAAGGATCAGTGAAGCAAAAGCCTTCTGAATTATCGCTCCCTACGAATCTTTCTTCCACTCATTCACATCCCATTAAGTTCTCAAAGCGAAGGTTGTTTACAACATCCATGTGTTGTTGCACTGCAGGTTTTGCTTTTGTATGGACTACCGATGCTGTGATTAGTCACAATTATGTTCTTCCATCAACCAAGTCGCACTCTCTTGACCTCATAGTTACAGTCGCAGTGCTTATGCAGATATAATGTGCATGTGGAGCCGCATGCATTCTGACATTGACTCACTTTCCCAGAGCAAAGCATTCCAGTTTCACCACCGATCCTTTAGCAGCTGGAAGTAAGTCAGGGAAATGAACTTCTATTTTGGGTTCATATTCACCCATCACACCTGTGCAAGGGAGACAAAAGATCAGTGGTTCTTCTGCATCAATGCTTAATTGCACAGCTTGCTCACATTCTTGATCAAAGGAAAAAAAAAACAATAACAAAGAGTGCCAGCAAACACAAAGGTCTGTGTGAGTGTGCAGAGCCAAAACAAGCACAGGAAGGTTTCATAACGACAGAAAACCGATGTGCAAGTATTCAAAGCAGGGAACGGGTATGCATGTGACTTTGTTCCATACTGTATTTAGTATTCAACAGACTGCAAGAGGGTAAAGACAACTCGTTTGAAAGACAGCTGTATGGCCTTTACTATGCCCACAGTCTGACATTAATAACTAATATCTTGCTCTTGTTTTAAGGTTGAGGTACGTGAGACTGAAATCTTGTCACTGTGAATCATCATATTTCATTTTGTGTTGTTTTTACCTTATTGATTTGTTTTATTTTGATTACATTTATTATATCTTTTATCATATCTTTATTTCCTTTTATTTATTTTATGAATTTTGCGAAGAATTTTGTCAAGTGCTACATCTAATTTTACCATCATTATTTTCATTATTATTAGTAATATCATTGTTATAAGTGTGTCTTCACTCAAATTTGAAAGAGTGTCTATCATGGCTGTTATTAAATTGCTTGCCTTTTAACACAATCCATGTCTCTATTGCTTAAAGATGTGAAAATCCACCTTTACAAAACATAATCAAACACATCATACACTGACTTGATGTTTAACCATTTATAATCAGTTGCTTTTTTTTTTAAAAAGTGCCCCCCCCCAAAAAAAATGCATAGGTCGTGAAGCATTTTGGAAAATCATCCTTTAAACATAGGTAAGACAAACTGAATGGCACTAAAATCCAGGTATTTGCTGTGGTACAGACACGGCCAACTGTGTCTGTAGGGACACCCGACCAAGCCGGAGGTAACATGAGGATTCATACCGCCAATCCCCATGTTGGTAGGCAATGTAATAGACCATGACACTACCCGGATACCCCTGACATTTCGCTGCTTTAAGCAGACTGTTTAGCAAACAATGATCAAGAAGTCTAAATCATACATTAAATTTCCTCAGCAACTTAAACAGAACTGAAGGCAAATTATGTTATCGTGATATTCCTTTGGGAATAGCTGTCTAAATTTTGTCACTGAGTTGGAGAAATCTAGCATTCAACATCCTTGTATTGAGTTCTAGGTGCCACTTTTTGTGGACTTATGAAAATGAGAGAATTTTTGTCTAGACATTACCTGAAACAAAAGGCTTGTATTTGGTTAATGTATCTGGTTTCTAAGGCATTTTACCATCGTTTCGGAGGACCAGCGGCGTGGGAGAGCTCAGAACCTTCTCACCGGTGAAAGTGTTGTTGACCACACAGGTGTAGTTGCCCACATCCGAGGGCTCCACTTTGGCAAAGTACAGACTACCAGTCTCCTGAGAGATGAAACGACGGGTGTCTTGCTGGACAAAGTATGGGTACTCGTTGAAGATCCACGCAAAAGTCAACTCTACGATGGAGAGGAACAGTAGATTCAAAAGTTAATTTACCGTAGTGGTGAGCCACTTTCTGAATTAATCGTGAGCATGACCAATTTTACACATATTAGCTACATCACCCTTTAGCATGGCATAAAAGAGTAGAACAAAAATAAAACGCAGCCCTTGGTGGGCTTGAAATGTCAATGTAAACCACAGCCCCTCCACCCCTTCAGCTTCCTACTGAAAAGATACCAAGACATGGCAAATGTAATTGACTACAAACGAAAGAGTGGACCTAAGGAAAGGGAGCGAAAGGAAATGGATTACAGCGCCTCACTGGCCCTCCCCTGACACATGGCCTCCATTCCCTGGGTTCCCGGCTGACACAGTACATGGATGGAAGTTTGGATGGATGGATAAATCGAAGGATAGGTGAGTGCGGGGGCATTATCCAAGTCTGGCTAATGCACGACGTGCTCCATTTCAACTAGCAGGTCTGCCCAAAGGAAGGAGAGTCCTGCAGTGATGCACCACTGGGTCATCTCTGCACAGACTTGAGGAGGTGAGGAGATGCTGTGTGTGTGTGTGTGTGTGTGTGTGTGTGTGCATGCGTGCGCATGAGCTGTCAATCATATTCTACTTCTCCAAGTGAGCAAGCTTGGGATGGGAGTTTTGAGGTGGGTGCAGCGATGCAGATACAACCCTCTTTGTGGGGATCCCTAACTGACCCGAGTGGCTGTAATGAGCAGTGATAGCAATTGTCAAGCAAATATAAATTAATAGAAGAGCAGAAATTCAGCGTAGCAACCTTTCTCATTGTTGAACACAGTGGCTTTTATATGCAACACAGCATATTTACAAATGTGCCTTGGCGTTGACACAAAAACAGGAAACATCATAATTGAGCCCTCGAGAAAACAAACATTTATCATTAAGCACAAAAGCAATACAATCACTTTGAATTGCAACGATATTTCTTTAGTGGCCATGTTTATGTAGCATGATATTTCATACACTCAGCAATGTGTATTGCAGGCTTTCAAGCAAGGGAGGCTGAATGAAAAGCAGCAGGTTGGCCTTGTAGTTGTCGGATAATGAAAGCTTATTGTTGTTCAAGGTTGCAGTGTGGATAATGTTCCAGAATGAAAGATGGATGGGGAAAAGGGAGAAGGAGAAAAAAAAAGATATAAAACACACAGGGTGTTGAGCAGTGCTGTACTGTCATTCACACATTAGAATGTGAGAAAACACAATGGTGCCACAGAAACAACGGCCAACCAAGCATGAGACTTTGCCAGAAAGTTGTCAAACCGAAGTCAATTGTAAACCACTCCCTACATAACAAACACTACAAACAACACACACACTCTCGCACCAAGGAAGAACAGTAGCTTGGCAACAGCCTATCTTGAAGATGCAATGTATAATATTTCAGAGTTTTGTGAAGCATAATAGGACGAGTAAATATC
This sequence comes from Lampris incognitus, assembly GCF_029633865.1. NCBI lineage: Eukaryota > Metazoa > Chordata > Actinopteri > Lampriformes > Lampridae > Lampris > Lampris incognitus. The sequence continues at coordinate 119,476,296 of NC_079212.1, forward strand.
GGCAGGGGTTGCTGAATGGTAATGATTGTAACAAAATAAACAACTCGTGCAGCCCAGCTCCTCAGATTTCTGCATCCATTATCTCGTTATCTACTGACATCTATTTAGAAAATGGCAGGTGGCATTAAATGTGTTGTGTGTCTGCTACCTTTCTACTTGAATATGTTTGTCTTGCTTGCTGTAATTTGTGTTTTATTATTCATATCGCTGAATGATAGGGGTCAGGATTTGAATAAAATTACACATGGCATTTCCCATAGATATGCAAAGTGAGGTGTGACTAAGCAGAGAAAACATATTATACTTGTTCCCCATGAATTTAGAGTATCCAAGCTAAGGTTTCTCACTCGATTCTTAAAATCTGTTTTCTATTTTTGTTGACTTGTGATGTTGTTTGCCGTCAACTGAAAAAAAATAATTGTCTGTCAGAGATAAAAAAAAAGTGTTATCATTGTGACGCAAACAGTATGATTAGATACCAGTAACAACATAGTGAGAAATCATATAAGGCTCTAAAAAACAAGTAGTTTGCAGACTTGAATTTTATCTAGATCTATTGAAATGTCACTTTCTATGGATAGAATTTACATAATACAAGATACTGGCTGCACCAGCAGTTTAAAGAGCAAATACACAGCCACCACATTATTATGACCACACAGACCATTGAATGCTTCAATACAACATTCAACCTTGCTGTTTGAAGTCAGACACAAAAACAGTCACGCTAACATTTATAGAAGTTCAGAAAGTTTTCCCTCTGTTATTTCTCTTGGATTAGGTTACAAACAGGCTTTCAATTGTCCCTTTTTTCAGCATTGCATTTGCTTGGAATAAAGGACGTTGATTATCTCATCCAAGATTCAAAAGCACTCTGGGACCACCTTGTTTTACATTTAGGTTTAAGACAATTTGAAGGGTATTATTTAAAATCTCACCAAGTCGGTTTCTTTGATTTTTTTTCTCAAAAAAATTTCTGTATAAAACAGTGAGAGAATAATTGGTGTACATAAAAATAATCACAAGCTGTTTCTGTTTGGTGAGTATGGAGCTAATCCCTTAGTGGTGGTTACAGTGGGATACAGATTAAATAATTTTTGACTTATTCAATAAGAAATACCAACATTTGAGACAATTTGCAGGTGGAAGGAATTTAACCCTTAAGACAATGGGGTCTTACCCCTTAAGACAACAGACACCTTGGAAGTATGAAATGTGGTGCTGACAGTCATTGCGTAGCAGTAGTAAACTTACCGCCAGAATGCATCGGGGGTCCACATAGCAACACCACTCCTTGGCCCTCACGGACGTTGACGGCACTTCTTACAATTTGGGTTTTGAAGTTGTCAAGGTCTGATAAAGAAGACAAATGCTGTTATTAGAAGCTCAAAGAACACCATTACCCACATTTGACTGAATATATACAGGGCTGCTTGATACTGAGTCCATTTCTGATTACCATATTTCAAGATCCTTCTCTTATAAACAAAACTTATCCAGTTTGCTCCACAACATCCCCCCCCCCTTTTTCTCCCTACTCGTATCCGGCCAATGACCACACTCTTCCGAGCCATCCCGGTCATTGCTCCACCCCCTCTGCCAATCTGGGGAGGGCTACAGACTACCACATGCCTCCTCCGATACATGTGGAATCGCCAGTTGCTTCTTTTCACCTGACAGTGAGGAGTTTTACCAGGGGGACAAAGCGCATGGGAGGATCACGCTATTACCCCCAGTTCCCCCTCTCCCCTGAACAGGTGCCCCGACCGGCCAGAGGAGGTGCTAGTGCAGCGACCAGGACACATACCTACATCCAGCTTCCCACCTGCAGACACAGCCAATTGTGTCTGTAGGGACACCCGACCAAGCCGGAGGTAACATGGGGATTCAAACCGGCAATCACTGTGTTGGTAGGCAAGAGAATAGACTGCCACGCCACCCGGATGCCCTTCACAACATCTTTTAATACTATACTTTTAATACAGGCACTTTAACAGGGCATCATGGTTGTCTTGGGACACCTCCTGACAGCTCCCTAATGCTTTCGAAGTCATCTGGAGTGCTGATTGAGTAGACGCATGCTTGGTGGCTTTTACCTTACAACAGAATGCTTTTGTGAAGCTCAAGATTTATCTGAAATGGGATGAAATGAGCAGGAAAAGAAAACACATTGCACAGATTGAGCAAACAGAAGGGAGCATACGTGACAAATGACGGTTTGCTGTGCCAGGAGCAATACGCAGCATCATTATTAAATGTGGTGTAATCTTGCACTTAAAAGCATTAGCTTCCCTATCAATACTCTCAACACAATTGATCCCCTCCAAATGAATGAGAGGTTAGTGGCAAACAAAACCTAAACCTGGGATGATAAACTACCCCTGGTTTCATGAATGATAGAGGAAGCCATCATTGTCAGCGATGCACTGTGTCTGCATCCTCCAGCAAAACATCCTGGAGTTAGCCTCACAAACACAAACAGAGGGAAGTCAGTGTGACTGATAAGAGAAATTAGAAGAGCGGGAGGATTATGAAGAGAAGTGGGACAGAGTTCAGGGAAGATTAATGAGCAGCTTTCTGATGACCACAGTGGAATCAAACACGGCCAAGTAACGGCAGGACACCGATGAGGCCACCGGCGGAGATGTCTGCTTTGAAATACAGACCGATCAAATGCACAAAGGCAGCATACCTCTAAACTCCACAGGTCACCTTGGTAAATACAGATCCCATCACCCAAAAACACAAACAAATCATTGCAACGTGGTGGAGAAGTGAGACTTGCACACATAGCATTGAAAAAGTGTCTCTAAATTGGATTGATTGCTATAATCGTGCTCATTTTGGAAATAGGTGGGAGGTGAATCGGAGAGATAATAATTACTCATCGCCTATGAAGAGAAAGCATCCTAGCCATGCTTTCTTTGATCATCAATAAATTAAATCTTAAAAACTATTTTGATGTTTATTAGCATCTCATATCGTTAGCTATTGTCTTAACAAATTGTCTGTCTTGGCTGTCAAGTGGTAACAACAAATGTGGTAACTACTTACACTACCGTTCAAAAGTTTGGGATCACCCAAACAATTTCGTGTTTTCCATGAAAAGTCACACTTATTCACCACCATATGTTGTGAAATGAATAGAAAATAGAGTCAAGACATTGACAAGGTTAGAAATAATGATTTGTATTTGAAATAAGATTTTTTTTACATCAAACTTTGCTTTCGTCAAAGAATCCTCCATTTGCAGCAATTACAGCATTGCAGACCTTTGGCATTCTAGCTGTTAATTTGTTGAGGTAATCTGGAGAAATTGCACCCCACGCTTCCAGAAGCAGCTCCCACAAGTTGGATTGGTTGGATGGGCACTTCTTTGAGCAGATTGAGTTTCTGGAGCATCACATTTGTGGGGTCAATTAAACGCTCAAAATGGCCAGAAAAAGAGAACTTTCATCTGAAACTCGACAGTCTATTCTTGTTCTTAGAAATGAAGGCTATTCCATGCGAGAAATTGCTAAGAAATTGAAGATTTCCTACACCGGTGTGTACTACTCCCTTCAGAGAACAGCACAAACAGGCTCTACCAGGTACTATTTAATGAAGATGCCAGTTGGGGACCTGTGAGGCGTCTGTTTCTCAAACTAGAGACTCTAATGTACTTATCTTCTTGCTCAGTTGTGCAACGCGGCCTCCCACTTCTTTTTCTACTCTGGTTAGAGCCTGTTTGTGCTGTCCTCTGAAGGGAGTAGTACACACCGGTGTAGGAAATCTTCAATTTCTTAGCAATTTCTCGCATGGAATAGCCTTCATTTCTAAGAACAAGAATAGACTGTCGAGTTTCAGATGAAAGTTCTCTTTTTCTGGCCATTTTGAGCGTTTAATTGACCCCACAAATGTGATGCTCCAGAAACTCAATCTGCTCAAAGAAGTGCCCATCCAACCAATCCAACTTGTGGGAGCTGCTTCTGGAAGCGTGGGGTGCAATTTCTCCAGATTACCTCAACAAATTAACAGCTAGAATGCCAAAGGTCTGCAATGCTGTAATTGCTGCAAATGGAGGATTCTTTGACGAAAGCAAAGTTTGATGTAAAAAAAATCTTATTTCAAATACAAATCATTATTTCTAACCTTGTCAATGTCTTGACTCTATTTTCTATTCATTTCACAACATATGGTGGTGAATAAGTGTGACTTTTCATGGAAAACACAAAATTGTTTGGGTGATCCCAAACTTTTGAACGGTAGTGTACATTAAATACATTACATGACACATTACACAACACCTTCATTACACAGCTATAAACAGTCTGTATATATGCCATAATTGTTCCAGTATGAGTCCTAAAGGTTTTATTCATATGTTGTGATTCCACCTCGCAGGCGGACAATTCCTTGTGACTGGTTTCTTGCCTCCACTAATGTCTTCTGTTGCTGCATGCTAGATGATTATACTATACCCTATCTGGAGAGCCGAATACTCAGTCAAGATGAGAAATAGGGCCTACACAAGAATTACCAGCCTGCGAGGTGGAATTGCAACATATGAATAAAACCTTTAGGACTCATACTGGAACAATTATGGCATACCAACAGACTGTCTATAGCTGTGTAATGAATGTGTTGTGTAATGTAGTTAATAAATAATTTATATATATATATATTGATATAATAAGACACAAGTAACAACATAGTCAGTAAATGCAAACTTCATCTCCTTGAGAACAAATGATCCTAAGTTAAACTCTGATACAATACATATCAATGTAACAGTGAGTCTTAAGTGGAGCTGAAGGTAACTATCATGTTCATTTTGAAACAGGAGGTGAACCAGAGAGCAGATTAAAATTACCTAGTGAAGAAGCTAAAGACCCAGATCTTTCACAAACACCTTCACACCTGATGGTATTAATAAAAATACAAAAAATACAACAACAAAAAAATGCTTCTATGCACCCTATGCATTGCCTTTGTGCATTGCCTGTTGACCCCTATGTTCTATTGGACTTGAACATAGTTTTTTTAAGCACTTGCATTGTTTCCTGACTAGATCCTTGCTTGTGTTGTATTAACTCTCAGATGTACACCACTTTGGATAAAAGTGTCTGCTAAATAAATCGTAACATTGTAAGAAGGGGAGTTTTACTCAGTCACACCTGCTCTCATATAAAAGCGGAGGAGAGGTGAGTGAAGATGCACCAGGGCTTAGTGCCATACAGTCTCTGCGGTGCAGAAGAATAAAGAGCTTCCTCTGGGTGAGCTGACCACACACTAAAAGTTTGAGGGGGCCCAAGGCCAAACTCAGCTGCAGCAATACTTTTCCAAGCAGAATCTTTCCAAAGTGCACAACAATAGCTGGTTTGGAAGTTTGAGAGGCAAACCATTATAGCCTTAAGATGATTTGGTTTGGGTCGGGGTTGGGGTTAGTGCTGACACAAAAAATTGACATTGCATATGAGATAGAATGTCAACTACCACCATTAGCGTTCTTTGGCAAGGCCTGCAGTTTTACCTGCTCAGGAAGTGCTGCACTGCAGCACAGCTTACTTCCTGAATGTGTGTAAGCAAGTTATGTAAAGAAAAAACAGAAATCATTGATGATTAACAGAATCATCATTTTATTGATTATTGATTATTATTTTGATACTGAACCACACAGCTTACGAGCTGACTTTAACACGTAATCCGTAAATTAAAAACAAAAAACAAAAAATATGAAAACGTCTAGTAGTAGTTGATGTATGCATGGTTATGAAGAGGGCAACATGTTTTGTTTTGTTTAGTCTTAAGCAGTGCCGTGATTATCAGAAGAAATAGCAAGCGCATGCAGCCATACTAACCCTCTCTATTTGTGTGTTAGTCTGTACAATAAATGTCAACATGCTCTGCTCTTCAAGTGAGATTCATCACTGGGCTTTACAGAGCTGGCAGTCCATTTCCTGAGAGGAAGTGAAAGGCTCTCTATCTCTGGGACATAATCAATAGCCATGAGGCTTGATCGAGAGAGGAAAGAGGAGAGGGACCCTGTCTGCTCTGGAAGGTAGAGCCCTTTTCCAAAGCATCATATTCCAACCCCCACCAAAAACAGCTTTTCTCTCTGTAAGACACACCGACAGGCTACCACTGTCTGTCACGACATCACTACATTCAAAACCTGGCACTTATGAAAAAGAAAAAAAAATCTGAATTACAAAGTTGCATATACTTCTAAGGCATTATTTGTGTTGGTGTCCTTTCAAGTCTTCATCATAGGGGCTGCCACATCATCTGGCAAAATATGAGTCAATTCGGACTGAACATAGACACTGCTAGAAATGGAAGTGCTAATGAGAATCAATGGAGTTCAGAAGCAGTCCGAAGCTGTGCTTGCTGCATCTGACACTTCATTCGATAACCATTTCGCTCTCGAGAAATCTATTCCTAGGCAATCAGAGTGAGGTATCTGAACACTAAATGATGAAAGGGCTAGGCCGCAACCATGCTACAAACATCACAGTGACAGAGAGCAGCATCAAAAGCGATGACACATAGTTGCACGATTACACACCATCATAAATTGGAGGTTAATGGCAGATATATGTTGCGAATCACAGGATCACTTACATGCAAACTGAAGGCTGGCTCTGTGACTGAGGATGGATCCCCGTGCATTGAAGGCATTGCATTGGTAGATTCCTGTGTCCTGGTCCCTGTCCAGACTGCTAATGATCAGGTTGCCCCCAGACATGCGACGCCGGTAGTCATTCACCAGATCAATGAGTGTTCCGTTTAGTGACCATCTGGAAAGACGCAAACACAATCAGCAGCTGAGCCTCCTGAGATGGACGCTCACAAACATTTATCACAGGGATCGATGTGATCAGCCCACCCATGTTATCCAGAAAACAGTGAGGTAAGTAACGAGAGTTGGGATCCATATTATTCATCAAGTGAATACAGAGAAATCCAAGTTGAATGAATACTCATGAATACTCCTTAAAGCCAGGTATGAATAGAAAATGAGTAGATACTTTAACTTTGAAGGGAGTTAAAGCTCACAGAATAAGTGTTCTAGATCTAGAAATCAAAATGAGTAAGTACAGTTCTTGTCTGTTTGGCAAGTGTCCATTACAAAGGCTGTGCGAAAAGTTAGACATTGTTTTCAACTTTATTATTTTGATTGTTATTTTTTTATTTTATTGTATAATTTTATTTGACTATGTTATTAAAGAGGGGTTTTCTTGTTCTCTGACTTAGTGCCTGATTGATTGATTTATAGCTTTTCTTTTTTTTTAAATCAGGGGAAGACCAATTGAGAGCAGTGAGCTCATTTACAAATATGCCCTGCACATATATAATAAAAAAGTTATACATTAGACATTGTAAAAAGTGTAAAATCGACAGTCATTATACAAAACATAAATACAGTACAAACACAAGACAAATGACATACAAAATACAAAAAAACAAAAACAAAAACAAAGAAAAATACAGTAAAACACATTTCCCAGGGACAAAGCAGACAGACACATTAAGAAAAAAATGAGCATTCATTTTAGAAAACATCTTTTAACAGCAGTTTAAACTATTCTAGAGTTAAACATTTGTCTAACTTAAGGGAGTCCTGAAGCTTATTCCAACTGTGAGGAGCATATTAAGTGAATGCAGTCTTTCCCAGTTCCATATTGGGATATCCAAAGTAATGGACTCTTGTGGACAAGTATGGTATCCCATAATTCTAATTCTTAAAAGTGAGGATAAATAAAGTTGTAGCTTATTAAGGATGGCTTTGTAAAAAAAAAAAAAGAAAAAAGAAGAAGATAATGTTGTTCCTTTCGGATGGAAAGTGATGGCCACCCCACCTCATAGAGGATACAATTATGGGTTCTAAAACTGTCACCTGTAATAAATCTAAGAGAGTGGTGATACACAGCATCAAGGGGCTTGGGGGTAGGGCAGCAGCATGCATGTAAATCACATCTGTATAGTCAAGCACTGATAAAAAAAAATGTTGCCTGTACAATCTGCAACCTACTGCTAAAAGTGAGGCACTGCTTATTTCTCAAAAAAATAAACCTAATTTAAATTTAAGCTTCTTAGTCAGATCCTAATCAGATATCCAGGTACTTATAGCATGGGACTTTTTTAATTTGAGCCCCAGTTATTGTACTGATTGTAAATATGTTGTCCTCACTACAGCGCAGAAGCTGCAGCTATTCAACTAGTGAAACTCTTTCTTGCAAAATGATGACTTGAATCGTAGTAAGCTTTACTCGCTGTTTACTGTGGCTCTTTACACCATCTTACACAGACAGTGCAGACTGAAACGAAAACGATATAAACAGTCATCATGTCGCTGGTAGCATGCGTTTCTTCAAATGTAAATACATGTAAATAAAACCCTTTTAATTACAAACAAATCAAATGCTTTTTCATGTAAATAACTGTTTTAAAATTAACGTATAAGTATAACAATGAAATTATTTACTCACGACATTGCCTTTGTGACGTTTAGAGTGTGGGTTGTCTAGTATTTCCTCATTGGTGTAACTAAATTATCACAAACGTTGGACAAATTCAGCCAGCTTCCTTAACATGACTGACAGTAAGTGATGACTAACACTTATCAAAATAAAAGCCTTGTCAAAAATAAAAGTCCACCCATCATTATGCCTTAAAGACAACACAGTAAAGCTTGGAGGTTTTTTCATTTGGGTTCTGGTAGATAGCATGTAATTCATATTACCTGGATTTGGAAAAAGCTCATGTTTAATCAGGGCCTTTTGAATAGCCAAAAAAGCTAACTTTAGATTAGACAAAGCTTTGCCAATGGAGGGCACTAATGAGTAAATAATAGTGGCATCAGTATAATAATGAATGTTATGAGATGTTACTAACCAATGAGCCCTGGTCATTTTTGAACAACGTGAATATGATAGAACCTAGTATTGAGCCCTGTGGCACCCCTTTTGTAACTTCAAGGAAACCATATTGATGACCCTCCTCAAATATTTCTTGAGTTCTGCCAGTAAGGTAACTGTGAAACCAGTTATATGCATTTGTGTCCAAACCAATTGATCTAAGTCTATCCAAAAGAAGAGTATGATCCACTCTGTGTCAGATACTTTGGACAAATCGATGAATAGGACAATATGACACTTATTCTTATCCACACAACAGATGATATCATTTACTAACTTACATACTGTTGTCAAAGTGCTATGTCCAGGTCTGAAACCCGACTGATGGGAGTTTAAAATGTGATGCTCGGATAAAAAGTGATGCATTTGAAAATTGGTGAGTTTAGCTAAAATTTTGGCTAATAATCACAGTTTAGAAATTGGGTGGTAGTCATTTGGATCGCTAGTGTCACCACCTTTATTCAGAGGCCGTATATGTGCTGCTTTTCACACTGTTGAATAATCCCGGATACAAGAGTTAAATGGAAAAATATGTGTTAAAGGATAAACTATAATCACAGATGATATGGTTTTGTTGGCTTCATCACAACGCGACCTCTGGCCATGCACTGGAATGGTTTGCAGCTGAGTGTGAAATGGCTGGGATGAGAGTCAGCACCTCCAAGTCTGAGGCCATGGTTCTCTACCGGAAAAGGGTGGATTGCTCCCTCCGAGTTGGGGTTGAGTTGTTTTCTCAAGTGAAGGAGTTCAAGTATCTTGGGGTCTTGTTCACGAGTGAGGGTAGGATAGAGTGGGAGATTAACAGGCAGATTTGTGCAGCATCAGCAGTAATGCGGACATTGTACCGAACCATTGTGGTGAAGAAGGAGCTGAGCCGGAAGGCAAAGCTCTCAATTTACCAGTTAATATTCGTTCAAATCCTCACCTATGGTCATGAGCTTTGGGTAGTGAGCGAAAGGGTGAGATCGCAGATACAAGCAGCTGAAATGAGTTTCCTCCGTAGGGTGTCTGGGCTCAGCCTTAGAGATAGGGTGAGGAGCTCGGACATCCGGAGGGAGCTTGGAGTAGAGCCACTGCTCCCTCACATCGAAATGGTTCGGGCATCTGATTAGGATGCCTCCTGGGTGCCTTCCTTTGGAGGTTTACCGAGCATAGCCAACTGGGAGGAGACCCCAGGGTAGACTCAGAACTCGCTGGAGGGACTACATGTCCAATCTGGCCTGGGAACGCCTTGGGATCCCCCAGGAGGAGCTGGAGGGTGTTGCTGGGGAGAGGGACACCTGGAGTGCCCTACTTAGCTTGCTGCCACCGTGACCCAGCCCCGGAAAAGCGGCTGAAGATGAGATGAGATGAGATGAGGATAAGCTATAATAGGTGCAGCCAATAGTAAGAGTCTTGCATTCAAAAGGTCTGCTCCAATGGCCTTTTTTGGTCAATTGAGGCCAAGGCATCAAATATCTCTTTAACAGAGCACTGCCTAAGGGAAACATTTCCCCCAATAGGACTATAAACAGGTGACCAGAAGGAATAAAAGGACTATTAAAATTTTCACAGATTTGTTCTTTTTCTGAGACAAGAGCAAAATCTAGAGACATATGCTTGGGTAGGGAGAAAACATAACCATGATTTAGTGCCTTAATTGTTTTCCATAATTTTTCTGGATAATTACTACAATTGGACAGGGTATCAACAAATTAATTCAACTGAGCACAACTTCTAATTGCCCTGACACATTTGTTTCTCAACTGTCTAAAGATCTGTCAATCCACAGAGAAATTGAGCCTTATGCTTTTGCTCATGCTACATCCTTAATATCTCAGGTGAAATTTCAGGTGAGAACCAAGGATTAGTTCTATTTTTTACTCTGTATTTCTTAAAGGGAGCATGCTTATTTGCTAAGGAGTTGAAAACATCTGTGAAATGGCTGCGGGCGAATTCAGGAATAGCACATAACTTTGTTAACAGTGAGAAATAAATCATGCTCAACATTTTGCCCAACAAAATGTTTAAAGTCTCTCTTTACAATAATATGTGGTGGAATCGTTTTTTGTCTGGAATCTCTAATGCAGAAAATTGGACAATGATCATTCAAGTCTAGGGGCAAACACCACTGGCTGTAAATTTATGTTGTTTGTTCATTAGGATTATATCTACCAGGGTCGACTTTTCTGGATTTCTGGTGTCTGGGCAAGTGGGTGAAAAAAAACAACTGAGTTAAATTTAATTTAATTTAATTCAATACAATTATTTGGTAACACTTTAGTATGGGGAACGTAGTCACCATTAATTAGGTGCTTATTAGCATGCAAATTAGCAACATATTGGCTCTTAATTGGTCATTATTACGTACTCATTAATGCCTTATTCTGCATGGCCTTATTATACAACCAGTAAGCCATTAACTATGAGTTTTCCCTCTATAACCTCAGAATTATTGCTTATTAGTAGTACCATCTCAATATGCTTTGCTTAGTATGGACTTTATAAGGTGGTAGTACCACAAGAAGAGTTATTCTCCCTTACTAACACTTAAAGAATATGGTCTGTTCTTACATAACAAAACACAAGACTACAAGTGTTAATAGTGTTAAATTACTGTAAATTAAGCTTTTGTTACTTAGAATATGTTCCCCATACTAAAGTGACATCTTGATCATTACTAATTCACTAGTAATTAAGTTTTTTTATGTTCCCCATACTAAAGTGTTACCAATTATTTTTTTAGCCCCTCAGAGGTCAAATATAACCAGTCAAGGCTATGGTCACCCATGAACACAACTTCAGAATTCTCATACACAGATTTAAGATACACCAATTTATCTAAGGCACTTTGATAGGCAGACTGGGGGTGATAGGCCCTGATTACCACCACATGTTTATTAGATAGAAATTTAATGTTATTAATCCAAATTCTTTTGGCAGAGACACAGAACATAACAAAGAGAAAGCAAAATAGTTTTTCACAAATAGTAATCCCTCCCCCCCTTGTGGTTCAGTCCACCCTATACGTATTGTAACCGTTAAGTGTAATGACATCATCCTTAATTTTATCAGTCAACCAGGTTTCTGTTAAAATTGAAATATCAGGATTGTTTTTTTGTTTTTGTTTGGACCCAGATTCTAATAGAGTCCAGTTTTGGCACCATGCTTCTCACATGACCGCTACAGTTTAGGTAGTCAAGAGGAGTATCAACTAAAAGTTGGTCAGCAGTCTCATTTCTCAAACCAGGCCCTTGATCATAATATGAGTCACAGTGAATTAACTTTAGATTGCCAGTATTTACACCACTATGACTATGCTGATCATGCCACTTGTGCGTGGTGATACCAACACTAGGGATAAAATTAGCCTGAAAACAAGATGTGATGATACTGCATGCACTACAGGATAAGCTGCTTTTATTTCAACAAAAAAAATGAGAAGGCTTAAAGAGAGTGTTTTCTGGAAGTCAACGGACAAAGAACTTGCATGGGCATAAAGTCAATTCAATGTTCATGGATAAAAGACTTGAACCTGCATTGTAAGGGTGAAAGCCATCGTAGTTAAAAGGTTCAGGGATTGATTTGATCAGTCTCCACACGTTATCCAGAGAACACTGTGGAACGTAATGAGAGTTGGGATCCATATTATTTATCAAGTGAGTATAGAGAAATCAAAGTTGAATCTCATGAATACCCCTTAAAGCCAGCTATGGATAAAAAATGAGTAGGCAACTTGAAGGGGGCTAAAGCTCACAGCATATGTTTTCTAGATCATATTATCAATAGAAATCCATCCATCCATCAATTATCCGATCCGCTTATCCCAACCGCAGTTGCGGGATGCTGGAGCCTATCCCTGCAGTCACTGGGCATTAGTTGGGGAGACACCCTGTACAGGCTGGCACTCCATCATAGGGCTGATACACACACACACATTCACACCTAGGGACAATTTAGTATGGCCAATTCACCTGACCTACATGTCTTTGGACTGTGGGAGGAAACTGGAGCACCCGGAGAAAACCCCCACAGAACATGCAAACTTCACACAGGAGATGACCCAGGATGAACCCCTAGGTTGGACTACCCCAGGGCTCAAACCCAGGACCTTCTTGCTGTGAGGTGACCACACTAACCACTGTGCCACCGTGCCGCTCAGTAGAAATCAAAATGAGTAAATACATTTCTTGCCTGTGTGGCAAGAGTGTCTTCATGAGACCTCCATTTAGCATTGTCCCTAGACCATTTTCTATGGGTTTATTTTTGGGGTAAGGTCCCTTTAATGAAAAGGTCATGCAATGGTCATACAAGCTTACAAAATCTAAGCCACAGCTATCATTTACAGCTATCAATATCACGGATGACTTCCAGATATTGTTCATGTCGAACACGTTGAATCAAACTGTGCTTAGCTGGTTAACCATTTAAAATGCAATTGCTTGAAAGGCACAAGCAACCTTGTCTGTAAGAAGTGGATGTCTTTCACTTTGCCTTGATGGGTTATAGTAATTTGCAATGTCTGACAGCGGGATATTTGATGGAGTTCTAACTGCAAGTGACTCCTAGGACAGGGGATGGTGAATGGACTTTACATTGAATATCTCAGAACATACTCACTGGCAGAGGTATGATAGAGATCTATAAAATCTCAATCACATTGTTCCATTCATTTTCCCCTAGGAAACGATTAAAATGAATGACTGTAATGCAACTTATTAGTTTGCCTGAGCAATGTGTTTTGACTGTGAAATAGCGGAGAAAAAAATAGGAGATGAAAATCAACATTGCATCTTTTTTTACCCCAGCAAACTAACAAGCAGTTACAATGGTGCTTCATCCAGTCTTAAAGAGAGTTGGTACCCAACTGAGTCTCATGATAAACACGGAAAAAAAAGAGGATCACAGTTTCAGAAATAAAATTACTTTTGACATAATTAAATACACAAAACATTTTTTTTGTAAGAACAGCTAATATTAATTTCACAAAATCTGACATTTGACTGCTTGGCACATGGTTTGGAAAATAACTGTGTGTCCCTGCGTTCACGTGGGTTTCCGCCACGTACCCCGGTTTCCTCCCAGTCTACAGACATGCATATCAAGTGAATTGGATACTTAAAATTGTGGCCCCTGTGATGGACTGGCAACCTGTCCAGTGTTTCACCCAGACTTTCGCCCAGGGCCTCATGCTCTAGCCTCCTGTAATCCAAATTTAGATAAATTGGTTATGGACAGTGAATAAATTACATTACAATATTCCATCTGAATCTGTATGTGTTAGGGGCACCCGGGTAGCGTGGCGGATTATTCCGTTGCCTACCAATACGGGAATCGCCAGATCGAATCCTCGTGTTACCTCCGGCTTGGTCGGGCGTCCCTACAGACACAACTGGCCCTGCCTGCAGGTGGGAAGCCGGATGTGGGTATGTGTCCGGGTCGCTGCACTAGCGCCTCCTCTGGTCGGTCGGGGCACCTGTTCAGGGGGGAGGGGGAACTGGGGGGGGACAGCGTGATCCTCCCACGCACTACGTCCCCCTGGCGAAACTCCTTACCATAGGTGATAAAGAAGCGGCTGGCGTCTCCGCATGTATCGGAGGAGGCATGTGGTAGTCTGCAGCCATCCCCGCATCGGCAGAGGAGGTAGAGCAGCCACCGGAACGGATCAGAGAGCAGGGTGATTCGCTAGGTACAATTGAGGAGAAAAAGAGGCAAAAAAAAAAAGAAAAAGAAAATAATCTATGTGTGTGTGTGTTGGGGATTTTGTTTGTTCATCTCTATTTTAACTGTGCTCACCACTCTCCACTTCAGGGTGAAATATATTCCTCTGAGTTTGACCAGGAGGAAATATATAACATGTCGAGGAAAGGAGGTTAAATGGTGGACAACGGAAGGCCTGCTATAGCTGTTGCTTCCCAGTGACATTGAGCTTAATGGGAGACGACTGTGGATAGCCTAAATAAAGAACACAACCCTTTGGAGCAGATGACTAGCTGGAAGTGAGGGCTTTATAAAACCGAGACGATCAGTAAGACATCTATTTTTGCAGTAGGAGCACCTAAAGGCAGGCTAGCCACAGTCCCATTGGAAGAAATAAACAACATGTCACTAACAGATCTCATCTGCTGTTTGTTGAAAGTCCAGAAAATTTTTTCTTTTCTTTTCTTTTCTTTTTTTATAACATGAGAAGTGGTGACATAGGAGAGCACATGTGAGAAAGAACCACACTGTAAAATCCGGAGCACAACAAGGCTGGTCCAATTCCCCACACATGGGCATGAAACTACACAATTCTTAAATGTTTATCCTTATTGTCATATTGTCATTAAAATTCATACAATCTGACAATCCCAAAAGATCAATCCTAATTTGAATTTTCCCCTTTTTTGTACCCATCCAATTACACCACTCTTCCGAGCCATCCCAGTTGCTGCTCCACCCCCCGCCGATCCGAGGAGGGCTGCAGACTACCACATGCCTCCTGCTATACATGCGGAGTCACCAGCCACTTCTTTTCACCTGACAGTGACGAATTTAGCCAGGGGGACAAAGCACGTGGGAGGATCACGCTGTTCCCCCCAGTTCCCCCTCCCCCTTGAACAGGTGCCCCGACCATCCAGAGGAGGGGCTAGTGCAGTGACCAGAACACATACAACCGGCATCCCACCCGCAGACACGGCCAATTGTGTCTGTAGGGGACGCCCGACCAAGCCGGAGGTAACATGGGGATTCGAACCGGTGATCCCAAAGTTGGTAGACAACGGAATAGACCGCCACGCCACCCAGGCGCGTGTGTGTTTCTTGTTTATTGTTTTTGTCATATTGTCATTAAAATCCATACAATCTGACAATCCCAAAAGATGAATCCTATTTTGTCTTTTTAACCATCACTACTATTATCATCATTCGTTCTCTTCTGGGATTGCATTTACATGCTCATATTTGCATCTTTAAATAAGGTTAATTGTATGCTTCCCTAGTTCAAAGGAGTCAATCCTAGGAGAGCCACGCCACAATAAAAATGATAATCAAATGCAAAGATTAAATCATTAATAACACATTTAAAATTCAAGAGAGCTTTACAAAGTTGAGAATGTAATTTCAAAATGCTAAGATAAAGTTACACTGGCAGAAAGCGATCCTGGGCAGTGAACATCCTGCAAAAGAAACTGCCCCTTATTTTTACCCAAGAGCCTGATGGATGCAAACTGACTGACAGAAAGTAGGGGCCAATGGAGACCGGCTCAAATAGAACTCTCGAGATTGGCTAATAATGGACAGGTACAGAAAAAAAAAATGTCTGTCACTCTATGCATCACCTATCACAGCAAATGGTTTTCTTAATTCATCCATTTACTTGATAGCTGTCGGGACGTAGAAAGAGTTTGACCAAATATTAGAAAATCTTCTAAATTAAAATAGCTAATATATTTTCATCTAAAAAAATAAAAATGGGAATTCAAATGCCAAGGTTTGTAAAAACAAGCATACATGTTGAGTACAAAATTAAAACACCTGAAATTTTAACTTTTTTGTTCTATTTCCATTCGGCCTTTAATAATAATCATTTTCCATTTTCAACTGTATATGAATGATAAGTCCCTCTGCTGTAAAAATGAAAGCAAGGCTTAAATTCATGTGGGTGAGCTAGTCATAAAGGTACCTGGTCCATTCCCCATCACCTTCCACAAACACTAGCAATACAACATTGCTGCATGGTGCATGGAAACACAAGAACAATTAAACAACTTTGTATTTTATATATATACGTATATATATATAGTATATATGTGTGTGTGTGTGTAACGTTGCCCAGCATCAACGGTATGATTCTTTGTGAACAAAACATTAGCAGCCGATGAGTGCGAGACGCACGTAACAGGCCTGTACTGCCATGCATTAAAATCTTTTTTCCTGTATCAGTGTTGATATTCTGCTCCTCATTAGTGGAGCACTCAACACCACTGATGGTTTCGGAAAAAAAAATGTTATGTGTGTGTGTGTATATATACACACACACACACACACACACACACACACACACATACATACATACATAGATACATACATACATATACATATAACTTTGTTAAAAGTAACACCCAATGGTAGGGAAAGTGCTCAACAAATAAGGAACAAAATAATCCAGTGAGTCAAGCAAATTCTTTATGAGACAGTACAAGCCTGTTTCATGCCATAAGCAATCATCAGCTGTCAATACATTTTATGGCATGAAACAGGCTTGTACTGTCTCATAAAGAATTTACTTGACTCACTGGATTATATCTATCTATCTATCTATCTATCTATCTATCTATCTATCTACACTAAATGTTTATTGTGAATCTATCAAGGGGCTACAATTTAAGTCAAGTCAAGTCAATTTTATTTGTATAGCCCAATATCACAAATTACAAATTTGCCTCAGTGGGCTTTACAGCAACGCGCCATCCTGTCCTAAGACCTTCTCATCGGATAAGGAACAACTCCCTAAAAAACCTTTAACAGGGAGAAAAAATAGGAAAAAACCTCGGGAAAGAGCAACAGAGGAGGGATCTCTCTGCCAAGACGGACAGCATGCAATGGATGTTGTGTTTACACAATTTACAGAATAAAATTTACAATTAGCAGATGCTTTTATCCAAAGTGACATACATCTGAGAGGTAGTTGGCTTGTAAAGCATTAAGAGTCTAAGCCATGGACGCTTACTGAGCTATCCAGATGACATCAGACAGATGTGGCTGTCATGCATCAGACTTGGTGCAAAGTTGTATGTATTAGTTCAATGACACAGACCTGAAAAGTCTTTAAAGATTTTTGACTGAAATTTATGAAAGCATTTGACCTTGTGAACAGTGTCCCTGAAAATGTACCTTATGCTTCTTTTGACAATGGTGCAAATGTGTGTTAATTCAAGTTACTTATATTAATGCCTGACGGAAAAATACCTTATTAACCCTGGCACATAGTGACACCCTATTTCAGACTACTTCCAAATGACAAGCATTTATACTACTACTACTACTACTAATAATAATAATAATAATAATACATTTTATTTATAGTGTGCTTTTCAAGGTACTCAAAGATGCTTTACATAAGTTAAAATGAACATAAAAGCAACACAGCAAGAACATGCAACACAAATATTAATCACACATTAAAAGCAATTCTGAAAGGTGAGTTTTGATTAATGATGTGAACGTGGACAGATCGGTACAGTCTCTGATGTGTTTGGGGAGGGGGTTCCAGAGGGAGGGGGCAGCAATGAAGAAGGCTCTGTCACCCCTGGTCTGGTGCATGACCCTGTGTGGTGGACACAGGAGGTTGGCATTGGATGAGCGAAGGCTGCAGGAAGGAGTGTGGTAGTGGAACAGGACAGTGAGATAGGAAGGGGCCTGGTTACGGAGGGATTTGTGAGTGAGGAGAAGGACTTTGAATTGGAACTGTTGAGGAACAGGGAGCCAGGGGAGGTTCTGGTGGACAGGAGTGATGTGGTCATGGGCAAGCAGCAGCAGAGGTCTGCATGTACTGGACTTTGTTTAGGACTTTGGATGATGAGCCGTAAATAATGCAGTTGCAGTAATTCTGGATGTGAGAAAGGCATGGATGAAGGTTTCCTCAGTAGAGTAGGAGGGTTATGGGTGGAGATGAGTTATGTTTTGTAGGTGGAGAAAGGCACTTCTGGTAATTGGATTTATGTGGTGTTCAAAGGAGGGGTTGCTGTTTAAAAATGATTCCAAGGTTGCGGGAGGGGGACAGAGTGGAGTTATCAATGGTGAGACAGAAGTTGTGAGTGGTTTTGCCAAGGGATTTGGGACCAATGATGATCATGTCAGATTTATCACAATTTAGTTTGAGGAAGTTGGCTTGCATCCAAGATTTGATTTCAGTGAGGGAGTTGGTGAGACTGGAGTAAGTTGTAGTATGAACTGGCTTCTTATTTCTATCAGTTCTGGGCTCAGGGAGTGCATCAATGGTACAATGACATTACAGAGGCATCATTGACATATTGTTCAATGCAGCAGGTTATACATCTTTAGCCAGCATAGGTAAATGATAATGAATATAACTATAATCCCTTCACAAGACGAAATGAGAACTCTGATTTGCTTTTTGCTTAAGTAACACTATCTGAGGAAAATTTAAATTACCTATGCTGTTTTACTTTCTCTTCTTATCATACTAACATGTTTTTCTGTGCATGTAAACACGACTATAAGATTACTTGGGCCGATTTTGCAGATTTTGGGGTTTTATATTCTTGTCAAAACATGATTGATCTCTTTATAATTAGCTGACTCACCTGAGGTATATGACCAAATTATAATTTAAACAGAGTGGCCTAGTATTTGTTTTATGGTTATGAGTTTCTTTCGGTAGCAACTAATATTTTTTCTTGATTTAAATAATAAATTAACCTTACAATGAATTTGGTCTTTCTGCTCACAAGGTAGCTTCAAAGTGGCTCTTGTAAAACCTCATTGGTGACTATAGTGTTCCATTTTGGCAGAACCAGTTTCAGAGCATTGTTTTGTTTTTTTTGTCACAGCCAGCAACGTAACTGTATCTGGGTGCACTCATCAGATACTACATCTCATTTAAGGTGCATGCTTCAAACTTTGGTTTCAAAACCACATTTTGTTTCAACCACTCTCCTTTAGCGTATGAAGATGCAATGAACTTTCATGTAAAAACATAACTTCATTTACCCTTTCTGTTGCTTTTGAGCCCAAACTTGCCATTTCACTGAACCCAAAATGTATATCACAAAACTTTTACTGATGAAATCCTATACATAACACCCTTAATATGAGTTGATTTTTTCATTGACTGCAATATGTACATCTCCCAGATGTCCCAGTGTAGAAAGTTGATGCATATTCCTTCTAGCTTTGAGCATGTATATGATTATATACATGAACACGTTCGTGTACAACATTGAATATATCTTTTCATAATATTGTCTGAAGAACAGTGCAATGCACAGAGGAATAATCTAAAGTGTTGTGCAGGCGCAGCACATTAGTCATTGAACTAAAGCCTTCTGGGAGGTTCTACCCTTGTAAAAGGTTTTTATATCCAAAAAAAAAGAGAAATTTTACATTCACCATGTCTACATTAATGATGCCCTTATTATGAACCTCACACTTTGTTCTGTTTTGATCAAAAAACAAACAAAAAACAAACCAAAACATGATGATAACCATCATGTTAACCTTCATACCATGAAAATGTTCAACTCTAAAAAGCCTACACAGTAGGCAGTGAAGTATAGTGACCAGATCGTAAACACTTTATTGTGTTGTCTTTATGCTTGCTCAGTAACACTGACCAGCAAGTGTGTGTGCTCCTGAAACTGTCTTCAGTCCATGTACTTCACATACAGGGGGCAGTACTATAGGTAGAGGCATGAGGGTGTTATGGGTTCCCCAGTTTCACCTAAAATGGTAAACTTGTATACAGAGGAAGTGGAAAAGAGGGCTCTGGTGTCTTATTCAGGGACACCACCTAGCCATTAGTTCAGATTTGTGGACGACACCTGGGTTGAAACTGAATCTCAGGATGTACCACATTTCACTGACCACATGAACTCTGTGGACAACCACATCAAGTTCACCAGGGAGGATGTGAAAAATGACAGGTTAGCCTTCTTAGACTGTGAAATTGCAATTGGTGATGGGGGACATTTGCCTCCCACTGGAGCACAAACTAGGAGTCATCAGGATGCTGTACGACCGAGCTGACAACGTCCCCACCAACACAATGGCCAGGGAAGGGGAGAAATCCCACACTAAACAGATCCTGACTACGTGTGGTTATTCTAACTGGGCATTTGTCAAAGCAAGGAAGTGCACTAGTGGTGCAAACAGTGCACCAGCAAATCGAAGAGAGGAGAAGGACAAACGCTAACTAAGCGTAAACCCGTGGTGATTCCATATGCGGCGGGAGTGTCAGAGAAGCGGAGATGCATATTTTCCAAACGCCACGTCTTAGTTGCTTTCAAACCCCAAAACATGCTGCACCAGAAATTGGTCCACCCCAGGGATCGGGTCCCCCGGCACCCACGGAGCAATATAGTGTACATTGTTAAGTGCCAGCAGGATTGCCGTGACTTGTACATCGGGGAAATTCTTTCTCTGCATTTAACTCCTCCTAGCTGTATAGCTAGGAGTAGTGGGCCTTCATGCAGCACCTGGGGATCAACTCCAGCTTGTCTTGCCATGCCTCGGTCGGGGGCACAGACATGCATGTTAGCGTATTAACCCTAACATGCATGTCTTTTTGATGGTGGGAGAAACTGGAGCACCCTGAGGAAACACACTGCAGACACGGGTAAAACATGCAAACTCCACACAGACGACGACCTGGGAGGTCCCCTAAGGTTGGACAACCCCTGGGTTCAAACTCAGGACTTTCTCGCTGTGAGGTGACAGTGCTAACCACTGGGCCACCGTGGAGCCCTGACCTAACGCATCAGGCCAGGAGTCGGCAGTCTACACCAATCTACAGGCCAGTTGCCACTCTTTCATGGATGAGGATGTGCACATCCCTGATAGGGAGGAACGCTGCTTTGACTGGGGAGTCAAAGAGGCCATCTACGTGAAAAGGGAACAACCATCCCTGAACTGGGGGGAGGGGGGGCGGTTGTTGCTATCTTACAACGCCGTGATTGCAGCTATTCCCCAAGTCTCTGTGAATAGTACACATGGCCATTGTAACTCTCGTTAATGGTCATGGTAATTTGCATATGAAACCAATCGTTTTTGGTCGTTATGCCCCTGTATTGTCTACAAAGTTGGGGATACTTGCAGTCAGTTGAGACTGAAGAAGTCACTTTGACGAGTGATGAAACCTTTCTCCCAATAAATGTTGTGTCCAGATGAACTGATTCAACTTTCTATGACTTTATTGTATTGTTTGCAAGGCCTGTGACACCAGTGGCCAAACAACTATTTACTGATCTGTTGCCAAAGTGACATTGGTTTGTACCTTAACCTTGCACAGAGCTTGCAGGGCTCATTCCCTGCATATGTATTGATACAAGATATTATACATTCTTAAAAGTTGCATTCTTGAAAACAGGTCTAAAAAGGCAGTCTGTTTATCATCACCAGCTCAAGACTGAACGCCAAATGGTTGAAGCTCAAATGACAAGGCTGAGCCAGTAAGTGCCTCTCATTGTCATCTGATGTGGTAAAATTTCTATATTCATGCAACACTTTCATTTGATCTCCCTTTTTACCAGCAAAATGTGATATGCCAGGACTAGCCTCGAATGTGCCATTGTCTGAGAGCCACCTTGATCCATCATGTATACCTCGTAATATATTATAGAGAATCAGCTCATGTGATCGTATAAATATGTTTACATACACAGACAAATATGTCAGTATGACAGGAAAAGAAACTCATAGCAGTGTAGATCATTAATTTTTTTTTTCTTTGTTTAGAGCCATGGCTCCTCCGCGTCGAAAGGAGCCAGCTGAGGTGGTTCGGGCATCTGATTAGGATGCCACTTGGGTGCCTTCGTTTGGAGGTTTCCCGGGCACGGCCAACTGGGAGAAGACCCCGGGGTAGACCCAGAACTCACTGGAGGGACTACGTGTCCAATCTGGCCTGGGAACACCTTGGGATCCTCCAGGAGGAGTTGGAGGGTGTTGCTAGGGAGAGGGATGTCTGGAGTGCCCTACTTAGCTTGCTGCCACCGCAACCCAACCCCGGAGAAGCGGTTGATGATGAATGAATGAATGAATGATTTTTTCCCCTTTTTCTCCTCAATTGTACTTGGCCAACTTACCCAACTCTCCCGAGCCATCCTGGTCACTGCTCCACCCCCTCTGCTGATCCAGAAAGGGCTGCAGACTACCGCATGCCTCCTCTGATACATGTGGAGTCACCAGTTCTTTTCACCTGACAGTGAGGAGTTTCGCCAGGGGGACGTAACGTGTGGGAGGATCACACTATTACCCCCAGTTACCCCTCCCCCCCAAATAGACACCCCGACTGACCAGAGGAGGTGCTAGCGCAGCAACCAGGACACATACCCACATCCAGCTTCCCAATTGCAGACACAGCCAATTGTGTCTGTAGGGATGCCCGACCAAGCCGGATGTAACACAGGGATTTGAACCAGAGATCCCCGTGTTAGTAGGCAACAAAATAGACCGCTACACTACCCGGGCACCCAGAGCACTTAAATTTCCCTAAAATTATGTTACTTAGGTAATAGCAAATCAGAGTTCTAATTCCGCCTTGTGAGGAGATTATAGTTATCGTTTATAGATTTATCTTAAGTAAAGCAAGAATAAATAAAGTATTAAATACTGTATACAAAAACCCACAATGCAGAGTTTCTGGAATAAGTCTATAAAACTCCACTAGTCCTAAATGTAGTCTTTCGCATCTCAGTTTTGCAAAGATTTATTCTACAGCTCTTTACAGCAAGGTATACATGTCTGCCTTTATGGTTGATACAGCACATCGACATGACTATGGGACCCAAAACATCCAAGCAACATAACCTACAAGAGGTCAGCACGAGTAAAGTCAAAGATTTAAGTCAAATTGAAGGCTATTACACAAAAACATTATACCTGTGAAAAGATGACATTTAATGAACAACCCTAACTTAACATCCAGAGTACAAGTTGTTGACATGGTGCTGCTTCCAACTGTCCAAGTCCAGTACAAACAACTCTTCCAACAAAATTAGAGGAATAACAATTGTTATATTTGTTAACTAGTATGTTTACAGCTGCTCCAATGACACGTTTTAGAAGTCAGTGAGTGAAGAAAAAAGTTAATTTCCGCGGGCTGTTGTTCAAATGAACGCTTAACACTGCCAAATAAATCCAACCATTTTGTTTAATACTGTACTGTACATTGCAAATATACTGGTATGCTCTGTCATGTCCATCTACCTCAGGCATGTATGTTAGTAACCTGTTAACATCTATTTCAGCATCTCTGATATATTCTCTGCACCATTGCACTTTATCAAGTCTTATTTCACCTGTATATGTCAATCCTTGTGTATATATATCTGAAGATTGTTGTGTTGTAGTGTTGTTATTCTATGTCAAGTACACTGAGAGCGCCACAAAACTGGAGTCAAATTCCATGTATGTGCAAACCTGCATGGCCAATAAAGATGATTCTGATTCTAAGTCTGATGCAGAGGGGCACTTAACTTGGACACTTTGCCAAATTATTGAAGAATGCTGTGATTTTTCTTTACAACCAAATGTGTTGTTTCTTAAATAAGGAACAGCTCCATGGGTACATGGAGGAATTGAATGAAGAATAACACAGAATTGGTCTGTTTTCTAGTGGAAGGAACCTTTACATTACTGTGGCATTGACCAAAACGCCTACATCGTGTCTCTAATGTCATTGCAATTTTGCAGCACTCCCTCCAACCAGAATCAATTCAAACATGGGTCTCATATTTAATTAGCATTCAGATGGCTGTCAAGAAATTCATAACAAGTTCTTTGAGGTCAAGTGTGGATAGATTAAAAAAAAAAGTGAATCCCTGATAAAATCAGGTCTTCATGATGGATCTCAAAAGTCTAAAACGTGGGACCACAGCTGAGCTAAGCTTCCTAACCCAACAAATGCAGTAAAAGAGACAGTATAAGAACTACTCCAAATTCATCTGGTACCAGACCTAATCTAAGCATTACCAATTAATGATTGTTGCTGATAGATCCTATGAAGTGAAGGTAGAGAGAGGGTTGGCTCTCATCCCCAGTTTGATTAGGGGTGGGGTTAGGTAGTGTTCCACCTGCTGCATCTCATCTGTCAATCAGGCAATGGGTACAGCTCCTTTGTATCCTCGGTTCCTTTGATCTAGCAACAACCATTAATTCCAAACTCATTATCGGGTCATGTCTGACCCACATGTGTAATGTTCACGGGGTTGGTTTGTAAAGGCATTTGAGTCATGACAGTAATGTATTCAGAACAAACACCCGTATTCAGATTACAGTCACTTTATACATTTTGAGGAGACTAATTTTAGAATACTTCCTTCCTATCAGTTGTCAGCAATCAGCATTATGGGTGGGACTATGTGTTCGTGTTTTCTTAGCAGGCTCACGGGAAAATCAAAAACCGAATGTAGGGAAATTGTCCTTTAAAGCGTGGGCTAATCTGCAACTCAACAACACACTGAAGAGATGTGCTGCAACAGATTCACTCCATGCAATGTTATGCACGTGGTGCAGTTAAGTGTGTGTGTGCGCGCGCGCGCACACGCTCTCACAATACCAGTGTTTATTTTTGTTATTTTTGTTATTTTGCTAGCCACCATTAAAAAACAGACAAACAGAGAGACAAACTGTTGATGAAAATTCATTGTTGTCCAATCAAATTGGGATATAAAATGATGTAATTTATTACCAGAAATGCATTGCTTTTCTGAAATTGTTTAATTATGTTAACAACCAGGAGGCTGGTTTCTCTAGGGGCTTTAGTCATACTTTCACAGCAGCAGCAGCAGTTCTGATAAGTTGGCTAACTTTCGATTAACAAACCATCTGTTTAAAAACATACAGTGAGATTGGAAAACATGATTTTCATTGGATTGGATCTTTTTAGGGATTTGATTTCATAATAAAAGAGAACACTGAAAACTGATAATGAACAGTGATAATGGAAAGCACAGGAACTTAGAAAGTCTCACACATTTTCTTAAAGGTGTGAGGATGCACTCTTTGCCATGTGAAGCAGTGAAGAGGTGAGATAATAGATAAGGTGAGAGATAGAGAGGGATAACGGACTTGAGGGAGAGGAGTGAGTTTAGGATTGAGAGGTTGTGTTCCTGTCAGGAACACTGCAACATCCAGGTGTGTCACAGACCCAGGCAGGGTTCTTTCTGTGAACAAAGTTGTTTGTGTGTGTGTGTGTGTGTGTGTGTGTGCGCGCGCACACGCGCAACAATATGGACTGTAACCATGCTCACGCTTTGGAAATTTCTCCTATTTCTCTGTTGATTTCAGTTTGACATGGTGTAACGTGCCGTGGGCCAAGAATTAAGCACACCCTCAAACAAATACCATAAAACGAAAAAAAAAAGTTCAGTACAAGGCATGCACTTTACTTTTACATGTGTCTCATTAACTTCAACAACAGCTCCCGGGTAAACATCCTCATCACTTTTTAGAATACACCACTGAAAATTGACGTTATCACTTCCCTGATTTTGTTTTATTTTGTGTGCGTGTCTAGTTGTTCTCGATGCATGGCTGACGTGACGGAATTTACTTCAATGTTTGAGCTTTGAGTGTCAGAACACTTGCACTCAAGAACCTGCTTGGTAGAGCACAGACAATTTACATCATATCTAATTTACCTGGCTTGAGTGTAATTAGCTGATGGATATGCAAAGTTCTTTGTTATATTTCTTTTATAGCTTTGTCCTCACCAGTCTCTTTCACGGAGCATTTCTAAAATATCATCATGTTTCTCTCATTCTATCAGGCAGACAAACGAAGGACAAATGAAAGTGAGAGGCCGCAGGCCCAAGCGCGGACACCGCTAACAATAACTTTAGCTTTTGAGGAGCGATGAAAATAGGAAAAGTCCCCAGTAAAGCCGAGAATCTGGACAGGGCAGCGGAAGAATTTATCTATGTAGATCAAGTCCCTTTTATCACAGCTGAAAAACATGAATTCCAGCGAATGCTTAAGCAATGGAAACCCAGATATCTGCTACCTCATGGAAGTTAAAACACATCCTCAGGGATCTCTCAAGTCTACATTGAAACTTGTAACATCATAACCCAGCAACTCAGAGAAGAGCCATTTTGTGCCTTGACAACTGATCTATGGACCAGCAGGGCTGCAGAAACCTTTATGTCTATTACTCTGCAGTATATAACCAGGTCATATTTTTCTTCATTTTTTTGGCAGGCTATTGAGAGTTTTTTTGGATTTCCCTGGCATTGGCATTGACTACCAAAATTATGGTATTGTGACTTCATTAAGTGGGACAGATGGCTCACTACCTAAGTGTTTGTCATCAAGGTAAATGGTAAATGGACTGCATTTATATAGTGCTTTTCTAGTCTACCGACCACTCAAAGTGCTTTACAGTGTATGCCTCACATTCCCCCATTCACACACACCTTCATACAATGACGGTGGAGGCTGCCATGCAAGGTGCCAACCTGCCCATCAGGAGCAGTTCAGCGTCTTGCTCAAGGACACTTCGACAAGCTCTCTGCAGGAGCTGGGGATCGAACCACTGACCTTCCGAATACTAGACAACCCGCTGTACCTCCTGAGTCATGCCGCCCCTGGTAGCTAACATGGGATCCTTAACCATAATTCACATTTCAACGCGACCAGTTTGCACTCACTTCATTCCAGTTACTGTTACTTGACAATGCTAGTGTTATTTTTTTTCTTTTTCTGTCACATGGGTTTGACCATCATAATCAGACAAAATACACACACTTGCAGATGGTGCAATGCATGTTCGTGCATCCCTGTGATGTTGTTTCACAACAGCTTGCCTCAAAAAGGGACGCTGACTCTGCTGTTGAGGTGTTTTAAGGTGAACAGCTTTTCAGCAACTGACAAATTTCCATTAACTTTACAGAGACACATGTACCTTTCTACCGTGGTACGGTGGTATTTTGTATTAATTTGCAACAAAAAAAATCAATAAAAAAAAAAACTTATTTCGAGACATTTCTGAACTTTTCAATATTTTCTCACTGATTATTCTTTTAATGATTTACCTGGTCTTTTCTCGTGCTGCACGACATAATTTTTGCTTATTTATTAGCACATATGGTGATAGTGTTTATTGTACTGAGACACTTAGTGAAGTCTTCTCAGCAGCTGTTTTACTTTCGAGAAGATCCAAAATTTTACTTTAAAGTGAATTTCCGAAGTGCCTTCTGTATTTTATTGTTTGGACTTCTCATTGAGTCTTTTTAATCTTTGTGTATGGTTTTGAGAATGACTGCTTTTTTTCTTCTTCTTTCCAGCTTTTGCTGCCCCCCCCCCCACACACACACACAAATAGTACCTGTTGAAGATAAGTGCATAGGTTTTATATGGATCACTGATTGCGAACTTCATGCTCATAATTAAAAAAAAAAGTACCTTATTATCCGTACATAATTGTAACCCCCCATGTAAATGTTAATGCAGAAAAGGGTTTTATCTGATAAATTGCAAATACTATGTATTAAAAATGTTGGAAAATGTGCTAATTTCTTTCAGATCATTGCTGTCTGCAATATGCATCCATTGTCAGTTTTTTTTAATCAATTGTTTTTATGACCCTAAAATATGAAATTAACTTGTTAAATAAATAAGAACATCTGATCATTACCATCTATACTGCCAGTATGTTGCTGGAAACTACCACCCCATTCATACATGTACATGAAGCCTGCTCGGTAAATCATATGGTGATTTTGTGTCAGATTTATATGTGCTGGAGTCAATATTCCATAAATGTTGTATCAGCCGTTTGCTGACTCAAGACCTAGTAACTTTTACAGAAATGTTTCTGAGCAACAATAGTATGAACAAAACCCACAAAATTAACTCATTAGTCTTATATAAGACACTTTTACAGGAAGCAAGACAACCAATCAGAAGGAATGCACAGCGGGCATTTGTCTGAGGCAGGAGATTTTTTTTATTTTGAGATACTTTGGTCTGCATTTAACCCATCCTAGCTGTGTAGCTAGGAGCAGTGTGCAGCTGCCGTACAGCGCCCGGGGACCAACTCCAGTTCTTTTCCCACTGACTTGGTCAGGGGCACAGGACAGGAGTATTAACCCTAACATGCATGTTTCTTTTGATGGTGGGGGAAACCGGAGCATCTGGAGAAAACCCACCACAGACATGGGGAGAACATGCAAACTCCACACAGAGGATGACCCCCAAGGTTGGACAACCCCGGGGGTTCAGACCCAGGACCTTCTTGCTGTGAGGCGACAGCGCTAACCACTGTGCCACCGTGCCGCCAAAAATGTGTTTGTGAGCTCCCAAAAGAAAGAGCATACTTAAAAATGTGAGGAAAATGCACTGGCTGAGAAATAAGCTACACACTTTTAGACTGCACAGAGGATGAAATTAAGTCAACCATGTGGTACAGTTTGGCATGCTGTAGTTTAGAATATAAAAGCCATCCTGCTGGAGTGGGGTGTAATGAGACAGTAGGCACTGTGATGTGTGAACAAACATTTTCCATAAATCTCACTGATAGGAGCTGCAAAATAAACCAACCGTGGTGCTGGAAAAGTCAATGCGACAATGTTTAGGAATGTATGTTTGAAGTCTTTCCTGGATAACATAGTAGTTATTATAGTTGACAGATTCAGACCCTAACTTTTTGATAAATACTGAAAATAGAGGAAAATTAAGTACATTTATTTCTTAAGAGTTCACTTTTTCAGAGGTTTTTGGAACGAACCAGTGGGGTTTTATGGCACAACTTAAACCAGGAAAACATAATCTGATTTAAAGACCAGTTATAACCCCGATTTGGCCATGATGACTTATTTTAAAGATTGTGGAGACTCTGTAGCGGTCTGCTTGAAAAAACGGACGGGTCAACAAGGACAGTCGGCATGTTGTTTTGTGCAGGGGTTTAATATTCAAGTAGCTTGCCTCCTGATTGAGCCTCTGAACATTTGAAGCCATCATGATAAAATCAAACATTTTTTTATTTTTATGACTGGAATGTGAACAAGACTGAGCTTGTTGGCAAGAGTGTGCACCTCTATGACTGCAGTTGGAACGAGTGTGTCTCTCTACGACTGTAAGTCATAGAGACACAAGTCAGTCATTAAATATATGATGCCAGGTCTATTCCCAGTCGGTGATAACTTCTTCAAGTGGGAGCCTGGCTTAAGCTGATGCTGATTTCTTGGACACATAAATAAAAATATTTTACATATGCACTGATCAGCCAAAACATTAAAACCAGCTGCCTAATATTGTGTACCCCTCATGCCGCCAAAATAGCTCTGACCCATTGAGGCATGGACTCCACAAACCTCTGAAGGTGTCCTCTGGTATCTGGCACCAAGACATGAGTGGCAGATCCTTTAAGTCCTGTAAGTTGCGCGGGGGGAGGCTCCATGGACCGGACTTGCTTTTCCAGCACATCCCACAGATGCTTTATTGGATCGAGATCTGGGGAATTTGGAGGCCAAGGCAACACATTGAACACTTTGTTATGTCCCTCAAACTATTCCTGAACAATTTTCACATTGTGGTAGGGTGCAGTATCCTGCTGAAAGATGACAATGCCATCAGGGAATACCATTGCCATGAAGAGGTCATCATGGACAATCTCACTGGTCTGTGGCTACACCGCCCCATACGTAGCAAGCTGAGATGCACTGTGTTTTCTGACACCTGTCTATCATAGCCAGCCTTAACTTTTTCAGCAATTTGAGCTACAGTAGCTCTTCTGTGGGATCGGACCAGACGGGCTAGCCTTGACTCCCCACATGCATCAATGAGCTTTGGGCACCCATGACCCAGTCACCGGTTCACCGATTGTCCTTCCTTGGATCACTTTTGGTAGGTACTGACCACTACATACCAGGAACACCCCACAAGACCTGGCATTTTGGAGATGTTCTGACCCAGTCATCTAGCCATCACATTTTGGCCCTCGTCAAAGTTGCTCAGATCGTATTTCCTGCTTCCAACACATCAATCAATCAATCAAGTTGTATTTTATATAGCACTTTTCTAGCTGCGACAGCTACTGAAAGCACTTTACAATTAATTAATTCACATTGAAAACACCAGTCTGCGTCACGGTCCCACAGTCAGTCAGTAAAATGGTCATCTACCCAGTCCGAGTCAGTCCCCAAACAAACAGCAACACATCAACTTATTCACTCCATCTGTCAGTGGTTTTAATGTGTTGGCTGATCAGTGTAAGTATATCTGTAGTGAGAGTAAGTTGGACACTGTGATCTGCAGTGAGAGTAGGTTGCAGGTGGAGGAGAGCCTGGAGAGGTGGAGGTATGTACTGGAGAGAAGAGGAATGAAAGTCAGTAGGAGCAAGATAGAATACACTTGTGTGAATGAGAGGGAGGACAGCGGAATGGTGAGGATGCAAGGAGTAGAGGTGATGAAGGTGGATGAGTTTAAATACTTGGAGTCAACTGTCCAAAGTAACAGGGAGTGCAGAAGAGAGATGAAGAAGATAGTGCAAGCAGGATGGAGTGGGTAGAGAAGTGTCAGAAGTGGTTTGCAACAGAAGGGTACCAACAAGAGTTAAAGGGAAGGTTTACAAGATGGTAGTGAGACCAGGTATGTTGTATGGTTTGGAGACAGTGGCACTGATGAAAAGACAGGAGGCGGTGCTGGAGGTGGCAGAGCTGAAGATGCTAAGATTTTCGTTGGGAGAGATGAAGAAGGACAGGATTAGGAATGAGTATATTAGAGGGACAGCTCATGGCGGATGGTTTGGAGATAAAGCAAGAGAGGCAAGATTGAGATGGTTTGGACATGTGTGGAGGAGAGATGCTGGGTATATTGGGAGAAGGATGCTGAATATGGAGCTGCCAGGGAAGAGGAAAAGAGGAAGGCCAAAGAGGAGGTTTATGGATGTGGTGAGGGAGGACATGCAGGTGGCTGGTGTGACAGAGGAAGATGCGGAGGACAGGAAGAGATGGAAACGGATGAGCCATTGTGGCAACCCCTAATGGGAGCAGCCAAAAGTAGTAGTAGAGGTGTAAATATATCTGCAACACGTCTACCTATCATGATTATCTCATAATCATTAAAGTGAGGAAAATCATCTTTTATATAACCTATGACCCTTTTTATTGATTGACAAACTGAAACGTTTTCCAATGCTAGTATAAAGCAACATTTCATGATAAAATTACAGTTGCTCCAACATATAAGGGTCACATACAAGAGAAACCTTATCATGTATAAAAATGACAAGCTCTCACTACTCTAGTCACTGTGCAGTGTTATTACACATTTAGAGAAAATAGTTACCAAATAATTATGTAGAAATGGTCAAAAAGCATAATTCAACAGTATAACCTTTATATTCATACACTCATGGTGTTCAAAAATGAAAAGCATTGATTCAGGCATCTGTTAAATATAAACGTTGCTAGTTAAAGTCAAAGCTAATAGCTTCAATGAAAGTAAGCATGTTTTTATTTATAAATGATGTAGAATTTGAAATGCAGTTATTCTCAATAATATGATTTTTTTTATAAACACTCACTGTGTCTGAATTATCAACTAGAAAAGAAGGTGCATGACTGTCTTGAGTTACTAGAAACTCACCTGCTGCAATGATGGCAGCCAGAGCCTTCCACAAACTGTTTTATTTATTTATTTATTTATTTTTTGTATCTTCCTTGCAAAATGCATGACTGGCATCTTGCACCTCTACTTTTCTGCCTCCATGATGAAAGCTTCATCGTCCATGTTTCAAAGGAATGTATTATGAATCGAGGGGCAATGCTGATCTGTGATTTTGAATAATTGCTAAGCAGATCATTGTCAAAAAAAAAAGAGGGTGAATGACAGTCAGCTTGTCAAACCACAATACGTGGGATGCAATGAGGGCAGATCCGGTGGTGGCTGAGGAGGTTTTTTTTTTTGTATCACTAAATAATTAATCATAGTTCTTCCATGTAAGGGTTGACAAAACAGACAAGACAGAAAACAATCAAGGCAACAAAGAAATCTATCCAGAGGGTATAAAAGCGATAGCAGTCATCTCTTCTGGGAAATTTTGAGTGGAATTTTGACTTATAAAAGATAACATGATGTATTGACTTTGTCACGGCCACTCCCGGCTCCAGAAACTCCAGCCCTGGTTTGTGTCTCTTGTTTTGTCATGTCTCTGACAGCATCACCCCAGCCCTGAGGCCTGTGCACTTTTCCTCTGTTGCCCATTTGCCCAAAGCTGTTGTTCATTATTCAATCCAGTTTCTGTGTTTTTATAGTTTATAGTTTGTGCATTGTCAGAGTGTTCCATGTCTGTACCATGTCGGTACCACATCTGTACCATGTCTGTGCCATGTTGGTATCACATCTGTACCATGTGTGTACCATGTCATGTTCTCGTCATGTGTGTTCCTGATACTCTCGTGTTTCCTATCAGTAAACCTTCTGTTTCACCTGTTAGCGCATCTGCATTTTGGTTCTCAATTCCTGTTCTTGTCGTGACAGACTTTTATGTAAAAATGTCTAGAAAACATTAACAAATGTACTTTAACTTTTCACGGGTGCACAACACTCCAGGAAAAATAGACTAGCAGTTTTCCACTAATTGCTTCATATATGTAGCTGCACCTCTAACTGATAAATTCCCCATCTTTGTGAAGATTTGTATAAAGGTACCATCACCCTCTCTTTTCTCTCTTCTTTTTCAGCGAAACCCTGACTTTAATTTTGTTTTCAGAGAAGACATACTGCCATACTACATATGTCTACACTGTTAGGGATGACAGCAAGTGCCACTGACAAGAGGGCAGGATGAAACCAATTTGTGTAAATAAAAACAAAAGTTTTATTTGTACTCATAAGCTAAGTAAAATATTTATTTACAATTTTAGTGAATGATGATCTTATTTTACCATATTTACCAACATCTTTGAGAACCCCTGTCAGTCAAGGCCCTTGGAAATATCATCAGCATCCCCTTATGGCAGTTTGTTGGAGAATGATGGAAGGTGTATGGTACCTCTTTTTTTTTTTCGCTTTAAATTTCTCCTCAATAGTAACCAGCCAATTACCCCATGCTTTCGAGCCGTCCCGGTCACTGCTCCACCCCCTCCGCCGATTCGGGGAGGGCTGCAGACCACCACATGCCTACTCCGATACATGTGGAGTCGTCAACCGCTCGTAGCACGTGGGATCACGCTATTCCCCCCAGTTCTCCCTCCCCCCTGAACAGGTGCCCTGACCGACCAGAGGAGGTGCTTGTGCAGTGACCAGGACACATACATACATTCGGCTTCCCACCCGTAGACACGGACAATTGTGTCTGTAGGGACGCCCAACCAAGCCGCAGATAACACGGGGATTTGAACCGGCGATCCCCGTGTTGGTAGGCAACGGAATAGACCGCCACACCACCCGGACGCCCCAAGGTACCTCTTAATCCTCTTTATACAGGATCACTACTCTCTGCCCCCCCCCCCGCCTGCCTGCCTGCCTGCCTGCCTGCCTGCTACACCGTCTGTCCTGCTCAGCTTTGCCATCCCTCATTCAGCTCAGTCCAGCTCTGCCATTGCCCCTACTACTTTCTGCCTTGCCTGACGTCCTCAACCAACTGTAGATCAAACGTCCGTGTGATGAAAGCCCTGATTGGCTAACTCTTAACCCTAACTCCACCCTTATCTTAATCAATCAGAGGCAGACATTCCCAAACCTTAGAAGAGCGGACACTCGGTCGTTTTTCTGTAACAGCCTTAAGAGGGCGCTGATGTAGCGATTCCGCCATTATGGACTGAAATCTGGAGAAATCTCAAGACCAGTCAGTCAGCATGAAGACTAACGTCAAACAGCCGCTGATTCCGCGGAAAGAAATAGAAAAAAATCGAAAACAGTGTTCCGCTACTAACTGTCAGAACTATCCGATGTCTATCTATCGGCAGCATTGACTAAAATATGTCAGAACTATCCCATGTTAGTCCCCCTGAGGGTGTCCTTCCACAGTGTGTGCTGGACCTACTGAGTGTGATGGGGCCACCGATATCAGTGTCTGGAATGGATCATGACGGCAATGTACTGGTTTATATAGCTGGGTATATAGGCAGTAAGGTTGTACAGAAGTATAGTACCGGTGGTCACTGCGAAGAGTGTAACATCTTGACCACAGATGTCCCTGACGATCCACAGTACACATTTCTAATCTACAAACAGTACACTGATCTCAACCTAGGAGAGAAGGGCCTTAAAGTGCCCAGCCTGGCACTGGTTGATCTAATCGCAGCCCTGGAAAGTAACTTCAGAAAGAACATCATGTCAGTTATCTACTGAGATGGCCTGGAGGGGGGGTGAGTTTTACCAGTAGCATGCAGGTTGTGAGTGAGTGCAACAAACTGGTGTGTGACAGGAAGAAGTGCCAAAAGGCTCTCATCTACATGGTCAAGTTGTTCTTACACATCAGAATCCATCACATCCTACGGAAGGAAAACCGCCGTATCTCTCAGCCAAACCAGAAGAGCAACAGAAAATTTCTCAAAATCAGTCATCAATAGAGATAGATAGATAGATAGATAGATAGATAGATAGATAGAAAGATTTTTTTTAACTGTGCAAGAGCATAACAGACAATACCAAGTGAACAATAAGTACATAACGAACACTTAAGGAGATGACACTAAGACAGGATGTCAAGACAGGACATTAGAACAGAGTAGGCCTATAATTGATAATAAAGGACAATAAACAAGTGATAACAATAATACAATATTGATAGACAGATAGATTTTATTTTCATTGCATTAAAATGAAATGTAAATAATGTAATCAAAATGAAATGTAAATTTCAATTTAAAATTAAATGTAAATTTGTGTTTCCAATGACAAATGTGAATAATAATACCAAATGAACATATTGTAGCGAATTCGGGGGGCAACCACAGGAACTGCCGCGGCCAGGACGCGAACCCGTATCACATCGCTAACCGCTCGACTAAAGGGTCCGACCCATTAGCCAAGGTGTCTACTTATCCATGCACGTTACACTACCCCCCTCCTTCGGGAAGCGCGTCCCCGCGCTTAAGCATATCAGCTCCTTCACGCCTCTGGGCGCATACGCTTCCGATGGCCTTACGGTCTCACCATCCCAATTCTGACACCAATGTAGCGAATTCGGGGGGGCAACCACAGGAACTGCCGCGGCCGGGACGCGAACCCGCTCGACTAAAGGGTCTGACACATTAGCCAAGGGCCAACATGTCTACTTATCCATGCACGTTACAATATATCTAACATTTCTGTCTTGAGGTGAATTATTTATTTCTTCTTGAATTTTGAGTGTTATCTCCAGTCTCTGCAGAACTGCAAGTGCACTTCTCTCCATTTATGATTTTGATCTATTTTCATCCACGGTTCAATTTTTTTTTGAGTATCCGGCACTGTTCATGCATAGTGAAGGTGTTGGCAGCAATCTGTGCACTTGATCCTTTTGCCAAAGCTAGACCTTTTGCAGTACAGACATTTGATTTCTTCAGCCAGGTGAGGGTCTTTGCAGTGGCAGATAAGTTCTGGAAAGAGGTGGTCCATGAAGAAGACTTCAGCCTTGGGAAGATTTTCAAGAAGAAAACACTCTTCTCTCTTTAGCCGTCAAATGATGCTGCTTGTTTTTGGTCCACATCATAAAGAGATCTGTTTTTTCTGGTCCAGTCCATGGTTCAACAATTGCAATGTCATAAAAGTGAGATCGTAATAGTGGAAATTAGGCCTTGATGTTTGCTTTTTGTTTGTAATATCAACATAGCTAGAATCAAAGCCCTTCTAGGCTACTACGAATCCTACTGAAGATTGTTTAAGTGGTTTATCTCCTCATAATATCTACAAGAATCCATCAGCGCCCCACAGCAGCAACATAAACAATCAACTTTCAGTCCAAAATGGCGGCAGCCTGGCTCAGCAATGGGGTGTAGGTGTTACATGGACGAACCAATGGAGCGTCCGCTCTTGTTATCTAAGCCAGGGGTTTTCAAAGTGTAGGAAAGTGAGCCTCCCCTCAGAGAACATAAAAACAGCTGCGCCTCCCCCCTCCAAATTATTATTGCTATTATTACTATTATTGTTGTTGCTATAATGTATGTTCCATTCAGGTATAAAAACGGGTTTCAACAATAAATGATATATCTTTGAAGATGATCTTTTATGTTTTAAACATCTTTTTAAACATTTGTAAACATCTTAAACATCTTTTTAAACATTTTTAAACGTTTTAAACATCTTTTTAAACATTTTAAACATATTTTTAAAGTGGGGTTTACCTGCCTTAGCTCTATGCACAACGCCACTCGGTATGATGCTTCGGTTGCCTTGGTATTTACAGTGCTAAATGTGTCAATGACTTTCTTCTGTGACTGCAATTCCTTTAGCTTCCTATCAAAAAACTCCTGTGGCTTGGTCACCAAACTTGGGTGTTTCGTATCAATATGACGCCAGAGTTTACATGGTCTCATACTGCCGTTAGCTAGCACCTCTTTGCAGATAACACACTGCGGCAGTGGGGCGTCATCAGGACCAATCCATGAAAATCCAAACTTTAAATAATCATGGTCATGCTTCCTCCGTTTTCTGCTTGCCCCAGACGTTGTCTCCTTTCTCACTGTAGGTAATGTTACTAAAAATCGATCCATTTTGCTCGAAGCATTGCTGAAGTTAACTAAATTTAGCTATATGTATACGGTTACTTTTTCTTCACGTTTTTTTTTCTCACGCTGCGCCTCCCCTGAAGCACTCTGGAGCCCCCCAGGGGAGGCGCGCCTCACACTTTGAAAACCCCTGATCTAAGCTCTTTGACCTTAGCACGTTCTGGCCAGGAATTGACCCAGCAGAATTTCAACACCTCTGCGCTCTGGTGGACAAGCAAAGTATCCGCTCTCAGCACTCATCAGAAGGAAATGGCCACAGTAACACAGTGTCCTAGTATTACAGTTAGTACGGTAAAGTGCACGACAGTGACGGAAACTGTGATGTGGCTGCACATGAAAGGGGTTTTACGACAGTAAACTTTATGCGTGAAAGTCGTGTTGCATACAGGTGAGCTGACC
Source organism: Lampris incognitus (assembly GCF_029633865.1). Taxonomy (NCBI): domain Eukaryota; kingdom Metazoa; phylum Chordata; class Actinopteri; order Lampriformes; family Lampridae; genus Lampris; species Lampris incognitus. The sequence continues at coordinate 119,513,950 of NC_079212.1, forward strand.
TATTAGCTGAATAAAGTAGATACTTAACCTGCTCCGTTTGACTGGACATTCCGTGATTCATTACATGGTGTTAGAGGTGAGGCTTATATTCACAAAGATAGGGAATTATGGCGAAATTTAGCCCACCAGAAAACTTTTGCTTTGATAAACCGGCGGAATGGGCTGACTGGAAAAGACGCTTTGAGAGATTCAGAATGGCGACCAAGCTCCACAAGGAAGGTGGTGAAGTACAAGTTAGTTCTCTAATATATGCGATGGGGAGTGAAGCAGATCATATTTTCAAGTCTTTCACTTTTGCTGAAGCAGCACACGAGAAGGATTACAATATAGTCATGGATAAATACAATGAGTACTTTTTCCCTAAACGGAATATAATCCACGAGCGAGCCATTTTCTATCAGCAGGTCTAACAGCCAGGTGAGAAAGCAGAGATATTTATCAGAGCCCTTTATGAGCTATCAGAGCACTGCGAGTTCGGGATAAATAGGGATGAGAATATGCGTGACTGGATTGTAGTAGGGATTCTAGATAAAGAGCAGTCTCATAAGTTGCAACTCAGTAATGATCGCATGCTAGCACAAACAATACTGTCAGTGCGTCAGTCAGAGACCGTTAGCATGCAAATTAGCAAGCAAGGGGAAGGTACAAGTGTTGCAACAGCTGTGCAAGAGGTGCACGCACAGGGCGCGTGGAAGAAAAACCCAAAATGGCAACATAACACTAAACAGAAAGGAGGCAAAGACTCCAGAAACACAGAGCGCGGAGGAAAGTATGGCAGATGTGGAAAAATGCAACACAAAAACCAGGAAAGATGCCCAGCGTTCAAATCAGCATGCAGCAAGTGCAACAAAAATGGGCATTGGGAGAGAATGTGTAAGAGCAAATCGGTGAGTGAAGTTACAAAGACTGATGAGCAGAATGCATACTTTTTGGGATCAGTGAATGCAAACTTGAGTGATGAAAAATGGACAGTACAGCTTCTTATTGGTGCAACACCAGTGGAGTTTAAGATTTATACTTGAGCAGACGCTAGTGTTATGTGTGAAGAGACTTTCTATATGCTAATTCCAGAGAGAGAACTAAAGCAGACCAGCATTTCAGTATGCAGCCCAGGGGGTCAGTTGAATTGTCAAGGGCAATTTCAAGCATGCACCATGTACAAGGGCAAGTCATACTCATTCCCAGTGTATGTTATCAGAGAGCAGAGTGTCAATAACTTACTCAGCCATTCCACTTCAGCAGAGATAGGCCTTGTGAAGCGAGTCGAGGAGGTCCATAATGCATTTGGAGCATGGCACTCTCAAGACACAGCCTATAAAGATACAGTTAAAGGACAGTGCCACACCGTATGCAGTGCACACAGCGCACAGGGTCCCAATACTGCTAATGCACAAGGTTAGAGAGGAGCTGCGCCGGATGGAGGAGAATGGCATTATAGAGGAGGTAACAGAGCCGACAGATTGGTGTGCCCCTATGGTGCCTGTCCTGAAAAGGTCTGGAAAAGTGCGAATATGCGTGGATCTAAAGAAACTGAATGAACAGGTCAAGAGAGCGAGATTCATCTTACCTACACTGGAGAAGATCATAGACAAGCTGAGTGGAGCAATGGTGTTCTCCAGCCTCGATGCAGCCTCAGGTTTTTTCCAGATCCCTTTGCAAAGTGACAGTGCCAGGCTGACGATGTCCATCACTCCATTCGCCAGGTACCGTTTCCGATGCTTACCATTTAGAATAATGAGTGCACCAGAGATATTTCAAAGAAAAATGACAGAGACACTGCATGGCCTACCGGGGGCAGCTGTGTACATGTATGACATAGTTGTGTACGGAAGAGACATGGAAGAACACGACCTTCAGCTTCAGAAAGTCCTGGAGAGAGTCGAGTCCACTGGACTTAAGCTCAACAAGGAAGAGTGTGTGCTGAGGCAGAAACAGCTTCAATTCCTGGGACATGTGATCGATGCCGCTGGCGTGCGACCAGATCCAGCCAAAGTGGAGGCTATCCGAGAGCTCACCACACCAGAGAACGTGCAGGACCTGAAACGATTCCTTGGCATGGTGAACTATCTTGGTAAATACGTGCCAAACCTATCCACAGTGGGCCAGCCAATGTATGAGCTGCTAAATTCCAAGACAGCATGGACCTGGGGGTCAGCACAACAGACAGTGTTTGAGAGGCTTAAGGAGCTCCTGATGACATCGCCTGTGTTGACATTCTATGACATCAACAAACCCACCGCAGTCTCAGCTGATGCAAGTAGCTATGGGATCGGTGGCGTGCTACTGCAGGTCCATGGGGAAGACTGGAAGCCAGTAGCATACTGCTCCAAGAGATTGACTGATGTGGAAACCAGATATGCGCAGATCAAGAAAGAGTGTTTGGCGTGTGTCTGGGCCTGCAAGCGGTTTGAAAAATACTTCTATGGCCTCGAGAGTTTCATACTAGTGACAGACCCACTAATGAATAGCAAGGACTTAGACAATGTTCCACTACGGTGCCAGAGACGTCTTATGCGGCTCATGGGGTTTAAACCCATAGCTGAGTATGCACCTGGAAAGACACTCGTTGTGGCAGACACACTGTCAAGGAGCCCTGTGCGCCACATGGAGAACGAGATGGACACACACTCAGATGTGGAGTGCTACATCAACATGCCTGCTACTCCACAGAAGCTGGCCAGCATCAGAGCAGCCACAGCAGTGGATGAGACGCTACAGACGGTGATCAAACACATCAGGTCAGGGTGGCCTGAACACATGAGTGAAGTCCCAGGTAACATAAGAGAGTGTTTTCCAATGAAAAGTGAACTTTCAGGGTATAATGGAATGGTTACTAGGGGATGCCGAATAGTGATACCTGAGACATTGAGGACATAAGTTCTTGATAGGATTCATGATGGACATAAGGGCCTCACAAAGTATCGGGAAAGGGCAAACACCTCTGTCTGGTGGCCAGGCATTTCCTCACAGATAAAACACAAAGTCTCGTCATGTCAGTTTTGCTGTGAATGAAGAAGAGCACAGCAAAAGGAACCATTGATCTCTACTCTGCTCCCTGACAGGCCATGGAAGTGTATAGCTCTGGACCTGTGTGAGTACAACAAACAGAACTATTTAGTTATCTCAGACTACTACTCTAGATACACAGAGATTCTACACATGGCAACAACAACCAGTGCTCAAGTCGCTCTGAAGCTAAAAGCAACATGTGCCTGGTACGGCTTACCGGATGTGGTCATGAGTGACAATGGGCCACAGTTCTCGAGCACCGAGTTTCAAGACTTAGCCCGTGAGCTCGATTTTAAACATATCACCTCGAGCCCGCACAATGCACAAGGAAATGTTCACACTGAAAGGGCTGTGCAGACTGCAAAGAGAATCCTGAAACAGAAGGACCCTCTTATTGCACTCATGTGCTACAGGTCGACTCCGTACAGCACCATGGGAGCCAGCCCAGCTGAGCTCCTAATGGGCCGGAAGATCAGGATGACGCTTCCTACCCTAGGGAGAAATCTGCAACCTAGATGGCCTAATTTGCAAAGGATCAAGCAGAAGGACAAGGCCAAAAAGAAAGCCTTCTATTATAACCAATGTCACGGGGTGAGATCTCTACCTCCACTGCAGCCAGGTGGTCATGTTCTCACCAAGCTGGACCACCAGAAATTCTGGACAACGCCTGCAGTAGTGACCAGCAAGAGTGTCACACCACACTCTTACCTCATCGAGACACAGCAGGGTGGCACGTTCTGGCATAACCGTTGCCATCTCCAGGCGATGCCTGCTCCAGAGCCAGCTGGGAGCATAGCGCCTGTCTCACCTGTTCACAAGGACGCCAGTCAAGAGCCCTATGACACAGTTGGACATGGGACTGGTCCACACACCCCCAGTGTCAGCATACATGCTGGTACAGAGAAACTGTCACAGACCAGGTCTGGACGGGTCATTAAACCAGTTGCTAGACTGGACTTGTGAGTGACTATGTTCTCACATCTCATGGCCTTTGGGGGGATTTACATTTATGAAAATAGGAGGGGAAGAAAAGGGTGAACAAAGGGGAAAAAAGAGTTCCAGATGGTAAACTATATAACTAAGGAGTTATTTGGAAATGTCAAGAGTTCCAGAGTGTAATAGGTTGTGAAATGTTAAACTGAATGTTGAAGCCTTATTGTTGCTGTCAGTGTGGTAAGAGTTTTATTGATGCTACAGAAGAATAGCACTGTTTACATAATGTTTAACATAATGTTATATCTGTTTACTTTAAAAGGGGAAAGACAAACTAAAAGGGGGAGATGTCATAGTATTACAGTTAATACGGTAATGTGCACGACAGTGATGGAAACTGTGATGTGGCTGTATATGAAAGGGGTTTTACGACAGTAGATTTTATGCGTGAAAGTCGTGTTGCATACAGGTGTGCTGACCTATTAGCTGAATAAAGTAGACACTTAACCTGCACTGTTTGACTGGACATTCCGTGATTTATTACACACAGTAACTGCAAGTACTCGCTGACAGCATTGATCACCTGTCTGCTCAGCTACGGCAGCTCCAGGACACAGCTCCATTCAGCCCAGCGGCTTCTTCACAATTGCTGCCGCCCGTTCCTCTGGTGCTGCATCCCAGCCATGAGCCACATCTGCCTCCTCCCAGCCACTACAGTGGTGAGCCTGACCTTTGCCATTCTTTTTTTTTTTTTTTAATCACAATGCTCTCTGGTGTTTGAGCTACAGCCATCTACCTTCCCATCTGATCACTCCAGAGTTGTCTACATCATCACTCTCCTGGATGGGAGAGCGAGGGAGTGGGGGCGTCACTTTGGGAAGCCAGTTCATCTGTCTATGCCTCCCTGGATAACTTCATTCAGGAAATGAGGAAGGTGTTCGACTGGTCCGTCAGTGGAAGAGAGGCGGCACAGGTCTTGTTGCAGGCACGCCAAGGGAGGTGGTCAGTCTTTGATTATGCCACTGACTTTTGCACATTGGCTGCTAACTGTTCTTGGAATGTGGAGGCTCAGTACAATGTCTTTCTGAATGGATTCTCTGAAACTATAAAGGACAAGCTAGCCACCCGTGAACTACCTGCTATGCTAGACTCACTCATTGATCTAGCCATTTGCATTGATACCAGGCTAACACAGAGGCAGAAAGAGAGGCTTGCCGGACGCCCTCAGTTTTCCCCCCGTAGATCACCAGCAGCAGAGCCCTGGGCCCTTCGGATCCTGAGCCTAAATGCAGGTGGACCACACACAGTTGTGTCCAGCAGAACGACGACAAAGCATCACCACAAGCTCCTGCCTATACTGTGGCCAGCTGGGACACAACGTCGCTTCCTGCCCATTAAAAGGCAACGCTCGCCAGTAGAGCAGAGTTACTGGTGAGCATCTGCCCCTTCTCCAATTCTTCCGTCAAACGCTCTCTACTAACCACCACCCTTCAACGGAGAGATCAACAATTGGAGGTTGGCGTGCTGCTGGACTTTGTTGCACATGAAAGCATGATTGACAGCGTTGGTCAGGCAACTGGGAATCCCCACCCAAGAGCTACCCCAAATCCTACAAGTCAACGCTCTCAACGGCCAGCCTCTCGCTAAGGTAAAATATGTAACTGAACCTGTAACACTCTTGCTTTCCAAGAGTCTCTGTGAAAAGATTCCCTTGCACCTGATAGACACTCCTCAGGTCCCCCTAATATTGGGGTATCCCTAGCTGGTCAAGCACAATCCCCAAATTGACTGGGCTACTAACACTATTTTGAGTTGGAGCACTTTCTGTTTGTTGCAGTGTCTTTTGTCAGCCTTGCCACCATGTGGTGTCATGGAGCCACTGGAGGAGTTTCCAGACCTGTCGGCAGTGCCAGCTGAATATCTGGACTTAAAACCTGTATTCAGCAAGTCACATGCCACTATTCTTCTGCACCGCACTGGCCATACGACAGTGCTATTAATCTGCTGCCCGGAACATCACCGCCTAAGGGTTGGCTTTACTCTCTGACAGTCCCTGAAATTGAGGCCATGAACAAATATATTAGTGATGCTTTGTCTACAGGCATTATCTGGCCATCCTCTTCTCCAGCAGGTGCAGGCTTCTTTTGTGTGGCGAAGAGAGACCATTCCCTCTGGCCTTACATTGACTACTGGGGCCTCAATGACATCACAGTTAAGAACCGGTATCCATTGACACTTATCTCCTCTGCTTTTGAGAACTTACAGGGAGCGACCATCTTCACTAAACTGGACCTCCGCAATGCTTATCACCTGGTGCGCATTCGTGAGGGAGACGAGTGGAAGACGGCCTTTAACACACCCAGTGGACAATATGAATATCTGGTAATGCCTTTTGGTTTGACGAACACCCCTGCTGTCTTCCAAGCCCTTGTTAATGACGTGTTGCGGGACATGGTTAATCAGTTTGTCTATGTGTACCTGAATGATATTCTGATATTCTCTAAGTCTCCTCAGGAGCATGTGCAAACCGTGAGGCGGGTCCTTCAATGCTTACTGGAGAACCAGCTGTATGTGAAGGCTGAGAAGTGCGAATTTCACCAGAACACTGTGGCTTTCTTGGGGTTTGTAGTGTCTGCTGGGAGGTTGGAGATGGACTCTGCCAAAGTCAAGGCAGTGCTAGAATAGCCTTAGCCCGCTACCCGGAAGGAGCTTTAAAGGTTCCTGGGATTCGCAAATTTCTATAGGAGGTTTATACACAGTTACAGTTCCATTAATGCCCCACTAACCGCTCTTACCTCCTCCAAGGTTCCCTTTCCTGGTCAACTGCTGCAGAAGAAGCTTTTTCTAAGCTGAAGAAAGCCTTCAACTCCGCTCCTATCCTCATCACACCTGATCCTCAGCTCCAATTTGGGGTTGAGGTGGACGACTCCGATGTGGGAGTGGGGGCTGTCCTGTCTCAGCGGTCCCCCAAGGATAATAAGCTGCACCCCTGTGCTTTCTTCTCTCACCATTTGTCTTCCACAGAAAGATCTTATGACATCGGGAGTTCTTGGCTGTCAAGATGGCATTGCAGGAGTGGAGACACTGGTTGGAGGTGGTGGAGAAACATTTCTGGTTTGAATGGACCACAAGAACCTGGAGTATATTAAGACAGCGAAGCATCTCAACTCCAGGCAGGCAAGGTGGGCACTTTTCTTCACATGTTTCAACTTCACCCTTCTCTTACCGTCCAGGGTCCAGAAATGTGAAGCCGGATGCCCTGTCATGCCGGTTTGACAATGAGGGGGAACCCTCCGAACCTGACACAATACTGCCCAGCCAGTGTCTCTTCGCTACTGTCCGGTTCTCTGTTGACCAAAAGTATTGGAGGCCCTTTGTCAACATCCATCCTCAGGTACTGAACCTAGAGGAAGGCTGTTTGTTCCTGTGTCTGTCTGCTCCCAGGTTCTCCAATGGGCTCATGTAGCCAGACTTGCCTGCCACCCACGGGTCTCACACACTTTGGCTAGTTTCTGCCAGAGGTTTTGGTGGCCCCACATGCAGAAGGACGTGTTGGAGTATGTAGCTGCCTGTCCCAACTGTGCCCAGGGGAAGCCGTCCAATCATCCTCCAGCAGGACTACTAAACCCACTGCCCATTCCATGACGACCCTGGTCACACATAGCCCTGGACTTCATCACCGGTCTCCCAGACTCTGAGGGTAACACAGTGGTCCTTACTGTGGTTGATCGTTTTTCAAAGTATGTGCACTACATTTCACTGCCTAAAATACCCACAGCTAAGGAAAATGCTCAACTCCTGGTACAACATGATTTTAGGCTACATGGCTTGCCTACCTCTGTGGTCTCTGAGAGGAGACCTCAATTCACCTCTCGTTTGTGGAAAGCCTTCTGTATTCTCATAGGTGCGTCAGTCCAACTGTCATTAGGTTTCCATCCACAGACCATTGGGCAGACTGAGAGGGCCAATCGGCACCTAGAGAGCACCCTCCGCTGCATGGTCAGCCAGAACCCATCCTCCTGGAGTCAGCTCCTCTCATGGGTTGAGTATGCGCATAATTCACTGCCTGTCACCTCCACGGTGCTCTCTCCATTTCAAGTTTGTTTTGGGTATCAACTCCCTCAGTTCCCCTCACAAGAGGAGGAAACACTTGTGCCCTCTGCCCAGGCTTTTGTCTGCAGATGTCACTGGATCTGGCAACGAGCCTGTGCCCAACTCCTGTGGTCCTCTGCCCATCAAAGGGAACAGGCTGACTGCCATCGCTCCGCCACTACCCGATATCGGATAGGACAAAGGGTCTGGTTGTCGTGCAGGGACCTAGCCCTCCGGACTACCTCCAGAAAGTTGACTCTCAGGTTCGTGGGCCCATTTCCGGTGTCTAAAATTATTAATCCCTCTGCTGCTCATTTACAGTTGCCCAGGACCCTTCGGAGAATCCATCCCATCTTTCACGTCTCCTGTATCAAGCCAGTACGCAACTGTGTCCTTGCCCCACCTGCCAACCCTCCTCCCTGGCTATTCAATGGCGAAGAAGTCTACACTGTCAAGAAACTTCTCTAGTCTCGACGCCAGGGGAGAGGCATTCAGTATTTGGTGGACTGGGAGGGCTATGGCCCTGAGGAAAGATCTTGGGTTCCTGTCAGGGACATCTACGACCCCACCATCATTAGGAAATTTCACCATCTGAACCCTGACCAGCCCAGTAGGATGCCTGGGGGGGGCATCTGTGTGTTTGTGTGTGGGGGGGGGTACTGTCATCGACTCTGCTGGAGCTTCCTGCTCCTCTCAGCCCCCTCTCTCCTGCTGCTTCTCCTGCACACACCCCTCCGCTCATTCTCCAATCAGCACCTGCCATCTGTTCCCACCAGCACACTGTCTCCACCCACTGGCACGCCCCCTGCATTTTCTGTCAGCCTATCAGTTGCTCATGCTGCCACACTTGTTGCTTGTCTGTTTCGTTACCCCAGTATATAGTCTGGTCCATTGGCCCTTGTAGTTTGCCAGATTGCAGTTTGTGCTCTCGGTGTGCTTCGTATCCTGCCTGATTGGATATATTGCCTTTTTTTTATCAGTTTAAGTCACTCTTTTGCCTAACTCCTGCCTCTGCTCAGTGATTCTGTGTGTGGGTCCTCTCTGATCTGTAACAAGAAGTTATATTTTTTGGTTCATCCAGGTTCCTCCTGTGCTGATATCAGCAGTGAATGATTTGCTGACTTGTGAAACACGATCAACTTCTCGTTGACTTTCAAGACTCGTACCCAAATGCATGTAGCATTTTTCCAACCAACATTAGATCAAACGTCCGTGTGATAAAAGCCCTGATTGGCTAACTCTAACCCTAATTCCACCCTAACCTTAACCAATCAGAGGCAGGCATTCCCAAACCTTAAACAGTCAGAGGCAGGCGTTCCCGAAATTGGTTGGAAAAAAAAATCTCTCGCTACCCCTATGAATACATAATGTTTTGGAACTGTCGCTGCCCGATCTGAGTCAATGCACATGGTTGACTGAGAGCAACATTGGTCGAGCAAACTAAAGAGTGAATGAAGAGAGGGAACGGCGTCAGCGAGAACAAACGTTTTTCAAAGGTTTCGAATCACCGGAACCACGAGAGGTTCTTGATCATAGTCATAACTGTGCTATATATATATATATATATATATATATTAGGCTAATAAGCCCAGTAGTATGCGAGACAGCCGCACGTGCATACACGCACGCACTCGCGCAACCAAACAATATTCCCTCCCGGGTACCGCCTGGCGGAGGTAGAAACAATTATCTTTCAATCCCTACATTGGGTACAGCATTGCAATAAGCTCCCTACTTAAAAACTATGGCATCTAAAGGTTATTTTTACAAAATATTTATCCCAGGGAACTATACACAGACTACCCAAACATTAAATTAATCCCAATTAACTATCCTTTGCATATAGACAGTTGATATTAACATCCAAATTGCAGCATATAAGATATTTTATATACAGAGTAATCAAACAGAATACAATTTCTAAAAAATGACAAGAGTATGGGACCGGATTCAACAATAATTGTCCGCACCTCCAGTTGTTTCCCTTTTGTTCCCATGTGTTTCCCTCTTCCCCAGTGTCTCCTGTTTTGCCCTGTCTGTCTCTGTGTGTGAATGATGAATGATGGTGATTTATTTCGAAAATGTAAATGTGTGTTTGTGTGTGTGCAAGACGTTTGTTTTATCAGGCGCGCCCGCGGAGCACGGAGATGGAAACATCTATTTTTTTTCCGAATGCAGCGAGCGCACCATAGATCATGTGACAAGCATTACCCAATGAGCTCCACGGGGCATGTTTTCATGCTTTCCGTCCAAGGAAAAATCTGGCAGTTAAACTCCAGTGAGGGATTCGCCGTACCGGATATCCGTTTATTTTTGTTTTGACAGTTAGTGTAGTCAGTGAGATTTAAATTACCACTTTTTTCCCCGTATGAAATGGCCAAATCATAAGACCGCCACAAACCGCTTGTGATTTGGACCAATAGTCGCATATATCGTGTCGTGATAACATGTCATCGCTGTGCACAGCTTTTAGTTTGGTTGGTAGGAACGGCAGGCGTGACAGTAGCGCAAACTGGCAAGCACCTTGGTTAAAAGAAAGACGCATGGCGGACGTTTTCCACCCGTTTTTAGACGCAACGTCTGAACGGCCCCTTGGGCGCCCGGGTAGCTGAGCGGTCTATTCCGTTGCCTACCAACACGGGGGTCGGCGGTTCGCATACCCGTGCTACCTCCGGTTTGGTCGGGCGTCCTACAGACACAATTGGCCGTGTCTGCGGATGTGCGTATGTGTCCTGGTCACTGCACTAGCGCCTCCTCTGGTCGGTCGGGGTGCTCCCCGGGACGGCTCAAAAAAGAGCGGGGTAATTTGCCAGATACAATTGGGGAGAAAAAGGGGGGAAATTAAAAAAAAAAAATCTGAACGGCCTCTTTGTCAGCCATTTGCTAATTTCAAATGATAATATTTGTTTTCCCCTCTCTTTCCATTTATTCACTTCAATTTAAAGTAACATTAAACTACCAAAGAAACAGAAACATGCAACAGGTATGGGACACAATGTCAGCTGAAATATATCGAATCTAACAAAGTTCAGACAGAGAGGCTTAAATTCAACAAAGAATCCGCGAGAATGGTTCTGTTCACTGTGTTCTGCTTCAAGCAATGGCTGATCCTCGTATGCTGATTGAACTCTTCGTGACCTTGAGGTTCACATCAATTTTGCATGAAGCCTCTTCATCAGCTAGAGGCTGGGGAATGTGCTGCAGCACTGTCTTTAGCTGCCCACTTCACTGGGGTTTTCTTGGGGCCCTACGCCCAGAAAGATGGTAGTATCCACACACTGACTCACACTAGCCCATCTTGCGTTCACACATGTATTAGTAGGCATGTAAAATGTCCACATGCAAACTCTGGTGACAGTTGTGACTGAATATGTATGTTCAAACCAAAAAGCAAAAGGTTAACAGGTAAGTTGTGGAATCTATGCTTGTGGTTGACTCATTGATCGGTAATCAAATTCAAGAAGAAAATATTTTAATCAAAACTAGAAGAGTGCACTCAGTAGAGTGCAGATCCCCACCATCTCTCCTTCTCCGGTGCTCAGACTTAAAGTGATACTGACATCAAAATCTGAAAATTCCTATTGATAGGCTGTGTTCCGAGTTGGACTATGACCACGGAGAAATTCAGTGGCCAAAACAGCGCATCTGCGGCCACTCGAGAGAGATCTGTGGTTGACTGTAGATGGTGTCCAATTACTACAAACTGTGCTGGTGGATACGTAGACACCAGTCAATTTGCATATAGGGTGTGTCCGTAGAGTCTCGGCTATTTTGCTGAGACTTTATTATCAAACTTGCTATGACATACTGCTATCTATCTATCTAGCTATCTATCTATCTAAATATCTATCATCTATCTATCTAAGTTATTTGTATCATCAAACATATTATTCGCCAAGTTGTACTGCACTGCCGTGCCGTAGGCCTACCACCATGCCGTGGTCGCAGGTAAAATGCGTAGAAAGACAGTAGCCAATAGCTTTGAATTCATAAAACCACACATATTTTCAGTTATGATTCAAACTCCCAATGTTAAAAAAATGTGTTCAGAAAGGGCATGTCAGTCTCTCTTTAAGCGAAAAACCAGCTGAGAAGTTGGCACTCAATTACGATATAAAACAGGTTTTTCAAAGGTTTTGAATCACCGCAACCCCAAGGGGTCCTTAATCATACAGTCATAATGAGCACTAAACCTATTAGGTTGATAGTACATCAAACTACATTAGTAGTGAATAGATACACACACCCACACAGACAGAAAAGAAAAAAAAACGCAGTGTTTTTCCTGCCATTATAATACTTCTGCACAGCGCCCAAGTCGATTGAATGGGAAATATGGGGGGGGGGGCAACTTTTTAATATGCAGTGCTCAAGTTAAAGAAAATCTACCTAATAAAAATGTTTCGTCTGACCATATGTAGATGTGCAGCCTCCTAGGCAGACCTTCACACGAATGTGACCAAGTCTAATATGAACTTCCACTTTCCAAAAAGAAAAGGTTTTCTATGCGACCATTTTGGTCTGAAACTAGCCCTGTCTTTATTGTCATAATATGATAAAGCTGGGTAAACCACTCACGCTCGCGCATGCGTGACTCACATCTACTACTGACTCAGATCGGGCAGACATAAGAATATGCAACACTTCCTGTTTTGACTGCAACCTAAAGGAAAGTATTCCTTTATAACTGTAGGACTTTTTGGCTTATCAACATTTTTTAATAACTATTGATCATGCCGCTGCCTGATCTGAGTCAATTGCAGATGTGAGTCATGCATGCACACACTTGGGCACTGTTGATTTAGATCGGACAGTGACAGCGAGCAGCATTGGTCAAGTGAGCTAGAGAGTGAACGAAGAGAGGGAGCGGCGATAACAAAGAAAGAGACTAACATTTTTCGAAGGGTTTGAATCACCACAATCATGATAGGTTCTACATCATACACTCATAACTGTGCACAAAAAAAATTTAGGCTGATGTGTCCAGTAGTTTGTGAGATTAGCCGCCTACACAAACACACACACACACACACACACACACACACACACACACACACACACACACATACACACACACACACACACACGAACGACCAAACACAATGCCCTCCAGTCTATCTGCCTGGTGGGGATAAAAATAGAAGAGTTATACTCTAAGTGAACGCAAATTAAAAGATAACGACATTAATACAGAACTAACACAATGTATTTTGCCTATCAGATTGCAGCTTTGCCTTGATTCCGCACTGATGGGCAATTAGAGTAAGTCATTGGCGCCACAGTAAGAGATGTATTCATAAAACTTGCTCTCTACCCACCAATATTTACTCTAGCACTACACTGGGACATTTGTCAAATTAAATTCTGTAAGTTTTAAATACTCTGTGTGAGGACATGGTGAAGCAGAGCATTAGTATGTCAACTTTCAAAGTAATCAGAAAGTATTGGGCTAAATGGATTTGCTAACAAACTAGCAGACACTCCATCCACTGAAACTCAGTCTTTTAACCTTAGCTCAATGCAGTCAATTCAGTTTGATTGAAACGTAAAGGGTTTTCACACTTGGTTCATTTCAGCCTCTAAAGTGGACTCAGAGCTTGACTCAGCAGGTTTTGTGCATTTGTTAACATGCCAAATGAACCCAGACCCCTCTAAAACAAACTGAACTATACCTCCTGGGGGGACATTTAATGCTCATTTTGAAGTCCGTCAGATTTATGCATTGTGAAGATAAAGCGGACTCGGTCGGCTTCACATTTTGACTTTACAATTTTACACCTCAAGGCTTGCCATATATATGTGTGTGTGTGTGTGTGTGTGTGGGTGTGGGTATGTACAAGATTTGGCATCGGAGGCATTCTGGTTTCCATTTCGGTTTCCGTTTTAGTCCGAGTAGTACTGATTAATCAGGTTTGAATAGGCAGCAACGTCTGCAGGAACATGCTTTAGTTGCATGTTGGAAACAGTCCGTGTGGGGAGTGAAAGAGGCGGAACGCATTATCCGAAATGTTGTCTGGACCTAAAACACCTACTAAAAGTATCGATGTTTGTGTATTGTGTGGAGAAATATTTGACTCATGTTGACTAGTTGTGACACAATCCAGTCATAGATGTCGTTTCTCAACTCCAACTCTGTTCTTGCGTCTCAAGTTGCTAATCCAACTGTAAACAATGCTGCGCACATGGAAGAGGAATTCTTCATAGGAAATGGAAGCAAGCAGCCAGCAGCTACACCAGAAACCCCAAAATATTGGCCATTCTGGCCGGAGTTAACTCTGGCCAGAATAGCCAATAGATGATTTAACCTCTAGATTCCGAGTTTGGTCCGAGGATGACACAACTGAGTTCTTGACATTTGGTATGAGAAGCACATAAAATGATGGTGGTGGAGGAGCTAGCTGTTAAATGCATGGCAGAGGACAGAAATCCAGAGATCAGGAGAACTGTCGATGGTGATGTCAGATGACCATTTCTCACATTAGAGGCCCACAATAGTGTATTTTACAATGAGGGTCATGTAAATTTTGTATATAAATTTCTTTCCCACCCTCAATTTGAGAAATATATCTGCCAAGGCTGAACATTCTGGTAATTGTGTGAGAGATGTAATTCTATGTATATTTAATCCCTTGACATAGTTCGATAGGCTGAAAGAAAAGGTTCAGGAAAGGGAATAATACTTTTTGGCAAGTTGAGTGAAGGAGACGCATTGGTTTTTATGAAACAGTTGTCCAAGTTGGACAATGCTCCTTGAAAGCCAGGCGGGGAAAAATGTGATTGTTTTATTGGTAGTCAGATCAGGGTTGTGCCAGATTGGTGTTATTTGTCAAAATGAGATTTGTTTGCTTGAGGATTTGGTGGGCTTTTATCCAGGCTTCAATTTTAGATGATATGCATGGATTAATAAAACAGTTCATTTTTGTAACAGGCATAGCAGAGGAAGACGTTTTAGTTGAATTGGGCTGCATAATTGTTCTAAGGCATATTAGGTATGAACAAGAGTCTGAGGTCTCATTAGTACTGAAGTGGACCAGAAAGACAGCTGAGTCCTCTTTTGAGTCAAGTTACATTGTAAACACAAAGAGGACTGAGGTTTTTTTTTATTTTTTTTTTTTACTGTTGGTTCCCTTTTTTGTTCTCTTAAAAAGAACTGAGAATGGTTCCTTTTAAAAGAACTACGTGTGAAAACACCTTTCATCTATTGGGCACTTGTCTTCAATATTATGCAATTGAGAGCCAGGTGCTTTCATTCTAACCAACAACTGAACCAGCTGATTTGATAAATTAATCTCTCCCTATGTGGTTGAAGATGTGCTAAATCAGTGAGTGTTGTGATTGGATGAGTTAAAAACCCGCATACATGTCTCTTGACATGGCTGGACCCACATTGTTGGAAACCTCTGCCACAGGGTTTATAGGTATTGAATAAACTGGTATTTGAAACACTGACCTCAATCTTTCTTTATATCTGTGACCTGTACTCATCCACATAACCCTCCTACATGCTTAACTTTCTTTAGATAAACCAGAAAATTATCTTATGGATTGTTTGACGAATTGCAAAAGATGGTCAAGAGTGCCGAAGCAGAAATGGCACATTTGTACCATTCTGAGGACTGACCGGCTTACAGAATAACTGCAAACCATTCATGGGTTGCTTGAAATCATACATGACTTGTGCAGTAAAGTAACATTAGTTACCATAATGTATGATTTAGAGTATAATTTTAAGGGGGATCTGTAATGCAAACACAAAATATTGTTAATGCCCAATATCCTCATGTCTCGATACTTTGATTTGATATCTCTGACAGCTTTGTGGAAATACACAGAGATCTTGATCTCGATCTCTCTCTCTCTATCTTGATCTCGATCTCTCTCTCTCTATGTATGTATATGTATGATGTATATATATATATATATACACTACCGTTCAAAAGTTTGGGATCACCCAAACAATTTTGTGTTTTCCATGAAAAGTCACACTTATTCACCACCATATGTTGTGAAATGAATAGAAAATAGAGTCAAGACATTGACAAGGTTAGAAATAATGATTTGTATTTGAAATAAGATTTTTTTTACATCAAACTTTGCTTTCGTCAAAGAATCCTCCATTTGCAGCAATTACAGCATTGCAGACCTTTGGCATTCTAGCTGTTAATTTGTTGAGGTAATCTGGAGAAATTGCACCCCACGCTTCCAGAAGCAGCTCCCACAAGTTGGATTGGTTGGATGGGCACTTCTTTGAGCAGATTGAGTTTCTGGAGCATCACATTTGTGGGGTCAATTAAACGCTCAAAATGGCCAGAAAAAGAGAACTTTCATCTGAAACTCGACAGTCTATTCTTGTTCTTAGAAATGAAGGCTATTCCATGCGAGAAATTGCTAAGAAATTGAAGATTTCCTACACCGGTGTGTACTACTCCCTTCAGAGGACAGCACAAACAGGCTCTAACCAGAGTAGAAAAAGAAGTGGGAGGCCGCGTTGCACAACTGAGCAAGAAGATAAGTACATTAGAGTCTCTAGTTTGAGAAACAGACGCCTCACAGGTCCCCAACTGGCATCTTCATTAAATAGTACCTGTTAGAGCCTGTTTGTGCTGTCCTCTGAAGGGAGTAGTACACACCGGTGTAGGAAATCTTCAATTTCTTAGCAATTTCTCGCATGGAATAGCCTTCATTTCTAAGAACAAGAATAGACTGTCGAGTTTCAGATGAAAGTTCTCTTTTTCTGGCCATTTTGAGCGTTTAATTGACCCCACAAATGTGATGCTCCAGAAACTCAATCTGCTCAAAGAAGTGCCCATCCAACCAATCCAACTTGTGGGAGCTGCTTCTGGAAGCGTGGGGTGCAATTTCTCCAGATTACCTCAACAAATTAACAGCTAGAATGCCAAAGGTCTGCAATGCTGTAATTGCTGCAAATGGAGGATTCTTTGACGAAAGCAAAGTTTGATGTAAAAAAAATCTTATTTCAAATACAAATCATTATTTCTAACCTTGTCAATGTCTTGACTCTATTTTCTATTCATTTCACAACATATGGTGGTGAATAAGTGTGACTTTTCATGGAAAACACAAAATTGTTTGGGTGATCCCAAACTTTTGAACGGTAGTGTATATATATATATATATATATATATATTGTAAGAGCCAAATTCAGGGTGTCCCTTTGGGTCTATTTTTTGCTCCTCCAATTGGTTAATTGGGTCAAGGTGTTTGCTCCTCCCACTTTATGGGAAACACATAGGTAGGACCTCACGTGTTGTTTGTTAGGTGTTGCTGCACGGAGGGCAAACAGTTTTCGACCACTACTCACACACTTGTGTAGCGTTTACATGTTCAATGGATTAGTGCTGGATTATTGCCGAAGAACAATAAATGGACCAAGTGTTCGCACAGCAGTTTGTATTGTTCGATTCTACTTTGTTTACAAACGTGGTAGTGTGAAATGTGCATTGTTTAGGTCAACCTGAGCAGTAGCTCCTCCGTGGCTTAAAGCACTGGGCTTAGCCTCTACAACAAGTCGAAAACTGTTTGCCCTCTGTGCAGCAACACCTAACAAACAACAGGTGAGGTCCTACCTATGTGTTCCCCATAAAGTGGGAGGAGCAAACACCTTGACCCAATTAACCAATTGGAGGAGCAAAACATAGACCCAAAGGGACACCCTGAATTTGGCTCTTACAATATATATATACACTACCGTTCAAAAGTTTGGGATCACCCAAACAATTTCGTGTTTTCCATGAAAAGTCACACTTATTCACCACCATATGTTGTGAAATGAATAGAAAATAGAGTCAAGACATTGACAAGGTTAGAAATAATGATTTGTATTTGAAATAAGATTTTTTTTACATCAAACTTTGCTTTCGTCAAAGAATCCTCCATTTGCAGCAATTACAGCATTGCAGACCTTTGGCATTCTAGCTGTTAATTTGTTGAGGTAATCTGCAGAAATTGCACCCCACGCTTCCAGAAGCAGCTCCCACAAGTTGGATTGGTTGGATGGGCACTTCTTTGAGCAGATTGAGTTTCTGGAGCATCACATTTGTGGGGTCAATTAAACGCTCAAAATGGCCAGAAAAAGAGAACTTTCATCTGAAACTCGACAGTCTATTCTTGTTCTTAGAAATGAAGGCTATTCCATGCGAGAAATTGCTAAGAAATTGAAGATTTCCTACACCGGTGTGTACTACTCCCTTCAGAGGACAGCACAAACAGGCTCTAACAGGTACTATTTAATGAAGATGCCAGTTGGGGACCTGTGAGGCGTCTGTTTCTCAAACTAGAGACTCTAATGTACTTATCTTCTTGCTCAGTTGTGCAACGCGGCCTCCCACTTCTTTTTCTACTCTGGTTAGAGCCTGTTTGTGCTGTCCTCTGAAGGGAGTAGTACACACCGGTGTAGGAAATCTTCAATTTCTTAGCAATTTCTCGCATGGAATAGCCTTCATTTCTAAGAACAAGAATAGACTGTCGAGTTTCAGATGAAAGTTCTCTTTTTCTGGCCATTTTGAGCGTTTAATTGACCCCACAAATGTGATGCTCCAGAAACTCAATCTGCTCAAAGAAGTGCCCATCCAACCAATCCAACTTGTGGGAGCTGCTTCTGGAAGCGTGGGGTGCAATTTCTTCAGATTACCTCAACAAATTAACAGCTAGAATGCCAAAGGTCTGCAATGCTGTAATTGCTGCAAATGGAGGATTCTTTGACGAAAGCAAAGTTTGATGTAAAAAAAATCTTATTTCAAATACAAATCATTATTTCTAACCTTGTCAATGTCTTGACTCTATTTTCTATTCATTTCACAACATATGGTGGTGAATAAGTGTGACTTTTCATGGAAAACACAAAATTGTTTGGGTGATCCCAAACTTTTGAACGGTAGTGTATATATATATATATATATATATATATATATATATATATATATATATATACACTCACCGGCCACTTTATTAGGCACACCTGTCCAACTGCTCGTTAACGCATATTTCTAATCAGCCAATCACATGGCAGCAACTCAATGCATTTAGGCATGTAGACATGGTCAAGACGATCTGCTGCAGTTCAAACCGAGCATCAGAATGGGGAAGAAAGGTGATTTAAGTGACTTTGAACGTGGCATGGTTGTTGGTGCCAGACGGGCTGGTCTGAGTATTTCAGAAACTGCTGATCTACTGGGATTTTCATGCACAACCATCTCTAGGGTTTACAGAGAATGGTCCGAAAAAGAGAAAATATCCAGTGAGCAGCAGTTCTGTGGGCGAAAATGCCTTGTTGATGCCAGAGGTCAGAGGAGAATGGCCAGACTGGTTCGAGCTGACAGAAAGGCAACAGTAACTCAAATAACCACTCATTACAACCGAGGTATGCAGAAGAGCATCTCTGAACGCACAACACGTCAAACCTTGAGGCAGATGGGCTACAGCAGCATCATATATATAAAGACAGCTGTAGGAAAAAAATAATTCATAGCAGTACAAGCCTGTTTCATGTGTCACATACTCATCAGCTGCCAACTGTGTGTGTGTGTGTGTGTGTGTGTGTGTGTGTGTATATACATACATACATACACACACACACACACACACACACACACACACACACACACACACACACATATATATATATATAAAATATATGTCTGTGAATGTTCTCATTCATCCAGGTCATGGTTATCCAAAGGAGTTGAATCAAGTGCAACTGGACTTGGTATATATCCGTGAAGACGTTTAGCCTCTCATCCATTATACATTATTATATCCATTATACAAACTGCTTATCCTGTTCTCAGGGTTGCAGTGATACTGGTGCCTATCCCAGCAGTATATAAGAAATAAATATATAGTTATTTTGGACACTAAGAATGTAATTGTACAGTAATACCTGTGTGCTAGGCTTGTCTAATTATAGAAATATTTGCATTGCATTAATATGCATCCTGTAGTTTGCATAAGCGAGTGATGTTACAGCATAGCCTTTATTTCCCTTGGGGCACGTAGAACAGTCTGTCCAGGATATTTGAGGTCCTGATTTTAGTACTAACAAAATATATTGCCATGGCATCAGGACAGCTGCTAGGATGGAGACAAGTCAAGTGCAATCACTGTCAAAGAAAGGCATTGATGTAACCCAAATAAACCTTAAACAACCCACTGCTCAAAGTAAAATAAATGAAAAATAACAACAATATTTAAAGGCAGTACCAGTAAGGCCAATCCACCACTAATATTTTATTTTTCACACCAAATACTACTTTTCCTTTGCTGGTTTCTCTCTCAATATCTGTGCTTTGCGGTAAAACAGGCTAAAGTGGCCCCACTGACCAATTCAAATATCATTAGTGTAAAAATGGAGTGAGCTTATTTTGTAAAATGTTATAAAAAAAAGGCAAAAAAATCGTTGTAGTTTCATTCAAAATTAGTATCTACACACCATGTTGCATTGCATCAAATTATTAGAAAATTACAGCATTCAGTTCAAAGACCCATGTCTTGAGGTTAAGATATTCCACTATCAAAGCAGGATGTATATAGGATTTTTTAAGGCAGAAGATCAAATAGGAGGCAACACATTTTGCCACCATATCATTATCCACACTAGCAGCTCTGGAGAGATAAACTCTTGAACAGTGATTGTGAACATTAGAATGGTTTGCAAACTGCCAACTCCAACTCTTGATTGAGAACAGAAGTAAGGGCAAATGTCTGGGGCACCCAGGTAGTGTGGCAGTTTATTCCGTTACCTACCAACACAGCGATCGCCTGTTCGAATGAATCCCCGTGTTACCTCTGGCTTGGTCAGGCATCCCTACAGACACAATTGGCTGTGTCTGCGGGTGGGAAGCCAGATGTGGTAATGTGTCCTGGTCGCTGCACTAGTGCCCCCTCTGGTCGCTCGGGGTGCCTGTTCAGAGGGGAGGGGGAACTGGGGGGGAATAGCGTGATCCTCCCACGTGCTACGTCCCCCTGGTGAAACTCCTCACTGTCAGGTGAAAAGAAGCGGCTGGCGAGTCCACATGTATCGGAGGAGGCATGTAGTAGTCTGCAGCCCTCCCCAGATCAGCAGAGGGGGTGGAGCAGTGACTGGGACGACTCAGAAGAGTGGGGTAATTGGCCAAGTACAATTGGGGAGAAGAAAAAAAAGAGGGAGGGTGGAAGAAGTAAGGGCCAATGTGCACTGCGAGCAATTTTGACAAGGTACCTGTAGCCGAGCCCACACAGCGGTCTGAGGTTGGTGTGTCCACTGGCATGCGGAGCAAGTGGGAGACAGACAGTTTTTTTTCAGGCCCACTATTTTTCTGCTCCATTTTCATGGACCAGTGCATGTGAAGTGTCAAAAGAAATATGTGAATCTAATGTACCACAATTTTCCCTACACAGGCATTTGACATAAAATGTATAAATATACTATCTCATCTGAGGCAAAATTTCAGTTTCTAGAAACAAATGACTGCTATTAACCTTTTTCTCCCCTCTGGATACATTTCTCTGGAGCCTAGTTTACTATCCATCTTCTTCCCTGGCTAGCCATATGCATACAGAGCAAATATACTAAGCACCATTTATTCACACAAGAACCCCTTCATCACTCCCTCATCTAAGTTAAGTACAGAAACACCACAAGAAACCCAACATTTCACTACTCTCTCATGTCCGTGCAATGTTCCTGGTGGACATTACAACCCCGAACCAGATGTAACATACATTTGAGAGAAACAGTGGATATTCGCCCTAAGAGTTTACAGCTCTACCGACAATAGCTCAGTTAGAGCAAGTGTAATGATACCCCCTGCTGCCACGCTCGCTCCATGTTCTCAGCACAGATGCATTACAGAAAATGTAAGCGTTTAACAGAATGTTAGTGACAAGGTTACCACCTCTACCCACTGCTCGTCAGGCCTTTACATGATGCTGACCAAGCTGTGAAATACAATACCCTACAAAAACAGCACTTGCTGCTGTTTTCAGACCAACCCTGCTGCTGGACAATAGCCAAGAATATGTGAAAGGATCTGAGGTGAATATCAGTCGCTGAAACTCCACAAATGATGTCTTAAGACATACACCATGTTTTAATCTTCAGCTTCAATCATATTAAAGCTTAAGTCATATTAATAGTGTTAACCTCATCAAATCTGGGATGCCATATTTGTCAGCTGCTGACTCCATGTGCCTATCTGTAATTGATGTATCTAGCTGTAATTGGAAATGGACACTATACCAATTAGAAACACATTCTCAATTAAGCAGCAACTCTGAAAGTCGTAGTTTGTTTTTTGGATGGAACAGTATTTTTGTCTAGAAAACATTGCTCATCAAGAATCAATAATGATCACTGCTATCTGATCCCCAACATAGTGCCAGTGAAGATTTTTAAACCTAAACCAATTAATGGTAATGCAGTACGCACATCAAGTATTTGGATGATTTTCACTGACATGTTGGTAGTAAAATTTAGCCAGGGTAATTTACCTGTACTGTGGTGAAGAGCTTCCTTGGGCTTCACATCTAAAGGTAGCTTGTTGGTCTGCGGAGTTGATGGGTAAAATTAGGTCACTGGGCTCTGTTGTCCATTTCGGCCCTTGAAATATGACATCGTCTGCACGGGCTGTAAAAATGGCAAGAAAATGTGTGACAAAAAAACCTTTAAAAAAAAATGTTTCACCTTAACAAACAAAAACATTGAAACCGCTGAAAGAAAAGATCACCAAGACATAAATGCAGTGACCGAGCAAACAAGTTGTCAACAGAGGATTAATGGCCAAATAAATTGGATTTAAGTATGCCAATACATCTACAGACACTCAACATATACCAATATATATATATATATATATATATATATATATATATATATATATTATGTGACCAACTGCATTCTGAAACATTTCTGCAGCTGAAGAAATTAGAAAAAAAAATTAGCAGGACAAGTTGCTATGTTTATGACATTGCCATACCTGAAGTGTACATTAGCTACAGATGACAACAATGATGGCCACTATTTGAATATGTCCCACTGTGCATAAAATCCTTAGGCCATACTGTAGGGATTGCATATATTATATAACTTTTCTGTTTGTTTGTTTGTTTTCCAAGACAGTACCTTTTAAATATTTAGTAAGTTAAGGCGTCTTGGATAATTTCATGAAGTTATTAAGACCCTTGCCCTTTCATTTTATTTTAATATAAAATGAAAGGAAATAATAACAAAAAAGTTTAACAATTGGTTAGCAAACATGGTTATATTTTTTGGCTCTTGGAGAATACTATGATTGAACTGGGCCACCCAATGTTATGTACTTTTGGGTAAATGGTTAGAAAGCAAACTACAAAGTCTCCACATCAGGACATATTTTAAAGAATTAGCATATGTCATGTGTAAGTACTTGATGTGTTGTGATCAACTTAACGGATAACTTTTAAAGAGGGTTTTGTCTTACTATACATGTGCGTCTGACCCCATGAGAATGCATTATTCATTAATTTCTTAGGAGCTATAAATAACAAGATGTGGATCACAGTGTTGTGTAAAATAAAACCAAAGTTAACACAAGGCCAGGGTAGGCCTAATTACTAATACCCAATACTGTTTAATAGTAAGATAGCCTTCACAAACTGTTTAAGGCTGAAGTAATAAGAACATTAATCAACACAATTTATTTGTGCAAGGCAAGTAGAAATGAAGGCAAGGTATGAAGAAGAAAGGAGGTAATATATAGAATTGTTCTGAAAAGTAGAAAAATTAATTATCAGTGCACAATATTAAAGCAAATTAGCAGTTGAAATGAAAAAGAAACTTGACAGTTAAACATTCAATCAGGGTTCAGGTTTTAATCCAGTAAATTATTGCTAAATAGAAAATTTCAAACTATGAAACATGGTGACATCAGTGCCTAATGTACACATGACAGCCATTTGAAATATTTATGGTTTATGAAAATTGATGAAAACAGAATGTACATTTCCAATGTATATTTATTTCTGAAAGGTAATTATGTTGTACTGTAATTTCACCTCAGAGGAAATTCTACTAGTTTGTTTTGCAGAAAGCAATGTGGAAAAAAAAAGAAAAAAGGAATCCTCATGTCAATATTAATCACTGTTGTTTTATCAAATAGGGTGACTTGCCTTGTTTTTCAAATTTTAAAGCTTGGGTAGGCAAATAAAAGCAATTCTGTTATATTTGTTGAAATTGTCTTTACATCCCAACAGCAATCAATAAATAAAATGCTTTGACAAAAAAGAAAAAGAAACAAAAAAAAGAAACAAAAAAACAACAATCCGGTATCTGTGGCTGTCACAGGTCTGTAATAAGCCCGTCCAATCATTTCATTCGGTCCACATGAAATGATCACATGGCCTATATGCCCCTCTACATACCTATCCGCCTGCCTGTGCACCGTGCCATACACCCGGCAACGGGTTGGGGGAGAGGCTTTGAAGGAAGGCATGAAAGTTGGTGGGGGGGGGCTAGGACATAGGTTGGGGGAGAGGCTTTGAAGGAAGGCATGAAAGGTGGGGAAGGGGGGGGGGGCTGGGACATTCCAATTAATATGTAGCAGGATGGTCAGAGCTGCGGCCGTTTTTATTTGAACTGCTGCCATTGCAAAAAAACTTAGTTGTAGCAGCCTAACTTCCATATAAACCGACTTGCGGCAAGTCACAGACTTTTTTTTTTTTAAGTCGCGGACTCACTGAGCTGAGGTTTTGCAGTAACAACCAAATCAGCAGTGGAGTAGTGTGAACATTTACGACCCCACTGACGTATGTTGTCCCTATAACTATCAACAATCGCCGTTTAATTTAGAACTACTCAAATGACCATGGCAAACAGTTCAATGTCCGTTCTACTCATTCAATTTCTATGGGCTGGCTGCGATTTTTTATCTTTTATTTTTTTCGGTTGGATACTTTCAAAATCTACTACTACTTTCGGCTGCTCCCGTTAGGGGTCGCTACAGTGGATCATCCGTTTCCATTTCTTCCTGTCTTCTGCATCTTCCTCTGTCACACCAGCCACCTGCATGTCTTCCCTCACCACATCCATAAACCTCCTCTTTGGCCTTCCTCTTTTCCTCTTCCCTGGCAGCTCCATATTCAGCATCCTTCTCCCAATATACCCAGCATCTCTCCTCCACACATGTCCAAGCTATCACAATCTTGCCTCTCTTGCTTTGTCTCCAAATCACCCAACTTGAGCAGTACCTCTAATATAATTGTTCCTAATCCTGTCCTTCTTCATCACTCCCAATGAAATCTTAGCATCTTCAACTCTGCCACCTCCAGCTCCGCCTCCTGTCTTTTCATCAGTGCCACTGTCTCCAAACCATATACCATCGCTGGTCTCACAACAATCTTGTAATCCTTCCCTTTAACTCTTGCTGGTACCCTTCTGTTGCAAATCACTCCTGACACTGTTCTGCACCCACTCCACCCTGCCTGCACTATCTTCTTCACCTCTCTTCTGCACTCCCCGTTACTTTGGACAGTTGACCCCAAGTATTTAAACTCATATGCCTTCGTCACCTCCACTTCTTGCATCCTCAACATTCCACTGTCCTCCCTCTCATTCACGCATAGGTATTCCGTCTTGCTCCTACTGACTTTCATTCCTCTACTTTCCAGTACATACCTCCACCTCTCCAGGCTCTCCTCAACCTGCACCCTACTCTCGCTACAGATCACAATGTCATCAGCAAACATTATTGTCCATGGAGACTCCTGCCTGATCTTGTCCGTCAACTTGACCATCACCATTGCAAACAAGAAAGGGCTCAGAGCTGATCCTTGATGTAATCCCACCTCCATCTTGAACCCATCCGTCATTCCAACTGCATTGGAATTGTCACACTACCCTCATATACTGCACCACTTCTACATACATCTCTGCAACTCCCGACTTCCTCATACAATACCACACCTCCTCTCTCAGCACCCTGTCGTATGTTTTCTCTAAATCTACAAAGACACAATGTAACTCCTTCTGGCCCCCTCTATACTTCTCAATCAACATTCTCAAAGTAAACATCACATCTGTGGTGCGCTTTCATGGCATGAAACCATACTGCTGTTCATTAATCGTCACCTCTCCTCTTAACCTAGCTTCTATTACTCTTTCCCATATCTTCATGCTGTGACTGATCAACTTTATACCTCTGTAGTTGCAACAGTTTTGTACATCACCCTTGTTCTTGAAAATCGGTACCAGTATGCTTCTTCTCCACTCCTTAGGCATCCTCTTGCTTGCCCCCACTGCCATCTCTCCGAAACATCTCCATGCCTCGACAGGCATGTTATCAGGACCAACTGCCTTTCCACTCTTCATCCTCTTCATAGCTTCCCTCCCTTCCTCCTTGCTAATCCACTGCACTTCCTGATTCACTATCCCCACATCATCCAACCTTCTCTCTCATTTTCTTCCATCAGCCCAAAGAAGTACAAAGTACTCCTTCCACCTTCTCAGCAAACTCTCTTCGCTTGTCAGCACATTTCCATCTCTATCCTTGATCACCCTAACTTGCTGCACATCCTTCCTAGCTTGGTCCCTCTGTCTAGCCAATTGGTACAAGTCCTTTTCTCCTTCCTTAGTGTCTAGCCTGTCATACAACTCACCATATGCCTTTTCCTTTGCCTTTGCCACCTCTCTCTTCACTTTACGCTGCATCTCCTTGTACTCCTGTCTATTTTCTTCATCTCTCCGACTATACCACTTCTTCTGTGCCAACCTCTTCCTCTGTATAATTTGCTGTACTTCCTCATTCCACCACCGAGTCTCCTCGTCTTCCTTCCTCTGGCCTGATGACACACCAAGATTTTGAAAGTATCCAACTTGTCACTCAGTTGGATACTTTCAAAATCTAGTATGTAAATGGCAGTTGGCAAAACAGAATGGGAAAAACCATATTTAGGAACACCTGGGTAGCGTAGCAGTCTATTCCATTGCCTACCAACACGGGGATCTTTGTTCGAATCGCTTGGTCAGGCATCCCTACAGACACAATTGGCCATGTCTGTGGGTGGGAAGCCGGATATGGGTATGTGTCCTGGTCACTGCACTAGCGTCTCCTCTGGTCGGTCGGGGTGCCTGTTCAGGGGGAGGGGGAATTGGGGGGAATAGTGTGATCCTCAAATGTGCTATGTCCCCCTGGCGAAACTCCTCACTGTCAGGTGAAAAGAAGCACCTGATGAGCCAACATGTTTCAGAGGAGGTATGCAGGGATTGGCAGAGGGGGTGGAGCAGCGACTGGGACAGCTCGGAAGAGCGGGGTAATTGTCTGGGTACAATTGGGGAGACAAAGGGGGGGGGCACAAACTGTGCGTCAGAATGGCAGGATGGTAAAAAAAAAAAAAATTCCATGGGTTGTTATGGTAATGTATTGTTTGCAAAGAAAAAAAAACTATTCAAATGTGTTTTATGTTTGTTTGTTTAATTATATACAGTAATTCTGTCAATCAATATACTTATAAAATTAATCCGCCATCTTTTCTTTTTTGTGATGTGCTACGTAACATCTGGTTGTAAATTCCGTCACGGAGGACAGCAAAAAGTTAAAATATTTTAACTATGGATGGCAGAGCCATCTGTCATTGCCATTGTCGCCATAATTTGCCAGTGCCATCTGATTTGATTTCACCACCTTGCTCTCATCCACAATAATGACTTCTAGTTTTCCGTCTGCCGTTTACTGGATTCCATGTGAATGCAGTATTACTCTTGCTGGTTTATCTAAAGCTGCCTACCCTAGCTTTAAGGCACATTTTATATAGTGTGTGCACTTGCAGCCTGTTATTATGATAATGAATATGCAAAAAATGAAACCAAATACCCAAGTAATGGGGAAAGCAAATTTGAAGGATTGACTACTGCCTAGACCAGAACAAAGGACCTATATGTTAAAAAGGCAGCGTTGTCCTTCAGTTCGCTTAGAATGTGCTCACTTGAGAATTAGGTGTGAATTACCCATGAGGCCATTTGAACAACATTCAGTGGGATTTACAATGTCATCTGCAAAAAGGGTTGACATTCTGGTGGAGAGTCTGTATTTCTTCCTTCCGAATCCCAGGTGGCCACAAGGGCAGAACAAGGTACAGAGGCAAGTAGATTGTGCTAAAATGTGGCACTAGTTTCATTTCAAGGATCCTGATCTCGAACATACCATAAACAGGAGTAGGAGTGTAATCCCAGATGTCTCTGACAGTGTATTGAAAATGTATAATAGGCAGCCACTGAAAGGATGGTGAAGGTCATAATGGCGAGGTATTCTTCATGTAATAATGGCAACCAAATTAATGCAACCTTTTGGTCTAGTGAAAGAACCTTAATTGGGTCAGTTAAAACTGTTTTAATTGCAGCGCCCCCCTCAAAAACAGTTGATAATTTATACTTTATGGACACAGATTTCATTAATTCATTCATTCATTTTCAAACCAATAACCCTGATTATAGATGCACCCTGGACACATGGAAACAGTGAGCAGTTACTCCACCACAAGGGATTACATAAATAAAAACTCTAAGGTACCTTTGGAGTCATTAAACAACAGACATTATCTATGAAGCTAACAAGGGAAAAGGTGTTAAGACGTACATAACCATAACAGCGGATGCAGTTCACATCAAGTTAAACATGTAGCAAAACATCTTACCTGCAAGGCATCCGGTGATTGATAGCAGAACAACTCGTTTCCATAGTAACATCATCTTTAGTTGCCAAGGGCAAATAAGACCCTCATCCAATTTCTTGCAAATGGAATGCTCTCCCTTGAATGTAAAAATTTTAAACTGAAGGGAAAGTAATTAGGGATATAATTAAAATGAGACATTTTGAGCCAAATGTGACAGGCATTCAACAATACACATTATTTCAGCTATAGTAAGTTATATATTTTGTGGCCATTATTTGTCAGCAAGTATGAGTCAAGCAAAAGTAAATTGTACAAGAAGTATGGACTATTGCTAGAGCAGACAAACTTAAGACACAACCGCAGAACTCATTTTCATGAAACACAGAAGCAAAATGGCTGCTAAGAGGCTTTCTTTTCCTATACCATGCATTTTTCATCCTACATAACAAGCTCAAATTCTTTTCTTTTTTTTTTCCAAATAGAAAAGTGAGAGAGGAAATGATTGTCCTCAAAAGAAACCTCCCTCTCCCTATCTGCCTAATAATAGGAACTGGGAGAAAATAACAGAGTAGTATTGTTCTCTACAGTAAAATGCCACCTGTACAACAACAAAAAAAAGCTTCGGTGGCCAAGTTGCTGTTTGCAAACTCACTCTTTCCCATCCAGATCAGTGGAAATTACAAGTAAATTGCATATTCTAAAAGAATCACAACTGCAGTGAGATAATGACCATTCATCTCAAGCATACCACGTTTCAATTGCTTTTGGGATCTAGTTTTATAATTAGATACTTGATTGAATTTGTACTATGTTGGCAATGGGGGGACAGCCACAAAGTGTTACATCAAAAGTTCCATCTAAAGGGTGATAAAAGATTTAAATGGCCATTAAAACATTTCCTATGTGGAGGAAGATGAGAGTGCTCTAACGTAGCAATTTCCGTATCACAGGCACATAAGGGGCTTCGCTGAAGCTCTGACCTACATCACAGTAAATGGTAACTGATATGCCTCTCAGGATTAAGATTTCTAACACATTCCCCTATCCTTACAATGTAACCCTGTTGTGGATTAACTCGGCACTATCTTTGGAATCCTTGAAATTGAAGCTAAAATAACACGAGTTACTTTTTTCACCACCTTGTGACAGGAAGATTATGCTTGTAGTTAGATGCAAGCACTGGTTATTGATACTATTTAATCTTATAGAGAGAGCTTACTTACAATGACAAATAGAGTGTCTTTCTTCTTTCGTTAGAACATCCCATCAAGAAGCATTTAAAACATTATCCTGGAGCTGAACAGTAACACAACAAATTCAGCAGCAGGGGGGATGTCATCTCATTTGCCTTTTGATACTAGTATAATGGTCAAGCCAGTTCTGGCACAGTTCAACAGTCCTGATGCCAAGTAATGCCTCTTATCTGCTGTAATTGCAGGCACAGCTAGATTCAGAGTGGATTTCCTGGTGTCTTTCAAAATTTAGGGGACATTTTGCCACTCTGAAATCCCATCACATTGGATTACATGGTTTGAGAGCCTACTGGAAAAAAAAATCTGCTACAATTTCCAGTTTGAGAGCAGTTTCATGTGGTGGCTGCAGTCAGAAAGATCCATCCTCATCATCCCATCCTATCCATCCCAAATGCTTCGGGGTCCCTAGAGGAAAGATCTCCCTGAAAAGCCTTTTTTTTTTGTAATTTGTGTAGGAAACAAAATGTTGTTACTGTACCTGAACTACTAGCTGGGTTTGTTGGGAAAAAAAAGAATCAACAATGAAAAGCTAAAATAAACCTACTGCCTACTCGGCCTCGTGAGGATATGGATGACGTATCATTATTTCTTAACAGTTTTGAACCAAAATGATAGGCACGAGATTGATCTGCTGAATGTAATGAGGCATCTCCCGTCTACCTCCATAGCGGCTAAGCTTAATGGATGTCATGGGCCAAACATGTTGCAC